>NW_006399764.1:1267005-1341196 GCF_000299155.1 Elephantulus edwardii | reverse complement strand
CTATGAGTCGCAAATGACTCGATGGCATATAACAACAACAACAACAGGATAAACTTATTCATTCTCTTAACAGTCCATGGTATAGTCATTACTCTTCTCCAACCTCACAGCGTGAAGGCATAAATTCTCCTTCTATCAAAGTTTAGTTTCTATTTTTAATAACAGCTTATGATAACAATGGTTTGGGTATTGAGGATCTACCAGACCTTTCTCTAGAAAGTGATAGTAAAAGAAAAACAGAATTTGTTCCATAAGAAATGTAAGATTGAGGAACTGGAGCCAGAATGCTAGAAGAGAGAATGATGTTCAACACAAGTCTTAAGGCAGGCTGCCAAAATTCCATTGGAATTTAGAAAATAAGACTATTTCGTGGAGGAAATGCCCAAAGGACATTTAATAACAGAATTGTTTTATTGAACATAATGGTATTAGGTTTGTGCTAATAGAATACAAATTTTACTTGCAAAAAATGAAGACTTGAAGCACTTACTAAAGAAGATAAAGGCTACAGTCTTCGATAGTGTCTCAACATCAGTAAAGCAAAACTCCTTCCCACTGGAACAATAAGCAACATTACAGTAGATGAAGAAAAGATTCACATTTCAAGGATTTTCTTTTTCTTAGATCGACAATCAACACCTCCAGCAGCTATAGTAAAAAAAGATCAAAGACTTGTTGCATTGAGAAAACTCTGCAGTTCCATGGAGTTCCATGTAGCTCCATGGAGTTGTAAGTTTCTAATGCTGTAAATCAAGAGAGAGGAGATTACCCATCTTTTCTTAGTGGAGCTGCAGATGGATTCAGACCACCAGCAAGGCACTCCCTGTGAGTGAATAGCCAGCTCCCAATTGACTAGGCCACCAAAATTCACTTATTGCTAAAGAACAAAGATATTAGTTTAAAGACGAAGGTAAGCTTGATCTAACCTATAGTGTTTTTAATTGCTTTGTATGTATCTGAACAGTACACAATAAATAAGGAAGAACAAAAAAGAATTTATTTCTTTGAATTCTGGTGTTGATGAAGATTATCAAATATACGATTGACTACCAAAAAGAAAAAAGAAAAATAAAACCAAACACAAAATGCCCTAATGTATCTTAGGTTGCTTCTCAGAGGTAAACATGGTGAAACTGCATCTCACTTGGTTTGGGCATGTTACCAGGAAGGACCGGTTCTTGAAACAAGATACCATGTTGGAAAAGATAGATGGTCAGCCGAAGACAGGAAGACCCTCAGTGAGATGGACTGACTAACAATGGGCTCAAGCATGATGCAGATTGTGAGGACAGTAAAGGATAGGAAGAGATTCTGATCTACTGTTCATAAGAATGTCTTAAATATATTTGAAGTTCTTTCTCTCATATAAAGAGTCCTGAGGTAGACAATCCAAGTTTCATCAGAACCCAGGGTCAAACTTCAGCACATATGTCCTACTTCATAATTTGGTAGTCATTTAAATGATCCAAAAAATCCTTTTGTATTACATATGACATGTTGTATATGGCTAGCTCTTGGTTTATTAGCACAAGTCATTATGAATTACACCCCAGAACTCTATGCCGCAGTTACAGCAATGTCAACAAGGAAGACAAAATTCACATACAAGGTTTATATTCTAGTCACAGAGCAGATATTAAAAAATTTGGATACAATGTATAATAGGCTAGACAACTAAAAGTGTCATAAAGGGAAAAAGGAAGTTAGGATATGGAGTGAATTCTATGCTAGTTTTATATTGATTGGCCAGGGGAAAGGCCTCACTGTTTAGTTGATAATTCTTCAAAATTTAAAGGTTTTGTGAGAGGCAAGATGTAAGGTATGTATGGGAACAATGATTCAAGGAGAGGAGAAAATGATCCAGGGCTGGAGCATCCCCAGATCATTTGAGAAAATAAAAATTCTAGCATATTGATGAAGGAACTCCGGTGCATAGTCCATAGGGTGTTGCACTGTTAACTCAAATGCTGCGTCTCTCCAGTGGTTCAAATCCACCAGCAGCTCCTCTAGAGAAGGATGATCAATCTCCTTCCTCTTGATTTACAACCTTGGAAACCTAGTGGAAGACCAATCAGTCATAAGCTGGTTCCAATTCAATGGCAATGATTGGAGTTCAATTTTTAGTGTTATGAGGATAAAAGAATGAGTAAGGCAAACAATAGAAGAATAGCTGTGAAGAAGAGACTCAAGGCTGTAAAGTTGTATGAACCAGAGAAATGCATGTTGTTAGAAGTCATTGAGTCAATTTTGGCAAACAGCACAATTATGTTCAATAGAGAGAAAATTACAACGATCCTGAGCCATCCTCACTATTTGCACTGTGCTTCTATCACCCAGTTTGTGCAGTTGTTCACCTCAATAACTTCCATTGTTTCAGTTACTCTTTCAATCTATCAGCTTGGCATTCTTCCTCTCCTTCTACAATCTTTTACCATTCCGAGTATGATGTTTCCTTCTAAGGACTGACCCCACCTGATTTTGGTTTTAGGTGTCATCAAGTCGAGTATGACTCATAGTGACCCCATGAACAAAAGATCTGAACCTTGTTCTATCCTGTACCATCCTCACACTTCCTGACATACAAGAGCCCACAATGGCAGTCATTCTGTCAGTCCACCTGGTTGAAGGTCTTGCTCTCCTTCACCAACCCTCCACCCTTCCCAGCATCATGTCCCTCTCCAAGGAATAGCCCCGTCTAGCAACATGCCCAAAGTATGTGAGGTGAAGCCTCATTATTCTTGCCTCAAAAGAGCACTTCAGTTGCACCCTCTCCAAGACATAACTGTTTGTTCTCTTGGCCATCCACGAGATGTTTAGTGCTCTTCTCCAACACCACAGTTCAAATATATCAATTCTTTTTCTGTCTTCTCTAATCATGATCCAGTTTTCAGATGTATCATAAGAAAGAAAAGACTATGTGAAGACTATGGCCTAAATCAGATATAGCCTAGTCCTCAAAATGACGTCATTACTTCTCAATAACTTGGAGAGGTCCCTAAGGCAGATTTTCCCAGGTCTCCTTATTTCCTGACTGATTGTATCTAAGGTGCTAATTGTGGATCCAAACAAGATGAAACTGTTGGCAGTTTCAATCTCATCACTGTTCTTTGGCCATGTATAAAAATCCAAGATAGCAGATAGATTGTACTTTGGTTTTTATTCTGCACCAAGGAGTTTGCAAGGCCTAAATAGATAAAGCCCCAAACCATAAAGTTCATAAGAGACAAACTGGGATCAAGCAAGGAGTTGACTCTGCACTAGAAAGTTTCGATACAGTGAAATTACTGTGGTTCCTTATAAAAATGTCTTTTTAAAATAAAGGAGAATCAAAGTAAAAACAGAAAGCCAAAATAAAGCTTTTGTCATGAAATAGTGGATTCTTGAAATTCAGCCATTACACTCACATTGCAGGAGACAATACATCTTGGGAAAAAGTTCTGCCCCTTCATCTTTGAGTAAATTTTATGCCAAGATAGTAATGCAAGAAACTCAGAAGTAGAAAACCATGTGAGGATTACTGAAAGTAATGAAACATGTCCAAAAACCTTGGACACCTAGTTTCTATCTTTTCAGATTTTGTAGATTTCTCTTAGCATAAAAGTATACATCCCAATACAGATACCAAATTCATTTTCCAAGGATATAAAAAGGTAAATTGTTAAGTTCATTTGGAGAGGAAAGAGACCCACACACAAGCAAAGCAATTCTGGAAATTAAAAAAAAAATTAGGTGGGAGGCATAGAACTCCCTGATATCAAACCAACTATACAGCAGTAGTAACCAAAACAGCATGGTACTGGTACAATGGCAGGCACATGGACCAATGCAACAGAATTTAGAGCTTAGTAATAGACCCAGCTTTCTTGGTCAACTGATATTCAAAAAGGAAGTAAAACCTATCAAATGGGGAAATGACAACCTCTTCAACTTCTACCTGCAGAAAGCTAAAACAGAATCTTCATTTCATACCATACACAAAAATCAAACCAAGGTAGATCAGAGACCTGGGAATAAAGCCCCAAAACATAAAGCTCATGAGACAAACTGGGATCAAGGTTAGAAGGTCTAGTCTACAGTATAAAAAGACTGCCAAATACAGCGAGAAATGCCCAGTCTGAAGAGGACAAAATTGATGAATGGGGCCTTCTGAAGATTAAATTTCTGTGTTCGTCAAAAACGTTTTCCAACAAGGTGAAAAGAAAATCTACTGACTGGGAAAGCAAAGAATACCAGAAGAATGTCTATCTGTGCTTCATTGACTATGCAAAGGCTTTTGACTGTGTGGATCATAACAAGCTATGCCTGACTCTGAGAAGAATGGGAATCCCAGAACATTTCATTGTGCTAATGTGAAACCTATACTTGGACCAAGAGGCAGTTGTCAGAACAGAGCAAGGAGACACTACATCGTTCAAAATCAATAAGGGGGGTTTGTCAGGGATGTATTCTGTCTCCATACCTTTTCAATCTGTATGCAGAACAGATCATCTGAGGTGCTGGGCTATACGAAGAGGAATGTGGCATCGGGATTGGTGGAAGAATCATCAACAACCTGCGTTATGCAGATGACACAACCCTGCTTGCTGAAAATGGGGAGGACCTGAAGCGCTTGCTGCAGAAGATCAAGGACTACAGCCTCCTACATGGACTGAAGCTCAACATCAAGAAAACAGAGACTCTAACCACTGGGCCAATTGGCAGCATCAGTATGGATGGTGAAGAGATTGCGATAGTTAACAGTTTTAATTTACTTGGTGCCACGGTCAACACTCTTGGTAACAGCAGCCAGGAAATCAAGAGACGAATTGCATTGGGAAAGTCGGCTGTGAGGGACCTCTCAAGAGTACTGAAGAGCAATGATGTCAGACTGGAGACTAAGGTGTGCCTGATCCAGGCGATAGTCTTCGCAATCATGTGCTATGCATCAGAGAGTTGGACAGTAAATAGGGTTGATAGAAAGAGAATTGATGCCTTTGAGCTGTGGTGCTGGAGAAGAGTGTCAAATATACCATGGACTGCTAGAAGAACAAACAGGTTTGTCCTGGAGAGGGTGAAGCCAGAATGTTCCCTGGAGTCAGGGATTCTGAAGATTCATCTGACATATTCTGGACATTTTGCAAGGAGGGAGTGGTCCTTGGAGAGGGACATCATGCTTGGCAGAGTAGAAAGGCAGTGAAGGAGAGGAAGACCTTTGATGAGATGGATTGATTCTGTGACTGGAGAGGTGGGAATAAGTGAGTTTGAGATGGTTAGGTTGGCACAGGATAGAAGAGTGTATAGAGATCTTGTACATAGGGTCACTATGAGTCACAAGCGACTCGATGGCACATAACAACAACAACAACAACAACAACTGATTGGGAACAAACATTTGGCAATACCATCTCAGACAAGGGTCTCCCAACAAAAGTTACACAATACTCCCGGGCCTCCACAAGAAAAAGACTGATAATCCAATTATAAAATGGGCAAGAGTCACGGAAAGACTTCACAGAGGAGGACATTCGGATGGCCAGCAGACATATTAAAATATGCTAAAAATCACTAGGAATAAGAGAGATGTAAATCAAAACCACAATGAGATACCATCTTACTCCAGCAGCAGTGGCAAAGTTTAGCAGGGCAGCAAGTAATAAATGTTGGAGAGGATGTGGTGATATAGGAACTCTTATGCATCGTTAGTGGGATTATAAAATGGCACAACCACTCTGGAAAACAGTTTGGTGTGCCCTCAAAATTCTGAACATGGGTATCCCAAATGACCCAGCTTTTCCACTGCTTAGAATATACCATGAAAAAATGAGAACTGAGGCACAAACTGAGACTTGTACACCAGTGTTCATAGCAGTGTTATTCATCACAGCAAGAACATGGAAACAGGCCAAGTGCCCAACCACAATAGAATGGGTTCAGAAATATTATATTCACAAAATGGAATACTATGCAGCACACAGAAACAATGATTTTGTAAATTACTACTTAACATGGGAGTGGCTAAAGAGCATTATGCTAAGTGAGCTAACTTAGGCTCATAAAGATAAATATTTTTGTAGAACATGAAAGAGGAACCAAGGAAGGGGGGGGAACAGAAGGGTCAGGTTGGGGGGATGGAGAGAAAAAGAAATAAAGTATACTTGAGACTTAGTAATCATATGAGATAATACAGTGAGCTGCACTGGCTATGTAGAGCTGACACAAGAAAAAGATCACAAATTAATGTTTATTGTGTGATAATTTGTAGTTTTGTTTTGTTTATAAACACATCTCTTTTGGACGGTTAGAAGGGTATAATCCAGATTCAGAGTGCTAGATCTTGGGAAAGTCTGTCTCCATCGACTCAGGAGGAAAGCTTTGTCTTTTAAGCCTCTGTTGTTCCTTGGAAGCCTCTACTGGCCTTGGCACCTGTTTTAACACATTGATCTGTGCTTGAAGTTTAATCTTTTTTTTTTTAATATCTGCAATGATGTTGGCTCAAGATGCATCCTATACTAATCCCATCTTATTAACATAACAAACACAAAGCTTTTCTAAACGGGATAATAATCATGGGCATATAAATTAGGATTTGCAATACATTTTTGTGGAACAAAATTCAAACCATAGCACTCTTTTGCTCCCCTCACCAAAAAAAAAAAAAAAAAAAAATCAATCAAGTCTTTTTCATGTGAAAAACACATTCGCCTATCATTCCAAAAGTATTTTGTTAATGCCAAGCCTCAAATCTCATAATCAGAATAATCTAAATCAAATATGAATGAGCCTTCAGTTATATCCTATCTTGAAAAAAAAATTCTTCATCTAGAGTATAATTTACCTGTTCCAAAAATACAATAGTGAAACAGCTAAGATGTAGATATTTCCATTACAAATGGGAGAAACAACAGGTAACCAAAAAGTCCAAAACAAAACTTAAAGGTCATAAAATTATGTTGTGTATACTAAGAGATGATGTCCCAGAATTTTCACCTAAGATGAGTGTACACAATCTACTGATAAGGAGATTAAGCCTGTGATGGATGGTTCTAACCCACTATCACAGCAGCAAATCCACCATGTCAGACTCTAAGGGACAAAGGAAGCTCAAAGGGAAAGCAAGCTGTTGGCCTCAGGAATGCTTCAGTCCTTTAGAACAGCTCTAAGATAAAAACTGCTGAAAAGAAAGTGGGAAATTTGAACTTGCAGGATTTTTGTTTATAAAATAACTGACCATCAAGCAGAGAAAGAAATGTGAGAAGATAGACACCTAGACACGTGGTTATCTAACAAAGTGGAGACTGAAAAGAAAGGACATTACTTCAGAGGCAACAGAGAGGACTTGCCCTGGAAGTAACACTCTGAAATTGAACTCTAGCGTCCTAAATTCTGAGAAAACAGATGGTGGCCTAGTGGTAAGGAGCTGTGCTGCCAACCAGAATCAACATGGTTCGAATCCACCAATGCTCCACTGGAGAAAGATGGACAATCTCCTCCCCAGTGATTAATTTGTCAATGAAAACCTGGAGGGACAGCTATGAGATTAATCTGACTTGATTGAACCTAACAATAATTTGTAAAATTGTAGGAGAGGAAACAACAAACAATCACCAATAACTGAACAAACAAAACAATGCAACAAATTTAATTTCTATTAAATTAAGTTTAATTTATAATATTTTCATTGTTTCAGCACTAGATAACAAAGCCACTATAATTTACCTTAATTAGCTTTGCTAATACAGTATAATTATCCTATAGGGTGAAGAACACTGTTGGCTTAGTGATAAAGACTGACACTGTCAACCCAAAGGAACACAGTTCAAGTCCAACAACAGCTCCACTGGGGAATGATGGGCAAACTCTTCTCAAGCTATTTATTGCCCCAGAAAGACCACTGGAGGGCTAGCTATGAGCTGGTTCTGACTCAATGATACACAACTACAACAACAATAAACTAGTATAGCAGCTAATTCTTAATGTTACTATTTTATGCCTAGAGGAATCTAGAAAACCTTAAAACAGCCCTGAAAATGTATTGTCTAGGTTTTTATAAGAACTTCATAGTTTGAAGAGGAAATTTCAGCAAATTGTAGAGAGCAAAGCTAACCATATTTGAATAAACATTCCCTTGGTTTCCTGTTTTACAACCTTAGGAGGGGGGAGAAATGCTTAAAATTATGTCTTGTTTGAAAACAAAACAAGACAGAACACTTGTAATGCATGTTCTATTTTAAAAAATTAAAATTCTTTTTAAAAAGTTGACATTTTGAGGAATTCCCAGTGACTTTTTTTTTTTTTAAAAAAAAAATTCTCTTTGAAGCTAGATTTTCCTCCACTTCCCACCCGACTCCCCAGTTCAATTCTCTGGCACTTAAATTGTATCTGAAGTTTCATTGTTTCCCTCATGACAAATATGACTTAACATCCTGTCATCAGAAAGCACTTTGAAATATGTGTTCCCTTAGCTATTTGTTTATGGTCCTAAAAGTGAATTATAGTTTGCAAAAACTAACTTGTGAACCTAAACGATAAAGTCTCTTTCTTCGAAAGGAACAAGAGCTTAACTAAAAAATTTAAAAAGTGCTTTATCCCCCCATGTTATTTTGGTGGTTTCTTGCCCTTGTATTATTTGTATCTCAAAAGGAGATCTACCCTCTGGCGTTAAATCTAGTTTAGTCTGTGATTTAATATGTGGTAGGTGCAAGACTAGGCCAGGAGAGTAAAGAGCTTGCCAATTTCCCTTGAGTTGATTTTTGACTCAAGACTATTTCAAGTGTTACCGAAAAGATGCATAGGAACAAAGGATACAATTTCATTTACTTTGAGTGAGGAATTTAAGACATGTGGAAAGTTTAGACTCACATAAAAACAAAACATTACATTCTGGTTTCCGCAACATCTGTGTTGTTGTTGACTGCCTTTGAGTCAAGCAGGACTCATAGAGACCCTATCTATAAACAAAAGGCCTGGAGCCCCTCTACAAATATAGACATTCATTAAAGTTCATAGAGTTTCTGGGGACATGTGGTTTCAGAAGTGAATGCCACTCCTGCTTTCAGACCTGTCATTGTATGCTATTGTTTTTATGTGACATTCATTGCAGGTGACTCAATGGCACAATATCTATGTTGTTGTTGTTAAGTGCCGTTGAGTCGCAGGTGACTCATAGCGACGCTATGAAGGAGAGTCCTAGACGCTTGGGTGCCTTTCATCCTCTCTCCAAGTTCATAGGGTTTCTGGAGGCAAGCTATTATGGAAGTGGATGCCACTCCTCCTTCCATGCTTGTTCAATTGGGGAGCTCCACCCCACTCTCAGTCCGCATTGGGTAGCCAACCATTAACGCATTTGACACATCCGTGTCACAGTGTTCAGCCTCACAGCAACCACAAGTAACCACGGGACGGCAACTTGTACACCAGGGCTATAAGACCCAGAGGAATGTCTGAACAAAAACAATGAAAGACTGGCCTGAGGGCCGCGAACTAAAAGTCACCCACCTTTGTCTTGGTCACATTGTTTTCTCTTCTCTAGGCCAGCCGATCTCTCTCTCTCTCTCTCTTTCTCTCTCTGTTGATATGTAAATTTAATGCACCTTTATCCAAAAGGTCTAGATAGAACAATCTATTAATCAATTGATCAATCTATTGATGTTGTTGTTGTTGTTGTCGTTAGTGCCACTGACTCTATTATGACTCCTTGGGTCCCTGTGAACAGGTCTGAACCCTGTCCTATCCTGTGTTGTCCTCATCATCTCTGAGACATTTGTGTCCACTGCTGCAGTCATTTAGGGTCTTCCTCTCACTGACTTTCCATCTTCCTAAGAATCATGTCTCTCTCCAAGGAATACCCTTTCTTAACAACATGTCCAAAGTATGCGAGACACAGCACTGTCTTCTTTACCGCCAAGGAGCACTCTGGCCGCACTTTCTCTATATCTGTTCTTTTGGCAAGTTCATGGGATAGTCAATACCACAGCTCAAAGACATCCTTTCTGTAAACCTTATTCCTTTTCCAACACAGATTTATTGCACATGATTGAAAAGATCATGGCCTGAATCAGGCAATCTTCATCTTCAAACTCATATCGTTACTCCTCAGTAATTTGGAGGTCCCTATCAGTAGGTAAACATGCTTACATTAGTGAATGCGTATGGATGTATAGAAGTGTGAGTGTGTGTATGTGTGTATAGGAAGAAAACACCTTGAGTAACAGATAATTTTCTTTTTCTGTTTTAAAAATTATATTTACTCTATGTTTTTACTTAATAAGACACTTACAAGTCCCTTTAAATGCAATAATCTCCCTACTCACATCAGAAACAAGAGTCCTTGAAAAGACTTTTAACTTTGTAAATAGTTCTTTGGAAGCAATTCTTAAAATGAAAAACCAAAACTTCTTGAATTGATTTTTCTATCATTCTTTGAAATAGCATTAATATTGATTGCCAGTGGATTGTGGCATAAAAATAGTAACAGAATAAGAGACATGATTTAAAATCATAAATCTGTGGTAATAGTAAGTAATCATTCTGTCATAGTGGAAGACTTTGAAATCATGGCAAATGTTGATTCTGCTTTGGATCATTTTGTACTCTGTGAATAGTCAAATAAAAGAAAATCATATTGTCTAACTAGATACTTACATTGTATACTTCTAAATTATATCCTGGCAGGTTGCAAATTTTCCAAGTTCAAAATACTTGTGGTGTTGTTCTCTGTCGTTGAGTTGCTTTCAACTCATAAAGACCCTATGTACAGCAGTTCTGAGGCCGGCCCTGTTCTGAGCCTGTCTCACTGACAGGTGAAAAAACCCCATGACTCCAGTTACTGTATCAATTCATTTCATTTGAGGTCTTCCTCTCCTGTGCTGTGCCACCACCCTTCCCTTGATATCTTTCTCCAAGGACTGGTTATTTCAGGCCGTGTAACCGAAGTATATGAGTCAGAGCTTCAAAATCCTAGCCTTCAAGGAGAAATGTGGTTTCACCCTCTCCAAATCAGACTTACTTGTTTTCCTGGTGGTTTATGGTATGTATGTTCAAGACTTTTCTTCAGCACCACAACTCAAAGGCAGCAATTCTTATTCTATTATTTTTAGTCATTGCCAAGCTCTCCGATGCATAATAAGTAATTGTGAAGAACATGGCCTGGAACAGGTGCATCTTAGTCTCTAGACTAACACTGTTGTTTCTCAGTGCTCTGGAGAGGTCCCTGACTTTTTCCCAGGGCAATTCATCTTTTTGATTTCCTGACTGCTGATGCTAAGAGTTTTGATTGTGGAGTTGATCAAGCTGTAATTGCTAACAACCTCAATCTCTTCTCCATCTATTATGGTACTGCCAATTGGCCCAGTGGTGAGATTCTTTGTCTTCTTGATGTTGAGCTTCAATCCATATTGAAGACCAGAGTCCTTGAAGTTCTGCAGCAAGCGCTTCAGGTCCTCCTCTGTTTCAGTAAGCAGGGTTGTGTCATGTGCGTAACATAAGTTGTTGATGAGTCTTCATCCAATCCTGTAAGTCACATTCCTCTTCATAAGACCCAGCCTTCCAAATGATCTGTTCTGCATATAGATTGAAAAGGTATGGAGACAGGTTGCATCCCTGACATACTGCTTTCCTGATTTTGTGTTTCCTTGCTCTGTTGTGAGGACAATATCATTAACATAACACATAAGCAAAATTCTGATGAAGATTATCCAAAAATGACTGTAACAGTAGTACACCAACAGAACTACCAGAAATACAAGCTATGTTTAGGTGAGATTGTGGTATGAGGGACATTATTACCAATATCAGATGGATCTTGGCAGAAAGCAAAGAGTATCAAAGAATGTCTATCTGTGTCTCACTGACTATGCAAAGACATTTGACTGTGAGAATCACAACAAATTGTGGCTAAACTCAAGCAAGAATGGAAATCCCAGAACTCTTAATTGTGCTCTTGCAAAACTTGTACTCAGACCAGGAAGCAAAATAGTTGATAGAAATTAAGGAAATCATGGACCCAAACAAGGATTATTTGCATTCATTCCTGAGACCATTTCCTGAAAGAATGAGAAACCTACAGCTAGGAGACGATGTTACACTCAACGTAGTCATTATTGAGATAGCTAACTTATTAGTCAGGTTCAAAAGCAAAAGCATCTCTAAAATCAATCACTACATTGTACTAAAATCTAAATCTATTCAGTCTTGTTTCTTATTATATAATGTAAGTCATAAGTTGGAGTACTTTTGTAGTATTATTGCCCTAACTTGCTGCACTGATATATATCTTTGTAGTATTTTCAAAGCTAACTCCCTTCTAAGTAAACTTAATGTATCTCATGTTTATGACTGTCAATCTGCATCTTGGGTGACTGTTGCTATCTGAACGAAGTTAATATAGCAATGCCCAACAAGGAAAAGGAGGTATGAACATGGACTTCAATAGTTTCTAGTCATTTATATTAAAAACTTTTGTAATTTGGAAGCAGGAGTGGCATCCCCTGCCTAAACAACATGCGTCTGGAAACTCTGTGAACTTTGAGAAATGATGATAGTTTTAGAAAGGCTTCAGATCTTTTGTTCATAGGGTTACTGTGAGTCATGCTCCACTTAACAGTAATCAACAACGATTACGTTACACATGAATCATCTTAATCTATAATAATCAGTGAAAAAACCAAACAAGCACATAGTTCCTTCACAAATGTGAATGAACTATTATTAATTACTCCTTTTTTTCACTAGTGTAGGCTCATTGCTTTACTATGAAAGAATTACTTATGAAATATAAGAAATAAAAATCAGAATGAAAGGAGCAAATCATAAATAATTGCTTGAAACATATAGTAAGAGAGATCAGGATTTATCACTAATGGCAATTTGTTTGAGACCCACAGATCACTACCTGAATCACCATTTGCTTTGGGGGTAATTTGATAATATTAAGGAATAGCATAATTAATGGTATTAAGTAGAACAACCTTTCTGTAAGCCTCTCCTTAGACTCTTCAGGGAAAGATAGCTTCTTCCAGTCTTGAGTTTGTTTAATAATTTTCCTTCGTTCTTAGAACTTTCAAGAACTTAAGCTGAAAGCTAATCTTAGGGGCTGGAGTTTCATTTTATTTCATCCTTGTGAAAAGACAAAGGTGAAAATAAAATTTTATGTTTACATTCTGATGTGTCTCCCTAATTTTCACCTCTGATTAGTTTCAGTTTTATATAACAAAAAATAATCAAAGAAAAGAAGTTTAAACCATGTATAAATTGTCTCTAATACAACGCAATTTCAGATGTATACAGGTCAGGCTGGTGAATGCATTATCAAGGTATCAGAGTCTCTTGTACCACTCTAGAGAACTACCCATTATATCCAATTTCAAAATGACAGGATAAAAAAGAGAACAGAGATAAAAGGTGCACCTCCCGGTGAGATATGCTCCCTGCCATTCATGTGTTGTTGTTTTTTTAATGTTTCTTAATGTGCAACTGACCAAGGCTTGGAAAGGAGTGGGTAGAATTTTGTTCTGTTGTACGAGAGGTCTCCCATGGAGCCTCTCTCATGGTGGATTTGAACTGCCTTCCTTTCAGTTGGAAGCACACCTTCTTACCGTTGAGCCAAAGGAGCTCTCTTAAGATAGGTTATGGTCCTGTTAGTTTGAAAAGTAGAAAGACTTACAACTTAATATTTCTTTTCTCTACAGAATTTCATCTAGGGGAGCTATCAGTTCGCTTAAGCTCCAGGGCAACCTGTTTGTTTTGATTATTTGTTTGGTTTTGGTTAAAGAAAATGCATAAATTGAAACATGAAGCATTTTAGTCATCTGATTGTTCTTATTTATCCCTGACTTTAAGTTTGGGTTACACATGGAATTCAGAAAAATGGTCGTTTTTTCTAAGGGGATGGTTGGAAAGGGCTGGTACCTTCATCTTCATCCCCTTTCAACAAGAAATTTTGTCTGTGTTCCTGTCTATAACTCTTCTTTGTTGTTCTCCCTTAAAAATGTTAATTCATGTTTGTGAATTCTAACACTGAATCATATGCTGAGAAAAATGCATCTTTTCACACTTGAATGTTATGTGGAGTTATACAATAAACTAATTATGTGCTACTAAAAATAAAATGCAAAATGATAAGATTTATGGAGTGATAATCTATTATTTAAAAATTCAGAGCAATTTTATGTTATTTTTCACCAGATAGCTAAAGATTAGCTGCGGTGTAAAGCATCTACAAAGCTAGGTCTCACCGTTTCTCCTTGTGGATATGGTTGTCAACCTGTACAGGGCAGAAGATTTACTTAGGACACCTGTCAAAGGGCTGATTCTTAGTCCTCACAGCCAAGGAGTCTAATATAATAGATGTAATATAATCAGAAACCTGTGTTTTAAATTAGCACAGTATTTAGTAGACAGGATGCCAAAAACTGATCTAAGGAGAATCAAGGGTTGGAATGGGATAGTAGACCAAGGAAAGCTTTACTCCTTTGTGTGAAAATCAAATAGTAGAAAATGAAAAGCTCGTTATATTCATATTAGAGGCTCTCATAGGGAATTGTGCTGCTAATCCAAAGGCCACGCCTCTTTGGCAGTTGTAATCCACCAAGCGGAGGAAGAGAGACAATTTCTTCTCACTCAATTTAAAATCTTGGAATCCCAATGGACTGATGGTCAACTATGAGTGAGTTCCAACTCAGCAATGGCTATGAATATTGGTCAAGGAGTCCTGGTGGGGTACTGCATTGTGTGTTGGGTTGCTAAACTAAAGGTCACAGCAATTTGAATCCTTCAGTAGAAGATTCAGAGTCTTGGAAACCCACCAGAGGGTGGACATGGGGAGAATCTGACTTGGCAACAGTGGGTATCATTTAAGGGAATGAAGAAAGGAGAATGGCTACAAAACAGTCAATTTCAAAATGAAAATGTTCCAATGTTATATAGAAGGGAGAAACTGAGAATCACTTTACACTCAAAGAGAAATTAAAATTGCAATACTAAGTAAGATGTCAAGGAGTACTATTTACCCAACATAAAAATAAACTAAGATAGTTGTGATAGCTTGCAAATAATCAGAAGTTTGAATCAAAAAGGACAATGTGCTACTTAACAAGAATATAGAGAGTAGGATGATGACACCATTTTCCCTGTCACGAAATTATTGTAGTGAAATCGTAGCCCTTCCGGAAGTCGACTCTAATGCCTATTGGTTAGATTATAACAGCCAGTTGATCTAAGCCTTTGTTGTGTCGACCATAAAATGAGGATAAAATTATTAACTATCTCATGAGATTGTAATAGCAATTAAATAAGGTGGTTAATTAATTAATTAAAGTGGTTTCCATTATTTACAGCTATTGGGAGTAAAAATAACTGCTATATAAAGACTTTGTCTAATCAAGGACTAAGGATGTTCTATTTTAAAAATCCAAGAGACCCTCAGAATCTTTATTTTTAAAGATCTAACAAACCTTTAGATAAAATGAAGGTTAACAGTATTAATTTCTTAAAGTCTTATGAAAAGTTTTCAACTACACTTTCTTCAGGTATTATAAAATATCTTCTTCCCCCCCTTAAATAATTTCTCCCAGGAGTGGAAAAAGTCAGGACTTCATTTACAAGGAAGTCCTCAATTCAACAGAAAATTAGCAGAGAACTACCAGAAATACAAACTGGGTTTAGGAGAGGCCATGGCACTAGGGACATTATAGCCAACATCAGAAGGATCTTGGCTGAGAGCAGAGAATACCAAAAGAATGCCTATCTGTGTTTCATTGACTATGCAAAGGTATTTTGACTGTATGGATCAAAACAAACTGTGATTAATTTTGAGAAGACTGAGAATCCCAGAATACTTGATTGTGCCACTATTCTTGGACCAGGAAGCAATTGTCAGTAAGGAGCAAGGAAACACTTGGTTCAAAATTAGGAAGGGGATGCGTCAGGGATGCATCCTGTCTCCTTACCTTTTCAATCTGTATGAGGAACAGATCCTTTGGGAAGCTGGCCTTTATGCAGAGGAGTGTGGCATCAGGATTGGAGGAAGATTCATTAACAACCTGTGTTACACAGATGACACAACCTTGCTTAGTGAAAATGAGGAGAGCCTGAAGCTTTTGCTCTAGAAGGTCAAGGACTACAGTCATCAATATGAATTGATGCTCAACATCAAGAAGACAAATTCTTAGCACAGGTCAATTCATAGCAACATGATAGATGGAGAGGAGATTGAGATTTTAAATAATATCCATTTGCTCAGTTCCACAATTTACAATCTTGTCATTAGCAATCAGGAAATAGAATGGCAAATTACATTGGAGAAGTCTGTTGTCAGAGACCTCTCCAGAGGGCAAAAGAATAACAATGTCAATCTGGAGACTAAGGTGTACCTGATACAGGCCACGATCTTTGCAATTACTTGCTATGAATCAGAGAGCCGGACAATGACTAAAGATGACAGTAGGATCGAAGCCGTTGAGTAGTGGCATTGGAGAAGACAGTTGAGCATTCCATGGATTGCAAAGAGAACAGATTTGTCCTGGAGAAGATAAACCAAGTTACTCCTTAGAGTCAAGGATTTTGAAGCTCCTTGCAAACATCAGGAAGGGTGGGGAGACAGCATAAGAGAGGAAGTTCTTGGATGAGATGGAATAACACAGTAACTAAGATAATGGAGTTAAGTGTGTTTGAGACAGTGAGACAGGCTCAGAATAGGTTAGGGTTCAGAGTGATTGTACATAATGTTGCTATGAATTGCAGGCAACTAGACAGCACATACAGCAAACAACTCAACTGAAGCTTTTTCAGTCCAGGACTGTCATGGACTTGGAAGAATCAAGGAGACTTAGCTAAGTAATTCTATACCTTTATCTTCCTTGCCTGACAACTTTAGCATATGAAGAGGAAAAAAAATGTATTTTATCTTACCTCATAGCTGAGTTGTATTTGTTCATTACCTGAACCTATTCTACTTGTCTTCATAAAACAGGTGTATGTTAATTATTATTATGCTAAGTTGTACAATTGACTGCATCAGTTAGTTGCTAGAAGGTGAAAGGGGGGGGGGGGACCACAACTAGGATAATAGGCATCTGAATTCACTTGGTGTAGGTATAGCTAAGTGTCACATAAAAATTCAAGGGACATAATTGTCATTGCTCTTCTGGTAACAACCAGTTCTCTACTTCCAGCTCATATATCTCTCTTGAATTTCAAATCAATAGATCATATCATCTCCTTAACTCTAATACTGTTGTCTCTTAAGCAATTCCTACTCAATTAATCACCTATCTATCTATTCCCAAAGCTGTTTTTTCCACATTACTTTTCAATAAATGACAACACTATAATCAGTTACCAAGTCTTCATTTTTCCTCTCCACTTCTTCGTACTCACACTGATTATCCTTAAGGGTGGTCTTTACTATCTTTTGTGCAGATTGCTAAATTGCTTGTCCCAATGATTTCCTTTTAATCCAGTCCTGCCCCTGTAGAAATTTATCTTGATACTATCAGCAAAATTATGTTTCAGACAATTCTAATTTTCTTCTTCTTGTATGTTACTCCTCTAATGGTCAACAATGGCAGACAAGGTTAAGTGATACCTGCCTGGAATTGTAGGTTTCTAAAACCAGAGTAATGTTTAAGGTTATGGGTGAACTTGACTGCCTGTGATTCTCAGGTTTGGCAGTTGTGATGTAAGCTTTCCCTTGAAAAGATTTGATGTTGTGTAAGAATTTCTTTGATGGGATTAATTGTCCAATTCTTGAGATTCATTGTCTGGCATCAAACAAAGAAATCTGGCTGACTAAGCTGGCATGATTTTGCTTGAGTTTGCATCTGTTTCATGACCTCTTTGTTTCCTTGGATCAATGACCTGCTTTATCTGCCTACTTTGGATAATTCAGTCTCCACAATTAGGTGCTATAGATTTGTGATTTGTCAACCTCTGCAAATGTGGAGGCATAGATTTGGGAGAGTTCCATATTTTTACTGGTTTGCATGCAATCATGCACATATATTATGTTTTATACAATCATTCACATACATTGCATTTTATATAATTAGTTACTATTGATCTATGCCTATTTGCACCCTATCTTTTCAAGGCCCCACTGAATCTCTCCTACTCCTTCACCCCCTATCCATCCAATAACCTCTGCTTTCCTAGTGATTTCATTCTCTTTGAATTGAATAAGTGTGGAGAAAGGATTCAACCTCACGTACGCCTTCATTTCAAACCATGCTCTCTTCCCTTACTCTGCTCAGACAATAGCCTCTTGATCTTGGTATAGATTTCTTATGAGTACAATAAAGTGTTCTAGGATTCTCATTCTTCTCAATGCTTTTGTTGTAAAGTGCTTTCTAGTCACTTGCAACCCTACGTACAACACCTCTGAATCATGCTTTATCTTGATCCAACCCCACTATCTCTGACACACCTTCTGATGGGTTTCCAAAGGTTGTAAATTACATCAGAGGAGATTTCCCATCTTTCTCCTGTGCAGCAGCTGGTGGATTTAAAACATATGTCTTTGTGTTGGTAGTACAACACCCTACCAATAGGTTTCCAGAGTTCTCTAGAATACTACCATTTCTGAAGAGTTTCTTACTGAGGACCTTTCAGGTATTAAACTAACAAGCTAATACTACACTATGGAAACAACCATGACCCTCACCATAGAATTTGCAATTCACATGCATATTAAAGTTGAAGAACAAAGAAGGAACACCAAGGAATAATTGATGCTTTTGAATTGTAGTGTAGGCAAAGAACATTGAATATGTTGTAAACTGTTAAAAGAACAGATATGTCTTGGAATTAGAGCTAGAATGTACATGCCTTAGAAGGAAAGATGATGAGACTTAGTTCCACATACTTTGACATGTTATCATAAGGGACCAATTGTTGGAAAGGGACCTCAGGCTTGGTTTTGAAAATAGAGGATCAGTTAAAAAGAGGAAGCTTTCAATGAGATGGATAGCACAGTGACTGCAGCACTGGGCTTAGTTAACTACTGCAGAGATGCAAGGATGCCATTGGATGAGGTAGCATCTGATTCTGTGTGCACAGGACCACGAGGCAGAGTCAGCCGAGAAACACCTTCAAATTCCAACAGCCTTGGAGCACGACACACGTGTACTCAAACATCAAGGATTTTTAATCTTGCAATAAGGAGAACTGTTCAAGGTAGATGGAATGAGCTCATCCTAAGATTGATACCGATGCTGAATCATTTCCAGGAGGACTCAAAAAACATGGACAATTATGGAAGGGATGCTTTCACGTAGTAAGGACAATTCTCTAACTGGATATCTTTGTAATTTTTCTCTAGGAATCACAACAATTGAAGTAGGGCTAGAACTGCCACTGCAAACAGAACTCATCATGTTTGCCAGAAGGGAACGTTTAGTTACTTCTGTAGTTGTGGAATGCCCTTTTGTATGCCTTGATCAATTGTGATCACAGAGTAACCTTGCTCAAGTATTGATTATATTCTCCAAAAGTTGTTTATGTTTAGCTGAAAACACTACAGCCTAGATGTCAGCTTCCTGTATCTCACTGTTTAAGGTCATTTTTCACTTTCCCACTACCCACGTCAAGTTCAACTTCCAGGTTTACCAAACCATTTGCAGTTCCCTGAAAGCTGTGTGCCCTTCCCAGTTTATGAGGCTTGACAGGGCAGCTCCCAGTGTTTAAAAAACCTTTAATTCACTTTTTTCAGAACTTCTCCCACTCACTGTTTATGAGTCCTTGAATTCTTTGGTATGATATACCTGTCTATATGTTTATATATATGGAACACATAAATATCTTAACATGCATTTTTTTATATAAAAGAGTGCATATAAAATCAAGTTTTTAAACAAATGAATGAGGTCTTAAGTCCAGAGAGAATAGAACTTACAATACTCCGCAAAATGGAAAGCTAAAACTGTAAGGACCAATATCACTTACTTCATTGCATCTCAGGGCTTCATTTGCACCTTGGAAATCTGTTACACCACAATGTTGCTGTTGTTGATGGCCATCAAGATGAGCACAACTCATAGTGACCCTATGAACAAAAGACCTGAAGCCTTTCTATAACTATCATCATTTATCAAAGTTCATACTTTCCAGATGCATGTTGTTTAGAAGTAGATGACACTCCTGCTTCTAGACACCATAGTAGTATAGACAATTTTGTGTATGGGTAACTATGTGCGTGATCAATGAGTCTAAAAGCTATTTATATTTATTTAATGTGATTTTCAAATACACTTACAATATATTTGGTTATTGATGTTTTAAAAGTTCCCTAGTGGTTGAGTGGTTAAAATCCTCAGCTGCTAATGAAAGCCTGAAGCTTAAACCAACTCTCGCCTTTCCACAAGAGAAATAGGAAGAAGTTGGAAACAACCTAAGTGCCCATTAACAAATGAATGGCTAGAGAAGCTGTGGTATGTTCGCACAATGGAATACTATGCTGCATTAAAAAACAAGGAACTCATGCAATATTACTCAAAATGGTTGACTCTGGAGAACATTATGCTGAGTGAAATGTCCCAGTCACAAAGGGACAAATATTGCATGGTGCCACTGTTGTAGAATGGGACTGTCCTTGGGGTTGGGGAGAGACTGAGTAAGATGGGTTCAATAATGTATGCTGCTCTGAAACAGAGAAGGGAGAAAATTGTTTAAAAGAGATATGTGATTAGGTATTTCTGTCATGACAGGAGTCTAGAGCGATGGCTACATGGTGGAATGGACCTGGGGGAGGGTTTGTAAAATAATGAAAGAATCTTTTACTTTTCCAAGAGGGTAATGTCTGGTGGGGGGGGAGCCTTGGGAGGGGACAAATCTACAACAATGAATGAATGGAAATCCAAAGCCTCTATAAATTTTCACTGAAATTAATAACAAATTTAAATTTAAAAAAAAAAAAGAATTAAGTTAGAGTAAGGATGGCAATGGAACCACCTTAACTCTGTAACTTGATTTGTGTCACTATTAGAACCTCTACTCAGAATATTATTGCTTTTCAATTTTTGACTCATGCACTTTTAACTTGTTAGTTAAATTTGTATCTTCTAGGCTGCAACACTTCCATGATACATCTTCAAGGATATGAACATGTACGGTTAAGCACAATTGATAACAGTGCATCTAAATTCCAAAATCAATCTCCATAATAGTCTATGTGTTTCCTACTGCCAGGGGGGCCCTTTAGAGTAGTGAGAGAAGACATTCACCCTGAAACCCACAGCATCCCTTTTCAGCAGGAAGTAGCTAAGAGAATACACCATCCCCTTTTCCTTATGAATCAGGGTGAAGTTTCTCTCAGGGAGGAGTGATAGGGAATGGCAAAGGACACACTGACAAAGGAGATTAATCAGAACTGGCTTTGACAAGCACTGTGGCAATTGGACAATTAAAACAGACATTGGGGGGGGAGAAGAACGAACTGGGGAGGAGGGTGGAGAAAACAGTGCAACAATGAATGAATGAAAACCCAAAATCTCTGTAAATGTTCATTAAAACTAATAAAATTTAATAAAAAAAAAGAGAAATATATGATCATCTGCTTCCTTCATAAGAATTTGCAGCCATGAAAACTCTCTGGAACAGTTCTATTCTGTCCTTACAGCATCTGTCCTTGTAAGGCAGAATTCATTAAAGCACTGAATTTGCATTTGAGGATTCTTGTTGGACCCACTGCTTTGTTTGTCTGTTTCTCTCTCTCTCTCTCTGTGTGTGTGTGTGTGTGTGTGTGTGTGTGTGTGTTGTAAACCTGTATTACATGAAAATTATTTTTCCAATTCAATTCATCTATGGATAAGACTTTAAAGAAGCTGTATTTTGACTGTGAGATAATCAGTTGGATTTTATAATTATTGTTTAGCACACCATATGTTTCCCAGTTATTGAAGGAGATGTGCTTGTGTCTCTCAAGTTTGCTGTAGTTAGTTTTGCATTCCCAGCAGTGGTAAAATTCTTTGACTATCTCTGTTACACAAATAAAGTGAAGACCACCAGCTATACTATACATCTAAGCTTTCTTTGTTTACTCATGAGCAGCATGTTTACAAGGGTTACATTAGCAAACTCAGCATTAGATAATGATGTAATTAGATAATAGTGTAATATACCCCTAGGAGTATACATTAATGGTAAACTTCAGAATTACTGTGAAAATTCATGCACTATTTTGACAGCATCAATGAATTAGCATTCCTTATAACAAATGGACTTAATGAATTGTGTGTAATTATTAGGAAAGCGTTCCTTGGTAATATTGCTTTTAATTAAAAATAAAATTTTATTTCATATCTAATCATCTCATATTTAAAGCTTCCTTTTGTTTTTGGCAACTTCCACGTTGTCTAGGTTCATGCTTCTTACGTTCCATATTTCAGTTATTAATGGATGCTGGCAATTGTTCTCATTTTGACTTATAGCCGTCAGCAAATCCAGAAAGCTCTACTCCATCTACCTCATTAAGGTCGACTGTGGTGAGGGAGCTCTGGTAGGGTGTTGCTCTCCTAACCCAAAAGCTGTCCCTCTCAGCGTCTGCTGTGATTATTAGGTGCTCACTAGTCATTTTGTTGTTGCTGTTTTTCAGAAGTGGATTATCTGATTATTCCCAGGTGTTTGTCTGAATGGAAAAACTCTCATTAAACCTGTCTACTACTGTGTTATTGCTAGGTGTCATCAAGTCACCTATAACACATAGCAAGGCGATAAACAACACATGCAAATCTTGTCTTAACCTCCACCATCAAGATCTCTGTCATGTTGAGCCCACTGTTGTAATTACTGTGTCAGTCCATCTCATTGAGGGTCTTCCTCTCTTTAACCATCCAAGTCTGGTATCTTTTCCCAAGTTAGAGGGAGTGAGATAAAGCTTTACCATCCTTTCCTCTGAGGAGCACTCTGTTTGTACCTCCTTTAAGACAGACATGTTTGTTCTTTACAGTCTATGACAGAAGGGGTGAAACCTCAGGGTTGCACAGTTTGGTTGGTGGAAGGAGGGGGTGAAGAAAATGTTAAGGATCCAGATGAAAAGTCATGGCAGTGATGGGCAAGGTCCAATGGTGATTAATTTTGTAAAACATAATGCGTGAGAATGATTGTATGAAACATAGTAAGAATGAAGAATAGTGTGAAATACAACCTATATGAACTTTGTAAGCAAATCAAGGTAAAAATTTTTTAAAAGGGGGAGACCCCCACCCATGATCTTTTCCATTATCTTTACCACCAGCACTATTCAACGGTATTGCTGCTGCTTCTATCATGTGTTTTCATTGTCTAACTCCCAGATGCATAGGAAGCAATTGAAATAAAATGAAAGCAAAAGGTCATTACAAAGATGAGGAGGAAAGGAAAGACCAAAATGAATTCAGAAGAGACTCTGAAACTTGCACAGAAATGAAAAGAAGTCAAAACAACAGTGACATTATGCAACATTTGTTCTTTTGTGACTGAGATGTTTCACTCAGCATGATGTCCTCAAGGGTCATCTATTTTGTATAATATTTCATGATTTCCTTGTTTTTCAGTGGTCCATAGTACTCCATTGTGTGACTATTCCAGAGCTTCTCTGTCCATTCATTTGTTCATGGACATTTAGGTTGTTTGCATGAACACTAAGAAAAGAGGGGATAAATAATGTACATTGCATCAAAACAGAAGAGGGAAAGAACTGTTTAAAATGAATTTTTGATTATGTATTATCTTCATGACGATAGTCCAGAACAGAGGTACATAGCAAAATGGACTGAGGCAAGCAGGGGTGGGAGGAAACTGTGCAACAATAAATGAATGGAAGTCCAAGTTATCTGTAAACGTTCATTAAAATATAAAAAAAATAAAAATATGCCAAAAGAAGGGGAAGAGATAAGGAAATGAACAGAAGATTCCAAAGAGCCTCTTGAGAAGACAAAGTGATGGACATGAGCAACGAGCTGGAGTTAGAAAACCAAAAGAGAAGAGCATGTTTGGCATTTCTCCAGCCGAAAGAACTGAAAAATAAATTCAATCCTAGGGTTGCAACATGGAAGGACTATGTGTATAAAATCTTCAATGATGCACAAAGGACCAACAAATCATGGATTACAGAGTCACTATACCTGCAGTTTGAAGTACGGGTGACATGACTTCCAGCATCACAAAAACACACAAGCCACCACAACTGAACAAGTGAACCAATATTATTAGCTCATCGATGTTAACTCTGCTGTCTTATTATAAATCTAAATTTGTTACATCCAGCTCTACAAGTAAGTATTCGAAGTAAGATGTAGCCAGTAATGAAAAAAACCTATTAAATAAAGATACTGAAAGTACTTTCGGTTTCTCCATTCTTTTTTAAAAAATTTGGTTTTCAAACATAAACCTTGGTTAAATTTTTTAAGAAAATAAAGTAAAAAATCAAAATAAGCAAGAGAATGGAAAAGTTAACTCCACTACCTTTACTTACTCTTTGTTAGCTCTAGTGGGAGAGGGGGCTACGTGTTGGGCTGTTCACTGGTCAGTGGTTTTAATCCACCAGCCATCCATGAAAGAAAGCTAGGTAGGAGGCTCATGTTGAGATTTTCAGCTTCAGAAATCTGATAGAGGACATCTGTGAGTTGGAATCAACCTTGAAGGTAGTGGGGCTTTGATCACTTGCTATTTTCTATTCTATGACACTCTCAGTTTTTCATCTTCACCATCCCCTATTCTCACCATCAGATAATAAGGTCATATTCCAGTTTTCTAGCAAACAGAGACTCACTTTTTTAAGACTGAACTCACTTTCCTATATCTGTGCATCGTCAATCTCTTCGCTTACTGTGGAAAGGCTGTGTAGTCAACCTTTCCTCTTAAGCACGATAGCATTTTCCCTCATAAAGGCTTACCCACTGTTGGAAACAATTTTCTGTCCTCAATTTTCGAGTTTTCTCTTTACTAGATCGTTCCTATTGGCTTATCAATATGCTACAAATTTTACTGGTTACAATTTTATTTTCCTTGACCTTATGTTCATTTCCAAGTTTCTCCCTGCTTAAACTTCCTCCTTGAAGAAAGCTTCTCTCAGTTATGTACACTCGTAGTTCTCAATTCCACTTGTACCATTTTGCCTGAACCCAATTTATTTGAGCTTTTATTTTTACCACTCCTCTGAAACAGCTCTTGCAAAGGCCAGTAATAACTACGGCAATGCTATGCCCAAAGGTCAGCTCTAAGTCCTCTCCCTACATGGCTTATCAGTAGCATTTGACACAACCAACTGCGTCTTTCTCCTTAAAATATTTTCTCCACTTGGCTTCTTGGCCCATAATAGCCTCTTTTCTTCACACACATTACACTGACCCCTCTTTTTCAGTCTTCATTGCCACCCTCCTTCATCTACCAGATTTCTTCCTGGAAACATATAATATGAAAACCTTTAAGTCACAAAACTCAAATTCTTAGAATTGAAGACAATGGAGAATAAACAAATCTTAAAAGTCACATATCATCAGCTCTTAGTTTAAGAATACAAATTCATTTCATTCCACATCTCATGGAACTTAAAGTAAACAAAAGTTAATGAGAATATAAGACTTATACATTTTCTAAAGAGCCCAGTGGCACAGTGGTTAAGAAAATTTGGCTTCTAATCAAAGGTCAGTGGTTAGAATCCATTAGTTGTTCTGTGGGAGAAAGAAATCAGTCTAAGTCCATCAAGATTTACAGCCTCAGAAACCCTTTGGGCATTTATATTCTGTCCTAGCATTTTAGGAGGAGTAGGAATCAATAGATTGCTATAGATTTTAATATTATTAAAAGTGTTGATACAATATAGAAATGTTAAAACAACTAACTATAGAAATTCTATGGGTAATTAAATAATGATGGACTATTTAGAAATTTGAAATGTGTTTCTATATTAAACTTAAACCTATGATATAACCGTACATTTTTTTAATAGACGCTCTAATGGCCTAGCTCATTGACAGTTGTGTTACTAAGCATCTCTCTGTGCTTCAAATCCTTTATGGGCTCTGCGAGGGAAAAATGGGCAATCTCCTTCCATACAATTAAAACCACTGGAAGGTCATCTATGATTCTGTTTGAACTTGATGGCAATGAGTTTGTAGGCTATTTTGTCTGTTGTTTTAAAGTGCTGCAATAAAGACATCATGACATGCTGGTTCTGATGAAATAAATAAATATAATCCTAAAGCAAATAAAATGGAACACAAAATCTTTGTTGACTACTCCTTACATGTAAAATGAGAAAACTTTGCCAAAGAAGTAACACTAAATTATGATGATTTGAATGACAGCCTTTTAAAAAAATTGTATTTTATTATTTTGTGTGTGTGTGTGTGTGTGTGTGTACCATCAAATAGGATCTGACTGGTACCAGAGAAAATTGTCCTGCCTTCTCCAGCAGAGTATCTGGTGGATTCAAACAACATGCCCCTGGGATTGCAGTGCAGTTTCTTGCCACTAGGCCACCAGAGCTCCCCTGAATAAACAGCTTTAAGGAAGAGAGACTAATTTCAAAAAAAATAAAAATAAATCTAAATAGTTTTATAAAGGCAGCAAACAAAAAAATATATATGAAAAATACCTTTAAAATTAGTTGATAAAGATTAAAATTGTGAAAATATTAAAAAATTAAACTGACTGGCATATTAAACATTGTTGGCATTGTGGTGGTGTTGAGTACTGTGGAATCAGAACTGACCCACAGTTGACCCTTCAGCGGGTTTTCAGAGGCAGTTAATCACACGGGAGGAGACTGCCCATCCTTCTCCGGTGGAGCAGCTGGTGGATTTGAACCAGGTGCATCCAGGATTAAAGCACAGGCTTTTACCCCTAGGCCACTAGAGTTCCTAATATTAAACATTAAGGTCAATAACAGAAGGAAAAAAATAACTATTAAAGTTCTTAAAATATTTCTTAAATATAACAAGAAAATTAAGATAATAAAAGTCTATACATGCTAAAATGCCATTTGAGAAAAAAAGATGCTTACTTGAATGACTGTAAGTTGTGAGTAGAAGAATGCTTCCTGGTATTACATCGACTTGTCAAACCTAAAACTCATACCTAAAGCCACTATCAGCTCCCAAGATAGTCGCAAATGACCATGTGTTTTCTTACGTGGTGTTGTTGTTGTTGTTATGTGCCGTCAAGTCGCTTGCGACTCATAGCGACCATATGTACAACAGCCCTAAACTCTGCTCTGTCTTGTGCCAATCGCAGTGTCTGACACTCCCATCCCGATTATCCCAGTCACTGAATCAATCCACCTCATAGAGGGCCTTCCCCTCCTGCTCTGTCCCTCCACCCTCCCAAGCATGATGTCCCTCTCCAAGGACCTCCTTATAACATGTCCAACGTGTGTCAGAGAAGCCTCAGAATCCTTGCCTCCAAGAAACCACCCGGTTTAACCCTTTCCAGGATGAATCTGTTTTCCTAGCAGTACGTGGTACTCTCAATACTCTTCTCCAGCACCACAGCTCAAAGGCATCAATTCTTCTATCCTCCTTGGTCATTGTCCAACTTAGTCACCTCTTATTTTGAATTGGACTGCTCTGAGTTGAATATGGTGGAAGCAGCTGATGTAACTTTGTAGACTAAGTCATAAAAGTTAGTATATTTTCTGCTTTGATCTTTTCATTTTCTTGCTATGAGGGAGGCAAATATTGTGGGTGGGCATTCAAGTAGCCTTCTGGAGAGACCCACATGAGAAACAACTGGACCTCTTCAGTGAAAACCAGGTCCAGCAGACCAGCTTTGCAACACTATTACCTAAAGAGTGTCTTTCAACCCCACGCAATCTTTCAAGCCATATCCAATATCTGACAACAACTACAGGAGAGACCCTGAATTAAAACTTCTCAAGCAAGATATTTCCAAATTCCTGAGCCAGAGAAAATATGTGAGTTATCAACTTGGTACAATTCATTAAGATGCTTGTCTTTGGATGGCTTTCTGTGAAGTAATAAGTAAACTGCTGCTATTTGGTAACACGGAGTCAGTTGTGTTTCATACTGACGTCTGTTTGACAAAACAGAGCCAAGAGAAATTCTTTGGAGTTGGAGTTCTATCTGACTTAGTGAGCTTTCATGGTGAGAAAAAGTCTCATAACTTTTTTTTAAGTTGTTTCTTTCAGCTACATACACTCTTTGCTTCCCTTTCTAGTAGACAATTAGGGAGTTTTGCAGGCTTAGTCCATAGTGAGTCGTGCTGATAACCCAAAGGTGATGCCTCTCTGATGGTTTTAATCCACCAACAGCTCTACAGGAGAAAGATGGGCAATATTTCGTGCTATTTACATTCTCCAAAACCCCACCAAAGTATCGATTATGAGTCACCCGACTAGACAGCTATGAGTTGAGCTATGAGACAATCATCACGTCGGCTCTAAGTTAGGTGGAATTTGGCTCCAAGTAGATTTGGTCCTTAAAATGCCCACACAGATTTCTCCTACCTTCCCGTTTCTTCTTTGGCTCACTTTAGAAAAACTAGAGAGTTCTCTCGGTCCCTATAGTATGAATTCTGCATGTGAAAATACATTTAAAATTCAATGCTGTTAACAGTAGAAATACACCAAGAAGAACATAAAAGTAAAGATAGTTGATATCTGCCATATAAAAATGATTTATCACTACCTTGGAAAATCAGAAATAGGGAGAAAATAAAATGTGTATATATTTTCAAATAACATGGTAGAGTGCAATATGCAAAGAGGAACATAAATAAGGTTCTGGGACTGACTTGAAGCCTAAAATTGTCAAATACACAGTGTGAGCTGATAAAATCATGCACCTTTCCAATTGCCGATACACTGCAGGGAATGCATCTGTCGAACAAAGATAAACCATAAAAAGAAAGAACAGATATTAGATAGACTGAAAAAAAAATGTAGAAAAGCAGAACACACAATGATGACATAGCACTATTTTAATATATTCAAAACATAAATTTTGAGGTAAATCCTTCAAGATTAATTCTTCTAACACCCTGACCACCTCTTATTTTTTTTTTTTTGTCATGAGAATTTCTAAAGACTATTCATCCAAACAAAAAGTATTGAGAATCAAAACCATGCCAAATACTCCTCTAAACATTTAGGGTAGAATAAGAAATGAATTGAGGATAGAACAAGTAATGAAGAAGCAAATTTCCTTCAAGGAGCATAAAACTAGTGAATGATTAAAATGAATGAATTATATTATTGCTTGGTATTTAAAAACATAAAAAAATATTTAAAAGTCAAAACTAAACTCATTAATGTAGAGTTGAAACCAACCCACAGCTGACTCTTTATTAGGTCCTCAGAGGCTCTAAGTCACACAAAAAGATTGTATCTTTCTCCTTGGCACAGCTAGTTGATTTGAACTGCCTATCTTTGGCACGGCAGCACAACACTCTACACCCTGTGCCTTGGTGGATGATTAAAACAATAAACACATGAACATGTATTATTGGGTCAGATAGTATTAAACAAGATGAAGGGGAAAAATTTTTAAATGACAAAGCCTATAACTTATCAATCAATTTTAGAGAGACTGATCAAAGTTTAACAGGTCAATTGCTATTAATTATAAAATAAACATTTTATAATTGATAAATTTCAACTATTGATCAAATATTTAAGTTGGTGTTCAGTATTTTAATCCATTAATTCTCTCTCCTTATGTTATGCACTGAGATCATTTGGCTTTGGGAATTTCTTTATCTCACCATTCTTTTTACATCATTAGTCAGACATTCACTCTAGTCATATGGAACTCTGAACTTAAAAGCTGGCAGTCATAACGCCCACAGATCTTCTATACATCATGGTTCCCAGAAAAGATGTTAATTCCCCAAGGCTATAGAAGGCATTCAACACTACCCAGTGTCAGTGATTTGGGCTAAGTCCAAGTTATCTCATTGCTATAATTTCCAAAGTTCTATCATTCATGCTTCATGCTGGAAAAGGTAGAGGGTCAATACGCGAGAGATGACTCTCAACAAGGATTGATGCAATAACTGTAACAATGGGTAAAGATAGGATAACAAGATGGAGAAGACAGTAAGGACAATGTTGACGGGCTGAAGGACCCCCGAACCGCTGGTCCTGTTCTGTCCCGAGTGGACGGCGAAGACCCAAGACTCCAAGACACCGGCTTGATGCAACAGCAAGAGATAAGAGGTTTATTGCGGAGCTCCGGGGGGACTCTTATCTCTCGCAGGAGACAGAGGAGCCGACTGCGAGCAGACAAAGTTGGGTTTTTTATACACTTTAGGGGGATACAACTGAGTATCAGCTTCTCATTGGGTGATGAAAGCACAGTTTGAATTCATTGGTTCAGTGTTCGCTCAGGGTTTACACAGCATTTTTGCACGTAGCACTTGCGGCAGTCACTTGGGCAGTCACGTAGCACATGTAGCAGTTAGATAGATCTTTAACTACAGGGTGGTGTCACAAATTCTTAAGTATACAATGAGTTCAAACTCCAGGGCAGTGGAAAAGCACAAGATACATTGGTTATCAGTGGAGAAACCTCTGCTTGTTTGCCCTGCCTTTTAGTTAGCTATTCTTGAAATACTGTTGCCCTGGATACATGGGTGTGGGGCTTTACTCGAGACAATGGAAAAATTCCTGAGTTTAACTTAGCTGAGAACTATAGAAACCTGAGTTTAATTCAGCTGAGAACTATAGGGACTATTTTAATTTCAATCTTTTCAGGGCAAGTTTCCTCCCTATTGTTCATACAGTGTCTATGAGTTGTTGTCAACTCAATGGCCCCTAACACCACCATCCACTATTATATATCACTGCCCAGGAATTCACTTGCCTCAATAAAGGTGACTACCACCACAGAGTCAGAATGAAAGAAGGTGTCCCAAATTTCAAAGCCTCCAACTCACAGGCCTTTGTTGTTGCTGACGATGATGTGCTTAGACAACTTGGCCTTTTCCTCACTAAGCTTGTTAACTATCCCATGAAGGGAAGGAAGAAAGGAAGGAAGGAAGGAAGGACCTCTAAGGGGGAAGGAGGCAAAATTTCCCATCATTCTTTCCTAATCAGCCCAGATGGCAAGTTCCTCAATCCATAGAATGTCAGCCATAGTTACTAAGATAAAGAAAGGCAAAATCAGCAACCTCCACTTTGAATAAAGCTGTATTCAAAGTTGAAGACTTGCCTATTAAAAACTGAAATATATTTGTAGCAAGACAGTAGGCTAGAGGCAGACCTGGGGTGCAATATTTGCTTACCTACCTATTCAATGACAAGAAAGTGAATTTGGATTGCCATGGACTTTTTAAAGAGATTTAGAAATCTCGGTTCTTTCTTAAGGTAAATAATTGAAAAATCTAAATGGCATAAGATAGGAGAGGTCTTATACATACTACTGATCAGAGACTGAAATGTTTGAAGCTCAGACATCCAAACAGATGATCTCTGAAGTTTAAATGGGAAGGAAAGGTCACTTGATGAACTAAGCTTAGAATTAGGGGTAAACCTTAGGAAAGGAAATGAACTATGAGATTTCTTCATAGATTGTACGTTCTTGGTCAAATATTGAAAAAAAACAAACCACTATGGATTACAAATAGATTTATCTCACTCAGAAGAAGCACAACCAGGATACTCCTTAAAGGCAAAGATGGTGAAACTAGGGTCTCATATTCTCTGAGCATTTTGTCAGGAGGTACCAGTCCTTGGAGAAAAGTCATCATCCTTGGAAAAGTAGAAGGTAAGAGAAAGAGAAGAAGGTTATTCACAAGATGGATTGATTCATGACTGCAACAACGAGCCTGAACATTTCAGGGACTGTGAGGACGGCATAGTATAGAGCCAAGTATCAGTCTATGGTTCACAGGCTTGCTATGAATCCTAGACCATAGAATTACTACTATGCTAGTCACAGTAGTCTAAGATAGGCCATAGTCTCTCCGCTAAACTCCAATGAATTTCTGAGACTACAGCCAATACTCAGGCATGTCATTCTGTGATCACAATTGAACAAGGCAGACAACAGGACATTCTGTAATAACAAGAGAAGCTAAAGATCCCCTTCTGGCAAATGTGATGAATTTAGTTTGCTTACCAGTGAAAACTGCAGTTCCATTTGAATTGCCTCGCTTGTTGTTGTTTTTGTCATGTACTGTCGAGTTGGAACTTACCCATAGCTGACCCTCCAGCAGGTTTTCAGAGGCAGTTAATCACACGGAAAGAGATTGCCCATCCTTCTCCCATGGAATAGCTGGTAGCCTTGAACTGCGTGCCTTCTAGAATACCACTAGGCTACCAGGCGTACTAAATAAAAATTATATAGATATTCAGTCAGAGAATCCTATTTCCTGAAATTATCCACCCTTAATTATCTGCATTTTTTCTAAATCCTACTGAAAACTGAATGCAAATCTTGTAATGAGCTCATTCCAACCACCTCTTACAGAGAAACACCACTGTCTCCCTGAAGAGTTCTTTTCTTTACCTCAAGGAGATTTGAAGTCTCACTTTTTTACTATATATGTGAGATGGTCACATGCTGTTGGACCTGGATGGGGTTATTGGGTGTCGTTAAGTTAGCTCTGACTTGTAATGGTCCTGTGTACAAAGAATGAAACACTGTGTGTAACAACTGCAGCAGGCATTACTTTACACAGAGTATAAGACATAAAGGCTTAAACATTTGTGACAAGGGGAGTGAAATCAAGTACCATTATATCGTAGAGTAAGGGTTGAAAGGTTGCTTTACAAAGGAATCTTGTTTGGCCAAGTTATGAAGGACAGATATGTAACCCTCTCTTCTCTCAACCTTAATGCTGAGATGAGTAAAGCATGACATTACATCGTGCAGTGAGGCTTCAGGGAAAGCCATGTCTACAGTTATATATCTTCGTAGAGTATAAGACTGTGAACTTATTTTGCCATGAAGAAGGTGGGGAAATAAACCCTAAGACTATAAAGCCTAGATATAAATGCCATTTTAAGGAGCTGACTTATATATTGAATTGAAACTACTAAAGAGATAGTCATCAAACTACCTTATTCACTACTCTCATTTCAAGGAAACTCTTTTCAGACATTTTGTTCCCAATAGACATTTTGTTCCTCAAATAGATGTCTAATGCACAGATACACTGGATATCTACGTTTATCTATATCATGTATGCCTATGATTTATTTTTAAAAAGTAAAATTTCTTTTTATGTTTTCACGTCTCTAGGAACCCATGTCAGTGCTTTCTACATTATGAGATTTTTTTTTCAACCCCTCAAGGAGAATAATGGGGTGTGGTAGTGTACTGGTTAAGTGCCTGACTACTAACCAAAAGGTCAGTAGTTTGAATTTACCAGCTGGGCCACAAAAGAAATTCATGGCAGTAAATACTCATGGCCTTAGAAACCTGCGGGACAGAACTACTCTGTCCTATGATGTCGTTGTGAGTTGGAATTGACTAAATGGAAGTGAGTTTAGTGTTTTCAGTTTGTTTGTTTAGGGGTGTATTATATTCTCTACTATGTTCTAGAATGAATAGACTAGGAAAAAAAAGAGGGTCGCTGCTTCTGAGAGTATATTTGCATACAATCCTTTCCATTGAAGGAGGAGGATTATTTGCTACCAAAAGACACAATGGTATTGTTCACCTATTACCAGATAATCTGAGTTTCTAGGTTTATTCGTAAGTGTATCCAATTAGTCTTTTTCTTGTTTCATTCTACGTTTAGCAAGTAAATGAATGAAAGACATTTTCAGGTTTAATATATAAGGTGTATCTGAAACACACAGGAGGAGATTGCCCATCCTTCTCCCATAGAGCAGCTGGTGGCCTTGAACTGCTGACCTTTGGGACTGCAGTGCAGCTTCTTGCCACTAGGCCACCAGAGCCCCCTAACATATCAGATATATTAAAATATACCTCATCTCTTATGCTATAAGAGAAAATTGCTGAGTTTTGAGCACTATCAGAGCTTGAGTTCTTATTATCTTTCCCATAGTGGCTATAAATTGGAAGGAGAGGTGACATCCACTTCCATAATAGCTTGCCTCTGGAAACCCTATGAACCTGAAGAGAGGATGAAAGGCACCCAAGCATGGAGGACTCTCCTTCTTAGGGTCGCTATGAGTCACCTGCGACTCGACGGCACTTAACAACAACAGTGGCTACAAAATCCTTTAGAAACTGTCACTCAGAAATTTTTATCTATCAACATTCCTCATTCTGTTAAACACCAACATCCTCTGTGATGTAATTCCATTCTTACTCATAATCTAAAGAGAACTGTGTCTTGAACAAGAAAATTCAAACCAATTTTAGCTTTAATCTGGAAACAACTCAAATGTTCATCAACAATAGAATTCAATACATACAGCCTGGTGTGTTCATATACTAGAAGACTATTCATCCATTTAAAAAAGAAAATAACTATTGATTAAAATACACACACATATGCATGTAAAAATAGTATACAATGAAAAAAAAAATCCAGCCACAAAAGATACATGATACATTCATGAACCATCTATAATGTATGATGTACAATTCCATCTATATGAAGTTCTGAGCAGCACTAATCGATACAGTAGAAATCGGAATAGAGCTTGCCTAGGAAAGATGGCAAACTAATAGAAAAGGGACATGAGGGACCTCTATGAAGGGATGAAAAATTTCTATATCTTGATTTTGGAATTTATCAAGTTGGGCACTAAATATTTCTGTATTTTACTGTATATAACCTATACTTCTTAGATAAAAAGATACTGCCATCAAAGTGGTATTGTCAGCAAATGTCGGGGTAGTTTTCATTGTAAAACTCATTTTTACTTGAAAAAATAACATTTTCTGTCATGGAAAATAAAAGATTCTTAATGATTGCTATTGCTATAGCCCAGCAAAGGATGCGGATGGGACAGATCAGGGGGCTCCAGGCAGAACGCCGCCGAGCCAGGCAGGCGGACAGAGGCATTTCTGAGTTAACAAGCAGAGCAGGAACCTGCTTTGTGCACAGCATAAAAGAGGGAGTCCAGAGCACCCCAAAGGCTCTACATGAAATGAACTTTGAACACTGAGTGGTCTTAAATAAAAAGACTACCCAAAATAACAATTCAGGTCATGAAATGAGGCAACACTATCCCAAGAGATAATGGGAAAGGATCAGATCTCACAGGACACAGAAAAAAAAAGTCAGCTGAGCAGATGCAACACAAGAGTGGAAGAACAGGGATTACAGTTTAACCTGCAAGTTGAAGATAGTGTTTCCTTAACAATAGGAAAAGGGGATATCAAGAATAAATTTATGCTCGTGTGACTAAAACTACACAAAACATACATCTTGTTCACAAATACAATTATCTGCTTCCAGGAACATGAGTTTGGTCCATTTCAATTAATGTTTCTGATCACATGTACAGTTAAATTCTTTAGGCATTGTGGCCCTTTATCTACATTGAGCAGACTTTATTAACACAGCAAAAGTTGTTGCCATCAAGTCAACTCCAGCTCATAGCAACTTCATAAGAGAACTTCAAGGAGAGAACAGCTCCACAAGGCCCTGCTACTGTCTGAGGACTTTATGGAAGCAGATTTCCAGATCTTTCTTTTTTTATTATTATTATTATTAATTTCAATGAACATCTACAGAGATTTTAGAATTCCATTCATTCATTGTTGCACTTTTCTCCCCAGATCTTTCTTACAAAGCAACACTGAGTGGTTCAACTGGCCAACTCATCACTTTGTAGATGAGCATGTAACAATAACAATATTGAGGGTTCATGCCACCCTCAATATCTCTTTCATGTTCAACCCATTGTTACAGTCACTGTGTCACGTATTTCATTGCGGGTCTTCCTCTTTTTCTCTGACTCCCTACGTTTCCCAGCATGATATATTTCTCCAAGGATTGACCTCTCCTAAGAACATGCCCCTAATATGAGAGAGCATAGTGTTTGTAAAACTTCTATCTCAATGTACTACAGGTTGTCCTTCAAACTTCCAAATACAGAACTTTCTCTCTGAGATCCGTACTGGCCTGTGCACTGAAGTGGAACTGAATTGCAAAGAAAGTGCTAATCAGTAGATGGAATGAACTGTGTAGGACTGCATTGTAATTTACCAGAGTTGAACCCACTGTGGCAAAAATTTTTGTATTAATAAAAAAATTCACACTTAAACTAGAATATTTATTATTACTAAGTTACTGGTAAAATAAAAAAAGATAAAGAGGAAATACATTTAAATGAAAATAGGAAACCATTTTAAAGATAACACGTAAATAAAAGGGATCATTTTATAATTACTATATTTAATGCAAGGAAATTAGAAGTTGAGAAAAAGGGGAAGAACCTCAAAAAGATAGACTGGCACAGTGATACAGCAATAGGGTTGAGCATTGGAGAGTTTGTAGAGGGACGGGACAAGCAAGCTTTGTCTGTGGTTCAGAGAGCCGCTAGGAGTCATGGTAGACTCAACAGCCTGTAACAATAGCAATAAAAAATATTTAATGTGTGCACGATACTTAATAATTCCCACCTTAGTTACCATTCCTTAGGAAAATTAAAATCCGTCATTTTCTTGAGGACGGGCTTTTCTAGTCTCAAACTAGACATAAAAGGTCAATATTTTCATGACGAGAAACTAGCTGTGAAGAATGAGCAATCCATGTTTGATTCTAGATAAAAAGAGATTCTTTTAAAGAACACAACGAATTCTAAAATGTATCTAATTTGTGTTTTTCAGTCTTCATCTGGCAAGATCTACTATTATGATCTAAAAGAACAACCATTATGGTGGGGCTGGGAGGGGGAAATAGTAGGAAAAAATCAGTGCTATGAGAGTACCATTCTCTCCAGAGTAAGTGATAGGTAAGTTTTCTAAGAGGAAATGGCTCTTTGTGCCCTCCATTGTTTCCTACGAGCCTTGGTAATAAATCTTTGAAAGGAGAACTATCAGGTTTTGAGGTTGTGTTTTAAAAAAGAATATATTAGTGAACAAGACAAGAATAGGTAAAGGTGCTAATACCATTGAGGGCTGACAGACACCCTCGTATCCTTGCCCTGATCTCATCTTGTTATAAGGCCTACAACAAATTTATATCAGCCTCATTCTCCTCGTTTATAAAAATTAGAATCATATCTTCACTGTGTAGAGAACCCTAAACAATGAATAAAGTAACTTAATAAACACCTAGCTCATATTTAGGCCTAAATCCTCGTAGAGACCTCTGGCAACCTATAACAAACTATCATAAAGTCAGGAGCTTAAACCAAAAGACATTTATTCTACACCATTTTGGAGACCAGAAATTTGACTTAAGTTTAAGTGGAACAAAATCAAGGGACCAGCAATGCCATGTCTACTCAGGAGTCTCTCAGGAAATCCTTTGCCTCTTAACAAGAGGTCTTTTCTCTCTGTAGGAGCCTTGACCTTGAAGAATCCTGGTTTATGCCAGCTTTGTTTTTATATGGGTACATCTCTCCACCTATCTTCACATTGCCTTCTCTACTGTCTCTGTTATTCTGGGTGGCATTATAAATGCAGTGGATAAATTAGTGGATTATAAATTAGTGGATAATCTAGGATGATGTCCTCATCTTAAGATCCTCCATTTAATTACATATACAAAGACTCTTCTTCGAAATAAGGCAACTCTAACCAGGCAGGCATGACCGTGTTGTTACACGCCATTGAGTCTACTATGACTCTTAGTGACCCCCATGAACCGCAGATTGGAACCTTGCTCCCCCTGTACCACCCTCAACATCTCTCTCAGGTTCAACCCCATTGTTACAGTGACCATGTCAATAATTTGTTGAAGATTGTCTCTTCCTCTAAAACGCCACCTTTCCAGAATGATGTCTTTATTCAAGGGTTGGCCCCTTCTGAGAACATGCTTGCAATAAGTGGAGTGAGGTTTCACCATCTTTGCCTCTTAGGGGAATCACAGATACACTTTTTCCAAAACAGACGGGTTTGTTCTTTTGGGAGCCCATGGCATATGCAGTATTCTCCACTAGCATCACAATTCAAAGCTATCAATTCTGAGAAGGTGAGGGGTATTTCAGTAGACTTCCAGGCCCAGTAAAGGTGGGACTTTCTCTGTCATGTATGTAATGTCTTTTAACATGGATTTAAGTCCCTCCGTGCCTGTCCACTATGTGGACATGATGAACACAGACATATCAACTTATCCATTGTTTGCAAGTATATTTGTGAGACTGAACAATCAGCAATTGGTGCCACAAATATATTTTTTCACTCTGTCTTGGCACAGCCAAAAGCTAAGAGGAATCTTGGTAATTTTCTCCCCTAGATATCGGAAATAATTTCTTCAGCAAAAGATCAATATGTATAACCACTTAACAAGAGGCAAGAATTCCACTAAATTGTCAGCACAGACAGCACTGTTTTCTCAAGCAATGAAAGTGTATGCATATTTGGTGTGATTCGTACATTTGTAAAAAAAATAATGTGGAACATTCACACATTCAGTTATTTGAATTTTGTGGCTGCTGAACACAAAACTAAAAAAAAAATGTTGAGGCTTTCAAAGTAGGCCACATACTTAAAAGAAATTGTGGTGAAAGTACCCAGGGTGACAGATGGCTGGAAGTGAAATTACAAAGGGGGTGGTAAGACATTTGATTAAACAAAAGCAATGATAAGCTGCCAGTAATGCATTATTAATTGCCCTAAAAACTTCTTTTAACTAAAAGACGAAGTCTTTCATAAACGTATTGTTGTTGTTATGTGCCATCAAGTTGCCTGCGATTCATAACCACCCAATGTACAGCAGCTCTGAAGCCTGCCCTGTCCTGAGTCAGTCTTGTAAGTATACACTAAGCCATTTTCCTTCATTCATTCACTTACAGCCATCAAGTGAGAGCTGACTCATGGCTAACCTCCCAGTAGGTTTTCAGAGACTTTTCACACAAGAGGAAATTTCCCATCTTTCCTCCGCAAAACCCCTGTTGGATTCAGGCCTCCAGGGAGACAAAGCTTTTGGGTGTGCAGTCCCTCTCCAGACTACAGGGTGTGATAAAATGTAAATGCTTCACTTTCAATAACTGTTGTACATTTATAAAAACAATTTATAAACTTTTTACATAAATAAAAGTCTTCCTAAGATGTTTGAAATAGTACTTACAAAATCAAAATTGAAAGCACTAAGGACTCTCAATCCTTATTTGAAGATTTTTTTTTCTTCATTCAAATGGAAAACATTGATGATGGAAAGTATAAAAGGAGATGCTTTCCACTTTTTCACAATTTGTTGAAACAGTAAGTATGATATCAGATGCTTGCACAGGTAATCTTTCATCTTATTAAAAAGTTTTCTAGTTTCATGTTTTACTGTCAAAATCTTCAATCCAGCAAAACTTGACTCCGTCTCATTATATGCGGCATGCTGTTGTTTCTGAGTGCCAACCCGAAGGCACACAGTTTGAACCCAGCAACAGCTCGGCCGGAGAAAGATGAGCAATCTCCTCCCTCGTGATTTGAAAATTGCTTCTGAAAACTCTTTGGGGGGTCAGACAAGAATTGGTTCCAACTCCATGGTTCATAAAAAACATAATACTAATTCTATGTAATCTTTTGTCTTTAGATGTATTTCTCCCATTTCAGTAAGAAGTCTGATCTGTCTTTTACATCAGAGAAGCCCCCAAGTTGATTCCTTTCTGATAGTTCTCCCCACTGTGCCCCATCTCCTGCTCTGCTTAGCAATACCCACAGCTACTGCATCTCTCTATTCTTCATCCAAGTTACATCATGCCTAGTGCATCTGCAGGGGCAGCCTTCACATTAAACAATAATCAAGACTGTTAGCCCTTGATTGTATTCATGGAATGAGTGATAATTGCTTTCAGATATTTATTCCTCACCCCTCCCCATTTGATAATTCTCTTATGTTAGATCCATATGCAAGTGAAAGGAAAAGACTTTTGCAAATGAGTTGAGCTCTATGAAGTGGGTTATACTTAGGTCTACTTAAGTGTGCTAGATGGACAGCAAGATATCAATTGACTAAGTGTATAGTTTTATCTATGATAAGGAAGAAGACCTATCAGTGTTGATATTCTTCCCTTTCTAGGCCATTGAAAGTAAGGTGGTATCAAGGCAAGTTTCGCAGGGCTGTATTGATTCCCTTAGTAGATTCCGTAGCATTGTTATTGTTAGGTGCCATTGAATCCTGTATGACTTACAGTGACCCTGTGAACAACGGATCTGAGCCCTGTCTTATCCTGTTGGCATCTTCGCAAACTCTGACACACGTGGGTCTACTCCTGCGGTGACTCTGTCAATCTACCTTGTTGAAAGTTTTCTTCTGTACTTGTGTAGATTCCCTCCTCCTGGTGAACTCCCAAACTTATGTCACATCTTCAAAAAAAGATTAGGAGTGCCATCATTTCTTTTTCCAGCTGCAGTTATGTGCATATCCTTAGCTTAGCTTGTTTTCATGTGAGGCAGTAAAATAAGTAAATTGTTATTCTCAGCCAACATTCTATAGTAATTCTCATTGATACTAAAACCTGATCCAGCTCTTTGATCATTCTTATCACCACTGCATCACATTATATTTTTTTCATTCTTTTTTTTTTTCCATCGTCATCTGTATTGAGGAGCTCTGCTGGCCTATTGACTAAAGGAGTTGCACTGCTAGTCCAAAGTCAGGCAGTTCCAATTACCAGCTGTTCTAGGAGGGGGGAAAAGATGATAAATCTCTTCCTATGAAATTTATAGCTTCTGAAAGCCCACGGGAGGGGTTCCAGAGTCAGTTCCAACCTGATGGCAATGAGATGGGTTTTGTTTTGTTACTTTAAAAAAAAATCTAAATTAAGATTTCAAAAGATGACATATGACCATGATTGTGGTATGTAATGAGATGCTTATAAAGAATCATAGCATTTTTCAGGTGATAATAATGAAATGGCAAAAAAATCAATAAAAAAAGCACACTCACTTGATTTCCTGATTCATAAATAATAATGACTCTCAGCACTAGCACTAATAGAAGCTCGTTATATACAATATATTTTAAGGTAAAAGTAAATTGTCAAGTAGTGCCTGAAACAATCCTAAAATGGGCACAAATGGCTTATATTGAGCATTTTCCCAAGAACAGCTGTGAATGAAATCCTAAGAGCTTTCACTCTAGACGAATATGCCTTAGCAGAAACCAGCCTTCTCACTGAAGGTCATAGAAGAGTTGACTGTTGAGGGGCACACTTCACGTTGCTTACTTCTCTTCTTCTTTTTCTCATCATTAAATTCTTACCTGATATAAATCCTAAATCGCATCCAGATGGGTAAAATGTGAAGCATAAGGGGTTAGAATAACCTTAGCCGTCGTTGGACCATGAAAGCAAGCTTATATATTAAGAAAAGGATCAATATTCTATACTAGATTGTTAAATTAGTTATAATGTGTCCCATTTTCTTGGATTCTATATACTAGAACTCTTTTTCAGGGTAGACTATCTTAATTCACCAAGTCTAGTTTATAAAGATTTTTTTAAAGGGGGAGATATCCTTATCTTCCCTAGTATTTGTATGTAGCAATGTGTGAATTGCTTATAGAACTGTTATTCAGACTCCTGCTAGTGTATACTGAGATCCATCTAAGATTATTCATTCATATCTCATGCTGAAATTCAGCAGATGAGTTCACATCTGTCATCTTCTTTGTTCCCATGTTATTTCAGAATGATAGTTCTTTTTTCTTGCGTTTAATATATAGACTCTATATGAAACTTTTAGACTCTTAATCCAAAATTGGCAAATATTGCTGATTCAAGTGTGAAGGCCGCCATGAGCTAGATAATCAGATGTTGTTGTTGTTAGGTGCCGCTGAGTTGACTACAGTTCCTACTGAATCCCTATAAACAACGGATCTGCACCCTGTTCTATCCTGTGTCATCCTCACAGTCTCTGACACACTCTACCTCATTGCAGCAGTCACCATGTCGGTCTACATGGCTGAGGGTCTTCTCCTTTGTCTCTCCACCTTTCCAAGCATGATGTCTTCTTCCAAGGAATGCCCTTTCCTAGTAATAATCCCAAAGTATGAGAGACAAAGTTTTGCCCACCTTGCCTCCAAGGAGCATTCTGGCCGTACCTACTCTAAGACATAGATATCTGTTCATTCTTTTGGCAACCTATGGGATATTCAGTACTCTTCTCTGACACCATAGTTAGGGTTTTCCAAAAAGTTTTCTAGCTTTTTTTGCCAGAGAATACAAATATATGTTTAATACAGGCCACATCCCTGAACAGATTTACAATTAATAAGATAAGGCTGGTCATATTTTTACAGAACAGAACAAGCGATATTTATCCATTAACATAGCAGAAGTTCGAATTTAAAGCAAATGTCCCACCACAAACGAATGGATTGAGAAATTATAGTACATTCACACAATGGAATATTACACAGCAACGCAGGAACAATAACTTTTTAAATTATTACCTAACTTGGCAGGGACTGAAGAGCATTATGCTGAGTGAACTAACTCAGTCCCATAGGAATAAATTTTGCATAAAACTGGTATTATATAGAATGGTTATGAGGATTCAGGAAAGTGGGAGAAGCTGAAAGCAGAAGGATGTGGATGTGCAGTGGGAAGGAGGGATTAATCATTGGGTTGTACAATTTGATGGATGGGGGTGAGGGAAATTGAAGGAATTTGTTCAAATTTGTATTTGAATTTTGTAAATATAGTAGAAATTTTTTTTAAAAAACATTACAAAATAAAGCAAATAGTTCAGTTAGATTTTACTGAAAATCACAGACACGTGAACCCACAATGTTAATAATCATATTTCTCTTGGAGAAAGTGTAGCCAGAGTGCTCCTATGAAGCAAGGATGGTGAAACTTTGTCTCACACACTTTGGGCATTTTATTACAAGTCCCTGAAAAAAAAGAGCATTATGCTTGTTAAAGCGGAGGGTCAATGAAAAAAAAGGACTTGAAATAAGATGGATTGTCGCACTGATCATAACATGGGTTTAGGCGCAGCAGATTGTGAGGCTAGATCAGGATGGGCAGGCGTCTGTGTTGTTCTGCCTGCATAGGTTTTCATGAGTCACACTTGACTCGAGGCACCTCACAACAAACCAATTCCTCACTTCCCGACTCTTGTTACCTACTACTTTGCATTTACAGCAATAGTGGAAAACTCTATCAGCTATTTATTTTGCACATTAACCAGCACACACCAGCAATAAGGAATGCCAAGGTGTCAGGCAAGAGTAAAATCAGGTGTCAAAGCTAAGGTTATGGGTCAGCTTGACCAAAGCATAATTCCCAGTGGATTGGCAGCTATTTTACTATTGAAAATTTTATAATGATCTAAGTTTTCAGCTATTCAAATATATTGTCATTATCCGCTTTATGATTTGATGGCCTGTTTTTTGGAACCCAGCTTTGTAAATAAGGGGTAAGTGAATGCAAACATAAAATACACTGCTTGACAGATGCCCGTATCGTGAATTCAGAAAAATTGGCTATTGTTATTATTGTGTTCATTATTACTTTCCACCATAATATTTTCGTTTTCTGGTAGTTCTTGTGTACCGTCAAGTTGGAACTTATAGCTGACTCTTCACAAGTATTCAGCACTGAAGGAGATTGCCCATCCTTCTGCCCTGGTGTGTTAGAATTGTGTACCTTTGGAATTGTAGTGCAGTTTCTTACCACCAAGTCATAAGAGTTCCCTATTTCTAGTAGAGTTCACTCAAAAACTTTTCTGGGAAATGTGTCAATTTACAGATGAACCTACTGTCATTCCCCACTCTCACCCCCACTTACACAGTCTCTAAATTCTGCCTTCCCTGGTGATGTAATTTACCTGACTTCTATAGTCCTGTAAAGATTTAGAGCTCTGGAAACCTTGGAAGATCACCGTGAGTAGTAGTGGGAATGAAGAACATATAGAAAAGTCTTTACAATTCTTGGTATTTGCTGTCATTGTACCATTGGGTCAGAACAGACCCATAAGCTGACCCTCCAATAGGTTTTCAGAGGCAGTTAATTGCATGGGAGGAGATTGCCCATCTTTCTTCTGTGGAGCAGCTGGTGCATTCAAACCACGCGCTCTGGAGATTGCAGGACAGCTTCTTACTATCAGGCCATCAGAGCTCCCTTAATTGTTAACTATGGTCCCTGAATTTTATTCATTGTTCCAAAATGAGGAAAGCATTTTCCCCCTCATGGCTACTACAGTTATTAAAGTACTGACATCAGTTAATTTGGTCTCTTTTCAGTTTAATAAACTTAATAAAAGTGAACCAACTCTATGCTAGAAACAAAATTGACACTGCATCACAGAAATAAGTAATACAGAGCCCTTTTGCACTACAAAGTTCCAATTTTTGTTTCCTTTCTTACTGGTTTTATTTTTGTCTTTATCGGCAAATTAATAAAAAAGAAAAAAGTAAAGAAACTTATAAATCAATTTTGTCAGGAGCTAGTTCAACAGCCCCTTATACAAAGGAGCAGAGATTTTTAAAATCCATCCTTTAATGTTTTTGGCATAAGCAAGGCTATAGTATCGTACTTTAGAATTATTTAGCAATAGTGATATCTATTTATAATTTCCTCTAATTGCATTGAAAGCAAAGTATATGCCAAATGTTTTTTTTCTTGACCTGTTGTATCATGATCAGTGCTCCCAAACCTTAAAATGCTTATCATGCAAATGAGGACATTGTAATCCAGAGCCTTACAATGCCACTGGCTCTCAGAGGCAGAACCATAAGCAGAAAGCCAGTTCCTCTGTTTCTGAGACCTTGACTTTCCCCATAATATTGAATCTACAATATCAAAGGTTTATTCATATCTTATTTAGTTTATTGGGACTTGATGCCAGTGAACACAGCTTCTCCATATTTATATTCCCTGATAAAGCACTTTACACCTAAGTATTCAAGTGAACCAACAATGCCAAACTGGAATTATGAGACTGAAGGGTTCACTCACTTTCAGAAAAGAACTTATAATTCTTAAGAGATGCTTTTAAACACATACTAAACTGTTTAGAGGATCTAGGGGGAACATCAATAAAAAAGATAAATGAACATGTGTTTTAGTGACTACTCAAGAGTATTCAGATTTTGACTGAAAGCAGAAAATACCAGAAGGATGTCTATTTGTGTTTTATTGACTATGCAAGGGCATTTGATTGTGTGAATCATAAGAAACGGTGGCTAAATTGAGAAGAAAAGGGATTCTAGAACACTTAATTGTGCTCTTATCTATACGTAGGCCAAAATGCAGTTGTGAGAATAGAACATAGTTTAAAATCAAGAAAGTTGAGTTATCAGGGCTGTATCCTTTCTCCATACCTGTTCAATCTCTATGGTGAGCTGAAATCTAGATTATATAAGAAAAACTATGACATCAAGATCTGAGGAAATCTCATCTGCAACTTGCATTATGCAGGTGACACAATATTGCTTATATGGAAAATTTTCTTTTATAGGTTTCTTTGGTGTATATACTTTCCTCATATCTTCCATTGTTTCGGTAAATGAATCTTTACATGCCAGCTATGTTTGTAGAACTGTAGGTAGCAGAGTCAGCAGAAGAAAGGAAGGACTTGACTGAGATGGAAGGGCACAGGGATACACTAATGCACTCAAGCGTGGCAGCGATGAGGATGGCACAGAACAGGCCAAGGTTCAGATCTGTAATTCAGAGAGTTGCTCTGAGTTGTGATCAATTCAACAGCACCTAGCAATAACACATTTATTTGACTGTGTGATTTATAGTAAAAATATAGATAACATTAAAAATAGGAATTTCATAGCATTTAACTGTGTTCCTGCAAAAACTGTACACAAAACAAAATTCAGTGGTTCAGACAGAACAAGGCTTGAAATCAAAAAGTTGTATGCTAGGGTTATATCCTTTAGCCATATGAATTTCATCTGTATGCTGAGCAAATATTCTGAGAACCAGAGCTATATAAAACAAAACATGGTGTCAGGATGGAAGGAAGATTCATTGACAAACTTTGTTATCCTGATAACACGATTTTGCTTGCAGAAAGGGTAGTAGATTGAAAACACTTAACTGATATTTATCAAAGACTACATCCTTCAATATCAATTACATCTCAACATCAAGAAAACAAAAATCTTCAGAACCAGACCAACAGTTAACATCATGATAAATGGAGGAAAGACAAAATGGTCAAGAACTTCATTTTGTTTGGATTCACAATCAATACTCATAGAAAGAACAGTCTAGAAACCAAAGGACATACTGTATTTGGAAAATCTGTCCCAATTCCTTTTAAAAGTGTTAAACAGCAAAAATATTAGTTTAAGGACTAAAGTATGCCTGATCCAAGTCATGGTATTTGTCAGTTGTTTTCTATGCATCTAAAACCTAGCCAGTAAGGTTTTAGATGAAAAAATAATTGATGACTAAGTGGTGGTGTAAAAAAGTAAGGGCTACATGTGGATGGCCATGTCCAACCTTTACCAACTTCACAAAGGATCAACAGTATCAATAACACAATACCAATACCTATGAGGTCAGACATGTCTCCCATGCTCCCATACCTCCTTCTACTCATCTCAACACTAATCTTACTGCTTTGCTGGGTTTAAAATTCATTATGATAGCTCACAAACCACACAGAACCATGTTACAGAAGTAAAAAGTTTGTAATACAAGTTAGTAGCAGAATAGAGTCAGGATGGCTCCTGAAATCTGCTCTCAGGTACCACCTCCCTGAGCCTCACAGCTCTAGGCCAGTGTTACACAGTTCTCAGTACTGCCACTACTGGCTTCTCATCCACAGTTGTCCAGCAAATTTCTCAGTACTACTAATATTAGATTTTAACCCCCACCAACCTCCAACTCTTGTCGCCCACCCCCACTCCCTCCCCACCTCCAGCCCCAAGGTTCCATCTCATATCAGGTCTCTAGTTCGGCCATGGTTGTTGCTGCAGTAGATGAAGCTGAAGCGTGAAGGAGTTCTTACATTCTCTTACTTCTTCAATGGTGGGTCAAAGTCTATCTGCCTCTTGCTGATGGCTTGTTCAATTCAATGACTGTTGTTGTTTTTGTTAAGTGCGGTCGAGTCCTAGGCAACCCATAGCAACCCTATGAACGGAAGACCTGAACATTTGTATAACTTTCATCCTTTCCCCAGGTTCATTGGGTTTCTGGGGGCAAGCTATTTTGGAAGTGAATGCCACTCCTGCTTCCAAGCTTGTTTTATTCAGGGAGTTCCACCAAACATTGTCCACCATGGGTAACCATTATCACATTTGATACATGAGTGTCACAGTGCTAACTCAGCTTCACAGCAACGAGTTATCTCTGTACAGCAAATGGACAGACAAGGGCTATATGACCTAGAAAAATGTTTGACCAAAAAACAATTAAAACCAGGACCGAGGGCCACGGATTAAAGTCACCCACCTTTGGCTTGGTAGCATCACTTTCTGTACAGTAGGCCAATTGAGCTCTCTCTATGTTGTTGTTAAGTGCCGTCAGGATGATATTTTCAAGAATGGTGCAAATGAGCTGATATGGGAAATAATGAGGCAAAACCAAAGTCCAGATAACCTCCTACAAATGGAAAGCTTCACTTTTGCAGAACCTGTAGGATTGAGGTGCCAGTGTTATTCTCAAGTATTAACCTTAAATATGAAATGCACTGAGAGATTTATAAACATCAACCAAGTTTTATGCATAAATATTGTTGTAGTGTTCCTTCTAGTCTATTGTGACTTATGGTGACTCTGGACAAAGTAGAATTTCCCCTTAAACCAGATTCTCCATGGAGGCAGAAAGCCACTTTTCTCCCAAGGAAGTTTCAACTAGCAACCAGAGAAGTGTTTAAATTCTGCACAACCATAGATTATGCTTGAAAAATTGGGTACTTAAAAATACACTCTTCTTTGTTTGCTAATGTGGAAGAAACTGGGTCCATCTTCAGCTATTGTGCAGATCACAGAAGTGTAACGTGGCAATGCCATTTTTCATTCAAACTCCTTGTGGATTTGCCAGAGAAAAAGAAACCGCTCACAATCACAGTGGAAGGAAGGACTCTTAGGGAAAAGTTCACTCCTTTGGATTACAAACATTCAACTGAAGTACTACATCTGATGCACTGGCCCCATCCTGAGATATCAGTGTTGTAGAAATAAAACTTTGGTTGAAATATCATTTTTTTTGTTTTTCTGTTCAGTGATTTGATTAATGATTTTGTTTTGTGGCTCATTTACTAGAGGTAAAATGTTGGTTGTGGCCTCTCTCCCACTTTGGTTCAGCACACTAGCTTTTGTGTGTTGTATTCACAAGGTTCAAATCTCAGTCTACATAAGAAAGGGCAGGAGCTGCCTTCTGTTTCTCAGTTCAGGTTTCAAGACAGATGAATGTAACCTCAAACCCAGGTACTTTACAGCAGAGCACTTTGTAACAAGGACAGCAGGCCTGAGAATGTTTATGGAGTCATACAAACACTTTGGTTTTGCTAGAAAAGCATTATTGTGAAATGATTCCATCTGCAGGGTATTTTTATTTACCCAATGGTAAGCCTTTTGAAATAAACTCTCCATGGAGCTAATATAAAACCATTACAAGTTTCATAGACTGATTTAAGAACTCTGATTTCCAGAATATAAACCAATATGAACAAATACAGCCAAATAAAAATCACAACCCTAATCTCAATCAAACAAACACATCATGCCAGTTCGCTGACTTGCTGAAAACAAGAGGACCCCACCAGAGTCTGGATTGAGAAAGATTTTCTTTGTAGTCCAACGACGAGTATTTCTCCCACTGATAATCAGGTTTAAGGGAAAAGAGCTGCTGGATAGCTGAGCTCGAGATTAAATGGATCAAGATCAGATAAAAATTCGAAAATGATTTTTGTTTGTGGCTCTATTTGATCTTCTCCCTGAAAATATCTGATTTAAGACAAGCATATTGCACATGTGCTATTTTAAAGGAATAAATAGACAAGTGATAATCGAAAGGTTGATAACATCTGTTTACTTCCAAATAAACACAAATGTGCAAACACACAAACACATACAACACACACACTGTGAAGTAATCTCGCATGCCAATTTGTATGCTTTTTCCTCATCAATTATATGCTATGGGTTATTATGAAGACTCCCGAAAAGGTTTCCAATTTATTTGCTGTCCAAACTCTTCCCAAAAATTAACACTGTGCTTACAAGATGAGGAAATTAAGAGTTTAGAATCTTGATTATGCAGCATCAACGTACCTTATAAAGCAATGATAGTATTTGAGCTTAAACTTAGAAAACAAATTAGAACAACAAATAATTGCTTTAAACCATGTTAAAGAAAACAGGAGACACTCCAGCAATCATAAAGGCCATTTGCTCTATTTTGTTCTACAATGTCATTTTGTAAGGATACATTTAACCATTCAGTAAAAGATTAACACACTGACCGGGGACAGAAATTCAAGCACTAGGGAGACAACCAGCAAGTTTCTACAGTTGATGGACATTGATGAATGCAGGACTGTGATTCAAAGATCACATTAAAGCTTAAAAACTGAACCCATTGGCTTTAATACAGACACAAGAAGAGCTTTGTAGGAGAGGAGAGAATTGATCTACAGGGTTTCCAAGGTCGTAAATATACACAGACACACCTCTCTCTCCCACACATTTGCTGGTGGGTTCAAACCACTGATTTGGCAATTAGTAGTTCAGCACTTAACCAATGAATCACCAGACACCAAAAAGCTTTATGAAATGTTTCAAGGGGCTCTCACTCACTCTCTCACTCTTTTTCTCTCACTCACTCACTTTCCTCTCTCACTCACTGACTCACTCTCTTTCTCTCACTCACTCACTCACTCACTTTCCTCTCACTCACTCACTCTCACTCTCTCTCACTCATTCTCTCTCACTCACTCACTGACTCTATCTCTCTCACTCACTCACTCACGCTCACTCACTCACTTTCCTCTCTCACTCACCCTCTCTCTCACTCACTCTCTCTCAATCACTGACTCACTCTCTCACGCACTCTCCTCACTCACGCTCACTCACTCACTTTCCTCTCTCACTCACCCTCTCACTCACTCTCTCTCACTCACTGACTCACTCTCTCACTCACTCAGTCACTCTGTCACTCACTTTCTCACTCACTCTCTCACACACTCTCCTCACTTACTTACTCACTCACTCTCTCTCACTCACTCTCTTACTCACTCACTGTCTCTCTCACTCACTCACTCTCTCACCGCCATCCAGATGGTAATCCAGCACGTTTCTGAGGAGATGGAGAGGGCCAGTCTTTTCTTCAGAGCAGCTTGTAGAATCAAACAGCTAGAGAGGTGTGGTCTCTGGGTAATAGTGCAATACTCTATTCACTTTGCCACCAGATAGGCATTTAAATGGAGGTGAAGACATTTTAAAAAAAACTTTCTTTGCTAAAGTCATCATATATTTGGAGAAATTAAAGCGTATGGATAAAATGAGAGAGGACTTTATATTATTCTGCTTACTAGTTTTAACTTTTCCATGAAATGGCATTTTTCTGTATAAGACTGTTGCCTATTGTATGTTGTTGTTTGCTATCGAGTCGAGCACGATTCATAGTGACAGTATGAACTAAATACTTGAAGCCTTTCTATACTTACTGTCATTCATAGAGTTTCCAGAGGCATGTTGTTTAGGAAGTGGATGCCACTCCTGCTTCCAAACCTGTCTTTATCTGGGAGCTCCACCAAACACTGCCCATCATGGGTAACTGTTATGGCAATTGACATCCCAAGGGTCAGCATCACAGCAACCCCAGGTTATCTCAATATAGCTAATTGACAGATGAGTGTTGTACCACGTAGAAGAATGTTCTTCCAAAACATAACTACTGACTTTTAAATACAAAGGCCCTCCACGAAGTCTTGTTAACTCTAAACATGAGACTTAAATAAAAACAATCAACAAAATATGCTGTTGTTTTTGTTGTTGTTGTTGTTACGTGCTGTTGAGTTGCCTGCGACACATAGTCACCCTATGTACAGCAGCTCTGAACATTTCCCTGTCCTGAGCTAGTCTCACTAATTCTGACACACCAACGCTCCCATTGCCCCAGTTATTGTATCAATTCATCTCATCTGGGTCTTCCTCTCCTGCGCTGTCCCTCCACCCTTCCAAGCATGATGTCCTTCTCCAAGGACCACTCTCTCTCGACCATGTGCCCTACATATGTAAGAAGGAGCTTTAAAATCCTAGCCTCCAAGGAGAGACTTGGTTTCACCAACTTCAAGACAGTCCTATTTGTTCTCTTGGCAGTCCATGGATGTAAACAACATAAAATGTCTTTTTAGCATGTTTAGAGCTTAACAGTGGGAATTTTTACCACTGGTTACTTAAGATGGTCTTACACAATTATCTAGGGGACAATCACTTAATGTTACAGAGCAAAATGCTGAGAAAACACTAAAGAAAGCACAAGCTGTGACTATGTGGGCTACTTTTTTTATTATGGTTTTACGCTATTCTAGTTGTTTTTCATTCATCTAAGCAATGTTCTATCTGACTCTATAACCAGAAAGCGAGCAGTAAATTCACAAACAAGTTAATTTATTGTTGGTCCCTCAAAGCCCCTGTTGTAGTATTATATGACGTACACTGTGTCATGTATCGTGAGGAACAGTGTTGGTCAAGGCACGTGTTAGTATGTGGTGAGTGCCTTGGCTTTAGCTACCCTTGCCAAGACAAAGAATTGACCCAAGTGGAAGACACAAGGGCTTTCAATGCTGCCTCATAGGTACTTGGTCTCAGCCCCAGTTGCAGTGTCTCTTAAAAAAGAGATGCTGCTAGGTGCTAGAGCCTCAGTGGCTTTAACGGCTGATCAGCTTAGGGATATCTGACTTGCCGAGAAAGAAGATGAGGAGATGAGAGTGGAGGTGAAAGGAGATTTTTAGGTAGATTTTAACTTGATAGAGAAAGTCTATTCCAAATAAAGGAAAGGGTACCACTCTAAAAGGAAAGTAATGGAATGGTGGGGACCATGAGCTGCTGGGATCATGAACCAGTTTTCTTCTTCCAAGGGCATGGAGTGGTGTTTGGACAGATAGAATGATGTTAGTGAAAGTTCACACTCACATTAGCTGGTCACGGGTCACAAGGTCCCATGTGCCTAAAATACTTATTAGGTTGAATAGGCTTTATTGCCTTATTTATCTTTTTCTTTTTCCAGTATATGGGCTCAGGCTGTCTCTAACAGTTTGCCAAGTTTCAGATGAAACTGAAAGGTATCCTGTAATTTCAAATTGAACACTCCTGTGTTGGGGCCCAAAATGATTTAGCTACTATCCAATTCCTAACAACTGTGCATAATTAGAAATAGGAAATCAAATCCGGAACCCATGCCGTGTTCTTGCTCCGCTTCAGACTGCGTGAGGGGTAAACAGGCTCGGGCATGCTTCCACTTAGCGAGGTGGCCAGGCCACGTTCGTTTTTCTATGCATTCCTTCCTAAACTCACATTTCAGGCAGGAAATGGCAAAAGAAAGATAGAAAATGAATTTTTTTTTCAAAACCCCAAACTTACCTACATAGAAAGTCTGTTTGGGTGCCTGAGGTAAATGACTGGGTTTAAGGGAGAGAGGTAGGTGAGAGGTTACTTAGAATGTTATCTATATATGATTACAAGGAAGATTTGTTAATACAACTGTGATTTAAGTATCTACACCAACCATGAAAGACAATGATGAAGAAATTGAATAGCCTAACAAATTTTACAGTCTGAAATGAGTGGAACATGTAGTCAAGATGCATTAATAGTAATTGGCGACTGGAATACAAAAGTTGGAAATGAAGGAGGACTGGTAATTGAAAATGTGACTTTGACGTAAATTAAGTTGATGATCCCATGATATAATTTTATACCATGAATTGCAAATTTTTTTTTAAAAAAAAGCATAAATATGGACTATGTACATGAGCCTCTCGCCTCACACAGGAATCAGATTGACTACATCTGTGCAAAGAGATGGTAGAGATATTAAATACTAGTAATAAAAACAAGGTGAGGGATCACATGGAAACAAATCATCAATTATTCACGTTGTTTGGTGCCATTGAGTCAAGTACAACTCAGAGCAAACCCATGAACGACCATTCTCAACTCTCTCCTATCCTGTACCATCCCCCTCATCTCTGACATACTTGGGCCCATTGTTGCAGCCACTGTGTCAGTCATTTTGCTGAAGGTTTTCCTCTCTCACTGATCCTTCACCTTTCCAAGTATTATGACTCTTTTTCAAGGAATAGGCTCTCTTAACAACACACCCATAGTATGTGAGATGAAGCTTCACTATGCTCCAAGGGGCCTCCAAGGAGCATTTTGGCAACAATTTCTCCAAAACCTACCTGTTTGTTCTTTTGGTAGTCCATGAGATATTCAGTACTCTTCTCCAACACCACAACTCAAACGTATCTATTCTTCACCTTTTCATTGTCCAGATCTCAGATGCATAACAAGTGATTTAAAAGACCTGAGTCAAACTCATTTTAGTCTTTAAGCTGTCATCATTGTTCCTCAGTATTTAGGAGAGGTCCCTGATAACTTTCCCAAAGTAGCACATATTTTGCTCATAGGCAAGTTTAAATTACAACTTAATGAAAACAACTTCCTGAGAGCCAAACTATGACTTTGAGATTATACCACTTGAATTTATAAACAATCTCAAGAGTAAAATTGAAAACTGTCATAATAAAGAAAAAAGACTTAAATCTATATTGTGCCTTTGAAGTAGGAACTGTAAATAAATAGTTGATGCAATATATGTTTCACTTCAATGCACTTTAGCTTATAATTTCTAATTTAAAAAAAAATCCAGACAAGCCTAAAATGTCTGAAATTCTGCAGAACAAACTATAACCAGAGTGCTAAACTGAAGAGGAAGAAAAGATATGAGGAAGAATCAGACTATCCAAAGTTTGAGTTTAAGGTGAAATGAATAGAATTTGTTTTTCTGGAAGATGTTCAGGACAATGGAGTGGTAGGTGAATAATTGGATTGGAGAGTGTACTAAATATTTTCAAGTTGCCCCATCAGGTCCACTTTTGTGATGCCACGTAAAGTGCATTGAGGCTCTCACGTCTTAAATCTTCTGGTTGGATTTTCATCCAAAAGGTAGCTCTGGAGGAAGACCATAGGAAAGGATGAGAGAGCTTTGAGTATTTCTTGAGATTTTATTCAACAAAATCTCAACTGAAGGTCCTCCTTACTATTTGGTCCTCTCTGTACTAAATTGTATCATATTCACTTTCATCTCTTCTTGCCCATGAAATGTAAGAGTGTCCTGTTGTTAATAATCCTTCTATCATCCCTATCTGCCGATCACATCTTATTAAATGCCATTTAAATTCTCCTCACATAACCCAGGTTGAGTAACCATGTTTCCTGCCTAACCCTGGAGAAAAATGGGGGCTATTGACATGTTACCAATAAGTGTAATGTTGGGAATTGTCAAGGGGCAGCAAAAGAGAGGAAGACCCTCAACAAGACAGCCTGACACAGTGCCTCCTACAATGGGCTTGAGTAGGACAGAGATCACCAGATGGCACAGGATAGCACAAGGTTCAGCCCTGTTATTCATAGGGTTACTATGAGTCACAATCAACTGGATGGCACTTAACAAGAACAGATAGCATTATAGCTAACACTAGTTGAGTCACCATGTATATACGTGAGACTAGCATAAATTAGAAAGCAAACTAGGTTTTGTCTGAAGGAAAAACTGGCCCCTTTCCATGGTATTTGATCACAGACTGGTTGTGTGACTTTATTCTCTGAGAAACAAGATAGAGTGATCTCTGGTAAGCACATCAAAATCAGTTTCTTGAAGTAAGGGAAATCACGCCTGCATTGGTTTACAGAATACAAGGAGACTGTCTCATAACAATGGCAAATCATTCTTATTTTGGAATTAAATGTGAAGAAAAATTTTGTCACAATGATCCAAGAACTGTTTTGAGGGAAGGCTGCCCTTTTACATAATCATAAAGAGATAAAAGTATAAATATCAGTTAGAGATGATTATTTCCAGGGTATCCAACTTATTTGAAAAGCTGAAATTAAAAAATAAAAAGAGAGATAATTTTCTACAGGTCACTCATTGAGATAAGGAGTTCTGATGACATATCAATAGCCAATCAGTAACACTTTGAGATGCTGAGACCACTTGAACTTCAATTGCATTGAGAGTAATAAATTTCATTGTGCTTATTATTAAGGTATTCAAGTTTATATTAGAGTGTCAGTTCAAAATGAACAAAAGACTTAAGTGTACAGATGCAAACATTCTTAAAATAAATGAAATGTTCAATAGAAATTATATCAATTTGCCTAGTAGAAGTGTTACAAATTTTACTAAATTTTGAAATGTAAAGGATGCAACCTCCTCTTGTGTGATTATCCACCTCTGAAAACCCTAGGGACGGTCACCTATGGGTTGATTCCAGCTCTGTGGTACACAACAACAACAACAAATAACGTTGACAATTAGCAGCAACATTGTACTAAATAATGTTAATTTTCAAATCTAAAGACTTTTTCATTTGCAATTTCCATAAACATGTTTTTAGATTTCTGAGTGACATGAAGGTGAACATTTTTAAAATGTACTTATATTTCTTAGATGTAAACTTAAACTGTGACACAAGGAACTATGGTGCTAATTTCGGGAGAGCATGAGGAATAGGTCTTTTAGAAAATTCACTTTTTTAACTTTGAAAATATCATAGGAATTTCCATTCTATTATACTTATTTATTCAGTCGATTAAAGTTATCAAGTGTTACTTGATTCCTGAGAGTGACGATAAATTCAGGCACTGAGATATTCATATTTTTGCAAACTATTTGGCCTTCTGAGTATGTGTTTGATTTTTTTAAAAAAATCTTAAAATATTTTATAAGCTATTATTTAATGTCAATAGTTATTAAATATGTGTTTGTTGGTACTTAAGGATAGATGAAAATAATGCTTCAGAAACTAAGCTGCAGTCCCAAAGGAATTCACGCTGTCTGAGGCCACCAGCTGCTCCCCTGCAGAAAGGATGAGGGATCTTCTCCCATGCGATTAACTCGACCTCTGAATTTCCACAGAAGGGTCACCTATGGGTCAGTTCTAACTCTAGGTACACAACAATTAAAACATTAAGACCAAACATATCCACATTTTAAATATAAAACATCCTAAGTAGTGAAAACTACCAAAAATACACCAATTTAAATCTTATCTCACCCTTTTAATAGGAATTATTGATTGTCAAAAGTGCTATGTTAAATATCTTATCATATATTAAGCACTGATATAAAACTCTATTGAGCTTTCACTGTGGAGAAATTGTTTGTCTAGGTAGGACATTAAAAAAAAAAAAACAAAAAAACAACCCAACCCATCCTGAGTATCTTTCAACAGAACTGGGTGTAAAAAATCATATGTGATGCTACTTTCATTTAATTTCAGTATTTCAAGTTCTAAATGGATGACAATTATAATTGTGACCAAATGATTAAATTTCTTCTCCATTTCTCTGTGATAGAAATTTTATTAACTACATCATAATAGGCTCAAAAGTCTATTCAATAAAATAATTCTGTCTCTTTTCTCAACTAGTAATTTAAAATTTGAACTAGAGAGAAATGTTTTAGGATACAATTGAGTACTGGAAAATCAGTGTTTCTATTATAATTTTTTTCATCTAAAATCAGACACTTGAATAAAATGATTAATATTTAAGATGCGAGAAAGATTATTCTTTGGAATTAAACTCTATTTTAGGTATATAATTTACATAATGTGCTTTGCCTAACTCATCATGAATCATTTCTTAATATATTTAAAAACTGGCTGAGTACATACCACAATTATAAGCATCTGAAGTGATCTCATTGCCAGAGAAACATTTTATATATATATTCACACACACACACACACACACACGCACACACACACACACGCACACACACACACACTGTACTGGTAACACTAAATATTATCTCCAAAAGTTACTGAACATCCTGAGACATGCATTAAGTTGAGGTGGGAAGAAATCCTTTAGCAGGAGATCTGTGTGTCATGTGAAGACCCTATGTCTCAAGTCATTTTTCACTCATTCAGCGTAGAAGAGATTTAAAAAAAACCCCAAAACCCCACCCTGTGTGTCACGTTGTTGTGAACTGTCAAGTCAGAACCAACACATGTCTGATGCTCCAGTGGTTTTCAGAGGCAGTTTAATAGCATGAGAGGAGATTGCCCATCTTAAGAGATTACTTTTCAATGTAAAAATATCTCACAAAAATACAACTAGACCAATAAACAGTATCATCACAAATATGAAAAAGATTGACATTGTCAGGGTTTTAGTTCAATGTCGATACATTGTGAAAATCATCTACAAAAGACCTCCTTACAATAGTAGAATGCAAAGATGATTATTTTGGAAACTATGGTGCCCCATCTTTAATTTGTTTGGCTCCAGAGTCAACACTCTTGGCACCAGCAGCCAGGAAATTAAGTTAAAAGACATATTGAGACGGGAAAGTCTGCTGTTAGGGACCTCTTGAAAGTACTAAAGAGCAATTGTATCACTCTGGAGACTAAGGTGATTCTGATATCTGCCATGGTCTTTGCAATCACCTGCTATGCATCATAGAGATGGACAATGACTAGGGAGGATAGAAAGATACCTTTGAGCTGTGGAGTTGGAGAAGAGTATTAAATATACTATGGACTGCTAAGAAAATGAACAGGTTCGTCCTGGAGAAGGTTAAACCAGGCTGCTCCTTGGAGGCAAGGATTCTGAAGCTTTGTCTGACATACTCTGGACATGTTGCAAGGAGGTACCAACATTCCCCTATCCTGGGTCATACAGTCTGTCTCTGGCATGTTCAAGTCTATTGTTACAGTTCCTATGTCAATTCATTATGTTGAGGGTCTTTCTTTCTCTGACCCTCCACCTTTCCTAATATAATGTCTTTTTTTAAGAATTGGCCCCTTTTCACTAAATACCTAAAGTATGTGAGACAAAGTTTCAGCGCCCTTGCCTCTCAGATACATTTTATTTGTTCTTGAACCTTCTCCCAAATAGACATCTGTACTGACATAGTGAGCAACAAATCTGTCTTGAAATAAGTATAGTCAATAAGCTTGCTCCTTAGAAACAAGGATAGCAACATTTTGTCTCACATCTTACGAGCATGTTATCATGAGGAGATCATTTCTGGAAAAGAACATTTTGCTTGGTAAAGTAAAAGAGGAAAATTCTCGGTAAGATGGTTCAACACAGAGACCACAACAATCAGTTCAAACCTAGCAACAGTTTGAAGCATGATGCAGGACCAGGTAGTATTCTGTTGTATACTCACAGGGCTGTTGGTACTTGGCTATTAGAAATCATCTTTATTGCACCTAACAACAATATCAATTACCTTCTACATTTTACCTCCAGGATCTCTCAAGAAGTTAAAGAGAGTAGTTTTGTGAAGAATTTAATCTGAGGCTGTATCATCTGTTATTTATTGGATAGAAGTCAGTTCTATATCCTCATCTCATCAAGGGGCTGAGTAGGCCTGTAGCATGAATTCAGAAGTAACAAGACAAAGTCATGTCTGATATACTAAAATAGAATGTAAAATAAACATATAGAAGTGACACCATTGCACAGCATTGTTATTCAACAAGAATTTCTCTTTACTATTAAAAAAATCCATTTCATGGTTGTCTACTTTGGTAAATCACAAAATTGAGTTTGAAATTGGGTAAAAATGAGAATGATCATATGAAAACTAAAAGGCATTTGATGTTGATAATCAGAGGCTGGCATTTGCCCAGATGTTAAGTTAATCTAATTTAGTTTATGATCGCAATCTAAGCTATTCCTCTTTTAGGAGAATGATTTCTCATTTTTGGCATGTTGCTCGTGTCCTGCCAAAAACCAAAATGACTCTTTAAAAAGATATGAATGGAATATATTCTTTTAAAGTACATAATTTAATGTTTAACACAAAATTGGAAGAATGTAGAATGCTAAGGAGGGAAAAAGGGAGGTGTTTCACACACACAGTTTACAATAAATCCCAACACTTTAGCAAACATTCATCAAATGAGAGATGACCAAGACGGCTGTCTTTATACTTATCATAGAGCAAACAAATGAGAATTTCTAAAGGAGGAAAACAGAAATCCTACTGCATACCACAAATATTATATTGTACAAATTTGTATTTCTGTGGATTTACGTGCATAATCAATTATAAAATATCTTTCTAGTTTTGATTGTTGTTGTTGTGTGATGTTGAATCAGGACCAATTCACACCTAAATCTCCAGTGGCTTTTCAGAAGCAGTTAATTGCCCAGAAGAAGATTACCATTCTTCTCCAATTATTCTTTCTTTTAAAACTCTACATTCATAATTTAATGATGTCATTAAGGAGATTGTTACAATATACTAATTGTAAACTACTTTTAAAAGTTTAAACATGGAAAAGCATGATTTTGTGTTGTGAGCATATAAAAACCAGGATTCACACATAGAAGATAAGAGTGGATAAAAAGTATATGTTGAACCATAGTTATAGCCTGATACAGAGAGTTAAGACAAACATGCAAAACATGTTCCTTTATCTATGACAAAGTGCCATAATATATAATGGCAACTATATATGTATACTTAATAAATATATTAGGTACCATAAATACAGTGATTGGCAATAACAAAAATCTGTTTTCTCACAGTTCTGAAGGGCAGAAACTTGGATACAACGGTCAACAAAATAGTTTTCTCCAGACATTCTTTAGGAAAATCCTTCCTGGTTTCTCTGTTCCTGTTCCTGGTTGACCCCAGTGTCCCTTAGCCTCCAGCTGCAGCGTATTTCCATCATCACATGACCATTCTCATCTATGTGTCTCTCTCTTCTCCTCTTTTAAGAGGACATCACTCATGTTGGATTAAAATTCATGCTTCTCTAGTATGACTCCCTGTTAAATGGTGACATTTTCACAGGCTTTATTTCCAAACAACGTTATCTTTCACAGATAGCAGGAATTGGATTGCCACATAGATTTGGTGGGAACATACAACTCCATTTATATCAATATTTGCAAACAATGATATGATATCTACAAATAATATTAAATATAAGACTTCTGAAAACTACTGAAATAGAGAAAAATATAACAAAATAGATGCAGCCGTCTCAGAACCCTGAGCCCAAAATAACAAAACATAATTCTTCTGGGAAGGATGCAAACTAATATCTCCAGGGAGGCATAAATAGTAATAGATATTCAATGAGCAGAGAAGATAGAAAACATCATTACTGAGTGATTTCTGGAAGTGTTAATGGGAAACAAATTAAATGTGAATTTATATTGAAACATAAGAGCTACAAAGAATGATGTGAAATGCTAAAGGCTTAATAACAGTGAAGTACTTGTTTCGGCTGAAACAACCGATGAGATCCACGATTATACAATTACGTGTGAGCAACTCTGTTTTGGGAGAAAAAATATGCACAGAGAGAGAAATCACTTTTTTGGAGAGGAGATAAACAAAATATGCACATTAAAAGAAATCCCTGTTTTGTGGAAGGGGGAGAGAGAGAGAGATCAAACATAGCCCAATTGACTAGTATTTTCAGTGAACAAAACTTAGGAGTCACTTCTGTGGAAAGGTAAGAACATAGAGTGGACAGTCACAGAAAATGATTGTTTTTCTTATTTACTGTTGAGTTAGATCTGACTCCTAACTGACCCTCCAGTTACTGCCTTTTCAGAGGCAGTAAAATACATGACTACCCCATCCCTTTCTCACAGAGAGATTCAAATCATGTACCTTTGTGTTATCAGCATAATTCCTTTTGACTAATTTACCAGAGCTCCCTCAGAAAATTCTAAGTAAATTGAGGATGAGTTCTCAAGAAGCTTTCTTGAAAAAAATAAGGCCCTGTGTCTAGTTCAAGGAGAATCTGTATCTAGTTTAGAAGGGAAGATGGAAAATCTCCTCTCATTAAGAGTTACAGCCCCAAGAGATGGATGAAGGGTTGTTATGGGTTAGAATCTCCACAATAGAGAGCTTATTTAAAAAAAAATCACCTACTGAGCATTGTTATAATCTGAAAATCCTACACATGTTCTTTCCTATGGGAAAAACGTCCCATAACTATTTTACCGAAGAAATTTAAAAAAAAAAAATCTCTATTGCCTGAGAATAAATGCTATAAACATACAGACAGCCAAAACAAGAGGACAATTCTATGCATCATTTAAAATCATTTCACATGGCCATTCTGATCATTATAAACAGAATTATTGTACTATGGGGTAATTTGGGTATAAACTGACAGCCTGATTTTGCTTTTCCTCAAAAAATACAGTAAATTCTTTTCATTCCATTATTCAGATCTTGTTTCCATCAGTTCTTGCAATTGCTATGACCATTATCTACCTGAAGTCGCTTCCTCTGAAGCTGCTAGTGTAGTACACCTCAGCGTCGGTTGATTTCAGTGTTACTATGTACACGTTGGTTAGACTTGATGAACTGCTGACCTTCCAGCTGGTTTTCAATGGGAGTAAATTGCCCAGTGGGAGGAACAGCCCATCTTTCTCCCACATCCAGTAGACTCCAATCTCATGCCTCTAGGTTGGCAGCACAGGAATCTAATTTTCTACCTTTAATTTCCTCTTTGTTACTTTTATATCCTATTATATTCAACTATCCCGCTGCTGTAAATAACTTGCATGCACCTATATCACTAGGCTATTATTGCATACGCCATTTTTTTTCATGACATCTCCAGAAGTAAAGCTTAACCTCTTTTAACCTCATGAGGTAGTCCAAAAATGTTACTTGTGATGATAGGTGTGTAATTAAGATATAAGCCATGGCAAGGATGCCGTGGACCACATTCAGTAGTAAACAGTTAATTTGAAAATAAATAATTGAAGTTGTCTCCTTGCTCTGAGATAGTTCATTGGCCAGTAGAGAGCAGTAGAGTTCCTGGTAGGTCCTCTGTGTCAGGTAGAATCTGTCAGACTGGAGGCCTGCACAGGGTTGTGCAGAGGGCTGTACACAAGACTCCCATCACATGAGCGCCGGCTTATAGTTGGCATGTCACAGGCCAGTCCTGTATGACCCTGGGCAACAGATGTGTGTGGACATTGATTGTACTAGCCAGTCAGACCCATGTCCTCTGAACAAGAAACTCTTTACCTCTCTGCACCATTAGCTTTCAAGTCGGCCTCCAGGCCCCCCAAAGAGCAGGACATTCAGATGATCTAGTACTGTGGCAAAAGGTGCGGAATGCTCAACTTGAGTGACTTCTCCAGCCCCGGACACACAGACGCTGGTACTTGCTGGGCTGAGACTGGCTGGGCTGGTCAAGGATTTCCAAGATTAAAAAAAATTTCTATCCCTGCACTAAGAAAGCAGTTTGCAGACAGGGAATGAATCATGCCAGGAGAAGGTTTGTTCTGGAAACTCCAGAGTAGATTGCAAAGGCTGCAGCTGGGTGCCAAATCTTCTCAATAAGCATCAGGATGATGCCCGGCTTGACCTTAATTAAATACATGGGCCGACAAAAGAAAAAACCTGAAATAAAGTCAGCCAATATCATTACAGCACATTTATGAAAATAGCACGTGGAGGCTTCACAGCCTGTACAAAACATATTTTGTGTGCATTATTTGAGTAAACATGCCGTAATTTACTGAGCATCCGCTGACACTAATTACTTACATATACTTGAAGGAAGAAAAGAGAGCTCCCACTATGACTAAGATACCTATATATCAAGCTGTGTGTCAGAACTCTGGACGTGTTTCATCTAGTTTGAACTCACTGGCCTTGTGTGTTGCATGCCAAACATCAGTAGTTTAAATCCACCAGTCACTTGGCGATAGGAGGATTGGCAGTCTCCACCCACTAAGATTTTATAGCCTGGGAAACTGATGGAGGGTTGTCCTGATCAGAACTGATGGCCGTGGGTTTGGCTTGAAAGTTTTATAGGTATGTATTTATGGATGTTGATTTGTACAGAGTTCCTCTGCTAATCCTAAGGCAACTCCTAAGAGGAAGATCGTCTCTTGTGGTTTGTTGTTGTTGTTGTTATTATGTGCCATTGAGTCTCTTGCGACTCATAACAACCCTATGTACATCAGCCCTAAACTCTGCTCTGTCCTGTGCCAATCGCACAGTCTCTGACACACCCATCTCGATTACCCCAATCACTGAATCAATCCACCTCATAGGGGGCCTTCCCCTTCTATGCTGTCCCTCCACCCTACCAAGCATGATGTCCCTCTCCAAGGACCTGCCCCTCCTTGCAACATGTCCAAAGTATGTTAGACAGAGTCTTAGAATCCTGGCCTCCAAGGAGCAGCCTGGTTTGACCCTTTCCAGGATGAATCTGTTTGTTTTCTTGGCAGTCCATGATACATTCAATACTCTTCTCCAGCACCATAGCTCAAAGCCATCAATTCTCCTTCTATCCTCCTTAGTCATTGTCCAACTCTCTGATGCATAACAAGTGATAGCAAAGACCATGGCCTGTATCAGACGCACCTTAGTCTCCAGAGAGACACCATTGCTCTTCAGTACTTTGGGGAGGTCCCTAACAGCAGACTTTCCTATGGCAATACATCTTCTAATTTCCTCGCTGCTGGTGCCAAGAGTGTTGACTGTGGAGCCAAGCAAACTGAAGCTGTGAACAATTTCAATCTCTTCCCCATCCATCCTGATGCTGACAATTGGCCCAGTGGTGAGAATCTTTGTCGTCTTGACATTGAGCCTCAATCTGTATTGGAGGCTGCAGTTCTTGACCCTCTGCAGCAAGCCCAAGGCTGCAGTGCTGGATCCGTTCAGGCCCGAGGGCCCCAGGCCCTTGTGCCAGGGGGAGAAAAAAACAGAACCTATCTACACACCAGCTCTACAAGACACATCACCTTCACTTGGAAAGCTTGGCCACTGAATTTAAGAGATACTGGTCAAATTATAAGTAACTGTCTGAAGCAGACATATTTGGAATCACAGATGCCAAGGAAGCTTCATATATAAGCTATCAGATCAAGGGCAGGACAATAGGGGACGTATTTTGAAGGGAGTGGGTAGAAGTGGATGGGTATCCTGGTGGATGGTGGAGCAGGAAAATAAGTGGGTAAAGACACGTGTGCTAAGAACAGGGACAACACTGATACAAATGGTTAACTCCACAAAAAGAGATATATCTTTTACTTTTCTGTAAAATGCTGGTCTGTCTGATACTTCTCTAAATCTGAACATTCAGATTAAGACAGACTAGGAAGAAGGACTGGCCATCCACTTCTGAAATAGCAGGCCTCCAAAAACCCTATGTATCTGTATGTACAAAACGTGTGGTTTAGAGCCTTAAAAACCCCTTCGGACAGTCAGTTATGAGTTGGCTCCCACTCTATGGCAACAAGTTTTAAGTCTCTGAATATTATTTGTCCTTTATACATGGAGTAAGTAAGATATCAGAAACTGCCAAAATAAACAAATCAAGCTAACTCAAAGCATTCTTGTTTTAAAAAATTACATTTCTACCAGTGCTACAGAAATTGAGATTGTTTGCTTTAGAAATTGAGCTTTAGTTTGCTCAGCTCCACAATCAACACTCTTGGCACAAGCAGCCAGGAAATTAAAAGATGTATTGCGATGGGAAAGTCTGCTGTTAGGGACCTCTCCAAAGTACTGAAGAGCAATGGTGTCTCTCTGAAGACTAAGGTGCACCTGATACCTGCCATGGTCTTTGCAATTACTTGCTATCCATCGGAAACCTGGACAATGACAAGGGATGATAGAAGGTGAATTGATGCCTTTGAGCTGTGGTATTGGAAAAGAGTATTGAATATACTATGGACTGATAAGAGGAACAAACCGGTTTGTCCTAGAGAGGATGAAGCCTGGCTGCTCCTTGGAGGCAAGGATTCTGAAGCTTTGTCTGACATACTTTGGATATGTTGCAAGGAGGCACCAGTCCTTGGAGAGGGACGTCATGCTTGTGGAGGAACAGTATATGAGAGGAAGACCCTTGATGAGATAGATATATTCAGTGACTGGGATAATGGGGTAAGTGTGTCAGAGACAGTGAGATTGCCACTATGGATAGAGCCGGGTTTAGGGCTGTTTTATATAGGGTTGCTATGAGTTGCAGGTGACTTGATGGCACATAACAACAACAACAATCAGTACTACACCATGGTATATGTGCTTATTCATAATCCTCATGGTACTAAGACTATATTGGCATTAACATTTTCTGCTGACTCAAAATCCTACTCTGCTTCGGTGTTTGCATATTTTCCATATTTCCATCTTTTCTGGGAGATCAAAATGTCATTTCCAACTTGCAAGGAGAAGGGAACAAGCAAGGTCTCTCTTCTCTCCCTCCACTCCCACATTCTGACTACACTGGTGTCAGTACATTGACAGACAACAAAGGCAGAGATGATTTTGTGTTGCAATCTTTCTAAATTACCCTCAGAAACAGCATCTTCCTTTAGATTCAATGATTTATTCTTTAGTACTTCTTTTTCTTCGAAGGAGGAGTGACATCCACTTCCATAATAGCTTGCCTCTGGAAACCCTACGAACCTGGAGAGAGGATGAAAGGTACCCAAGCGTCGAGGACTCTCCTTCATAGGGTCACTATGAGTCGCCTGCGATTAAACGGCACTTATCAACCAAACAGTAACTCCTTTTTCTTAATACACATGGCTAACAAGGAAGAAACTGGAAGAATTTTAAAAGATGAAGCTAAAACATCAATGAGTTAAAAACATCAATGTGATGCCTTAATTAACCAAATAATTACTAACCCTCTACTTTCTCCTGCATTACTTTTACCGAAGAATTACCCAGGGATTTTTGTATGTAAAGGTCAACCACGAAAAAGCATTTCAAAGATTTCACATACATTTGAAACCATTTGCTTCTCATTTAATTAAAGACATAGCATAACATATATGCCAGGAGTACAAGTAATTTTTCTGTTAATTATTAAGAGCAGGAGAAACTCTTAATCAACCCAACTAGTTACAGTCGTCTGTGCTTCTGCATATGGAGGTTTGGATTCATCCCGAGAACATTTGCATGCAGACTGTAACAAGTAAGCAAAGCTTTGTCACTTCTCTGATTAAAGGAATTGATTTGACTTTAGGAAGAGTGACTTTAATTAGCTGTGCAAATGCCATTAATTCCAATTAATCTTCTCACATTGTCAAGACAAAAATCCTGGGAGAAGATAAATTGCAGCAAATCAATACAGCCCTTGTTTTTACCAGGAACAGGTGCTCAAGGAAAGAGGAATGTCATTAATGGGTGTCTATATCAAGAAGTATTTAAACAAGATAGTAATTCAATGTGAAAAGCTTCTACATGATTTCTTATATCCTAATTGTATAGCCCTAATTGCTTTCAATTGGGTAGGAAGTATTTACTCTAGAGATTTTGGGAATTATTGTAATAATTCTTTGGAGAAACATACTACAAATTCAAATGTTATTTGCGACTAAAGAAAATACTAGGATTAGGATAAGATAAAATGTTGAACTGTGTTCTGATTTTATGTGTTACTTAGTTCCAACAAAAGATCTCATGAGTAGTATTACAGTAGTAATGATTAATAGTTAAGTTGTTAGGTGCTGTCAAGTCGCCTCTGACTCATAGTGACCCAATAAACAATAGATCTGAACTCAGTCCTATCCTGAAGCATCAATATCTTCTTTGACACATTTTAATCCATTGCCACCAACACAGTATCAATCCATCTCCTTGAGAGTATTCCTCTCCTTCACTGATCCCCAACTTCTCCAAACATAAAGTCTGTTTGCAAGAGACAGCCTCTCCTAACATGTGAGACAAAGCTTCATCATCCTTGCTTCCACTTTCTCTGTGACATGTCTACTTGTCATTTTGGCAGACCATGGGATATTCAACACTCTTCTCCAAGATCACAACTCAAAGGCATCTATTCTTTCCCTGTCATTCTTATTCATTGTCCAGCTCTCATATGCATAGTAGGTGATTGGGAAGACTATGGCCTGAACCAGTTACTCTTTAGTATTTAAACCGACATCATTACTCTTCAGGACTTTGGAGAGATGCCTGACAACATTTTTCCCAATGCTATGGATCTCCTGATCTCAGGACTGCTGGTACCAAGGATGTTGACAGTGGACGCAAGTAAAATGAAATCATTGACAATGTCAATCTTTTCTCTATTTATTATTATGCTGTCATTTTGTCCAGTGGTAGTTTTGTGTTTTGTTGTGTTTTTTTTAAGTTGAGATGTAATCCATATTGAAAGCTGCATTCCTTGATCTTCTACAGCAAGAGCTTCAGGTCTTCCTCATTTTCAGCAAGCAAAGTTATGTCATCTGCACAATGCAAGTTGTTTATAAGTCTTCCTCCAATCCTGATGCCAAAGTCTTTCTTATAAAGTCCAGCTTTTGGAATGACTTGCTTAGCATACAGGTTTAATAGATATGGAGAGAGGATAGATCCCTGATACACACTTTTCCCAGTTTTAAAACCATGCAGTGGTCCTATGTGCTGTTTGGACAACAGCTTATTGATCTAGGTGTATATTTCTAATAAGCTTAATTAAGTATTCTGGAATTCTCATTCTTAAGATTGGCTAAAGTTTGTAATGACCCACAGAGTGAAATGCATTTGCATAGTCAATGAAGCATAAATAGACATTCTTCTAATAATATCTGCTTTCAACTAAGACCTATCTGACATCAGCAATGATATCCCTGGTTTCATGCTCCCTTTTAAACCCAACTTGAACTTCTAGCAGTTCTCTGTAACTGTTCTTTTATAGTCTTCACCAATATTTTGTTTGCATGTGATATTAATTATATTGCTCAATAATTTCCACATACTGTTGGATTGCCTTTCTTGAGAATAGGAACAAACATGCATCTCTTTCAATCAGTTGGCAGGTAACTGTCTTCCAAATTTCCTGGCACAGGGTGGTGAGCTCATTCAGAGCTGTATCCGTTATTTGGAGCATGTCAATTGGTATAATACTACTGATTGATTCCTGGGCTCACCCTGTCTCAGCTGTTATTTTAGGGGTAATGGTTACTATACTAACTCGAAAGGAGTTACAAAGTCAAATGGATTCGAAGGAGATGTCCCAACAGAAGTAAAATATTCTATTCACCTTCACCTATTTGTTCATAAATGACTCTAATTGTATAATCTGTCAGTTTTGATTGAGTTTCAACCTTGATTTAGATTTTAGATTTAATGCCTGCCCGCATCTTAAGTTCTGAACCATCAACCCTTGTTATGAGAACTTCAACTCTTTCTACCCCCTAGTTCTTGCTTGAAATATCATAAAACGGTCAACCTAACTTCATCTTTAAAATCAACAACAAAAGATAATACAATCTCATTGACACTCCCCTTTGGTAAGTGCTTTCTTGTAGCGATTATTCGCTATCTTACCCTTGTATCATGTTTTCCCAGAGGGTGAGTATTTGTTAAAAAGTTTCCTCACCTACTCCTTATTTCTCCACACTGGTCTCTTACTTTGCACTAGAATGGCTTGACCATAGTTATCAAAATCTCCTAATCACAAAAACTAACCAACTTCTCTATATCATTTTGTATAAATTCTCAGTGAGTTTGCTCGTCAGTCTCCTTCTTGAAGTTCTTCGTTCCACAAAGCTTGCTTCAATGATTTTGTTTTCCCCTTGTTCCCTATTGCCACTTCTAGCCACCAATTCCTTTTCTTAACTAATCATACTTTCTCAGTCTCCTCTATTTTCACCATTTCTAGCACAGGAGCAATGATGTCTACTACAGTGAAGTATCAAAGGTTATGGGGAAAGACATGAGACACCATCTAGCTCATCACTGTCACACGACTAAAATATTTACTAACGGAATAATACCAAGAGTTCTTAGGTTTTTGGAAAAACCAACCTAAATCAGTTAATTATTTATTTTGCAATTAAAACTCTTTTCCTTAGAAGGTTACATCCTGCAAAATATTTGCAATATCAATTAAGACCTTATTTTATGATTAGAAAAATGAGACCGGAAAAGCATGAAATCGCTTAAAGGATCACAAATCAGGAAGGGAAACAGAGTTGTAGGATATTGACTCTTCTGGGAAAACTCTCAACTCAACTGATCTTTTGGGTGATTGATTGATTACAGTTTTCAGTGCTTCCAGGAAAAGTCATTTACATAAACCACAGAACAGCTGGATAATGAATTATAATTTTGAGAACTTGTTGGGAACACATGGTATGTTCTTCAGTGATGTACAAAGCTTTGTTTCTGTTTTATAAAGAATAATGAACTTATATTCCAATCTATGAGAAACTATTATTCCTTACAACTTATACTTAATAAATCTCTGTTTAATAAAATTTAAAGTAAAATAGTCAATTTTTTGTGTAGTCCATAAGAATTGAAAAAATTTAATTTATTAATTAAATATAAATTGTTGTTGTTGTTGTTTGGTGTCATCGAGTTGAGTGTAACTGATAGCAACCCAATGGACAAAGGATTTGAACCCTGTTATTTCCTAAGCCATCCTCATACTTTCTGACACACAAGAGCCCATGAAGTAGGCACTGTATCAATCCACCTGGTTAAGGGTCTTCCTTTCCTTCACCAACCCTCCACCCTTCCCAGCATCAAGTCCTTATCCAAAGAATAGCCCCTCCTACCAACCTGTCCAAAGTATGTGAGGGAAGACTCATCTTTCCTGCCTCTAAAGAACACTTCAGCTGCACCCTTTCCAAGACATATCTCCTGACTGACCATCGGATGTTCAGTGCTTTTCTCCAAAATCACAGCTCAAAAGTGTCAATTCTTTTCCTGTCTTTCTGATTCATTGTCCATCTCTCAGATGCATAGCAAGTAATGAGAAAGACTATGGCCTGAATCAGATGTACCTTAGTCCTCAAAGTGGCATCATTATTCTTCAATAATTTGGAGTGGTCTCTTACTGCAGATTTACCCAGTTCAATGAGTTTTCCTATTTCCTGACTGCTGGTACCAAGTGTATTAATAGTGAATCCAAGTAAGTTTTTAACATTAGAACTATCACTCTTTACACTGAAAAAAAAAACAAGCAGAAAAAAGTACTTGCTGTATTAAATTTTAAGGAAGTATCAAATACGTCAAGTTCCATTTATGTTTTCTGTAAGCTCACATTCACTCAATTTGTATCAGAGAAGTCAAGATTCAGACATCTATTTTAAATAATTGAAAGATAAATGAGAGGAGTAGAGGAAGTCACTGAAGACACTGTAGGAAACTTTGGTGGGTAGTCTCTTACAAGTTGTGCTGCTAACCCAAAGGCAGTTCAAATCATTTGCTAGTTCTGAGAGAGAGAAATGCATAGTTTCTCTTTGTGTAATGTACATCCTCAGAAATTCATTGAAAGTTAACCTATGAATAAGAATCAACTCAACTCAACGGTAATGAGTAAATGAGTATTTTAATTGAAGGATCATAAAGAGAAGGCTGAAACATGGAGAAGCACCATCTTTTGTCAAGTAAATGAAAGTAAAATTTCAAATACAGTTAAAAAAAAATGAGTGGCCACAAAACGACATCAATGAGAATAGTATTTTATGTCACCCAAAACCTACAGGAAATGAGGACAGAAACAATTTATTGGCTTAACAATGAGCTTGTTATTCTGTCCTTACAAATAAAATCACTTATACAATTGATTACTTAGTGCAGTTGTTAATGCTCTCAGGATATTTTTTTGTCTACTTATTAATAATAAATGCTAGAGGTAGGATTTGAACCAGGGTAATTGGAATCTGGGGCCTGTACATGATAGTCTCTAAATATCTGTGGTGTGACTACTGAGGAATCCGAACAACAAAGCTTTGTCCTAGTGTTGTTATTGTCGTGTGCCTTGACTTGATGAAGTCAACTATGAGTCACACAACCCTACCTTGTCCATATAGATAAGAGAATATTGGAGAGATGCCAAAGAGCTCTGTTTGAATGTCATAGAAAGGCCAAGACTGTTGATAGAGAGCCTGAAAGGGAGGAGGAAAAACTGAAGAGTCTGAGTTAGTGATAAGAAGTTGTTGCCAACCCAAAGGCATATGGTTTGAATCCACCAGCTGCTCCATCAAAGAAAGATGGGAAATACACTTCCTTGAGATGTACTGACTCTGAAAGCTCATTGAAGGGTCAGGTCTGGGTCATTTTAGCTTGATAGCACTTAACAACAACATCATGTGACATAGTAGTGGATTATATGACAATATAATGAAAACAAAATTCTCACAAAGGATACAATAAGAATCATAATAAATATTGACATTATCAAGGACTTAATTTTCCTTAAATCTGTAATCAACACCCCTTAAAGCAGCAGTCAAAAAATTAAACCCGACATATGTGAGGCTTTACGTTGGAGCAATCTGCTGCCAAGGACCAACTTAAAATGGTAAAGAACAAGGTTTCACCTGACCCAAACCACAATGTTTTTAATTACTGTGTATTTATTTTTAAATACCTGTGAAAGTTAGACAATGAGCAAGTAAGATAAAAGAAGAATTGTTACCTATGAATTGTGATTTTGGTGAAAAATATTGAATATACTATGGATTTCCAAAAATACAAACACATTTATCTTGAAAGAAGGGTAGTTAGAGTACTGGTTAGAAGCAAGGATGGTGAAATGTTGTCACACATACTCTGGACATATTATGAGGCTGGGCATTCCCTGGAGAGGGACATCTTGCTTGGAACAACAGGAGTAGCAAAAGAGAAGAAGAGCCTCCTGGAAATGGTTTGACACAAAAACTGCTACAACGGGAATAAACACAGCAGAGGTAATGAGGCTGGCACAGGATGGTGGTGGGACTTCATTCAACTGCAAGTTAGAGTTACTATGCATCAGACCTCCCTTGGTTGAATCTACCAACAAAATTGACAAACAACAGAGAACTACCTGATAAGGTTTTCTTTGCTGTAAACATTGCAGTAGAGGTTTACCAGGTCTTCCTCTGCATCTGCAGAGGGACAGAGTGATGGACCCGAACCACTAACCTTTTGGGTTAACAATTGACTGCTAAACCATTATACCACCAGGAAGCTGTGACTTACATATAACTAAAAAAAAAAAAAATCTCACAGTTAACCCTTCATTGGGTTTTCAAGTCTGTAAATGACATGGGAAGAACAACTCATCTTTTCCATGAAGAGTCCTAGTGGATGACAGAAGAATTGATGCCTTTGAGCTGTGGTATTGGAGTAGAGTCCTGAACATTCCATGGACTGCCCAAAGAACAAATATGTTTTGGAGAATGTGCAGCCAGAGTGCTCTTTGGAGGCAAAGATGATAAGCCTAACATACCTTGGGTATGTTAGTAGGAAAATTTACCCCTTGAAGGGAGACATGATGCTTAGAAAGGCCGAGATTAGGCGAAGTAGAGAAAGACCTTCGACCTGGGGGACTGAGATAGTGATTACTACTATGGGCTCTAGTGTGTCGAGAAGTGTAAGGGTGAGACAGGATAAAACAGAGTTCAGATCTATTTTTTATCAGGTCCTTGTGGGTTGTGCCCAACTTGATAGCGCCTAACAACAGCAACAGCTTTCAGAAGTTTACAATGTATATTAAAGTATATTGTATATAACATAATTTGATGCACAATTTTAAATTATTACTAGATTCTTTTCCCTAAAATCCTTCCATGATACAGCATAGTACTCACCTCCTACTTCAGCCATGGACTCTAACGTTGTGAAATAATGAAGATGAACACAAAGACCGTCAGCTGGCAGAATACCAGCCTCATAAAAGGACTCTGTTTGCTGTGGAATTTAATAACTCCCAGTAACATCAAACCCAGTCTGATTAAAAAAGGAATGGTTAACAAACAAGTTTCTAGTTCAGGTAAAGGTTATAGTTCAGGTAAAGCCCTTCTTACAAGTATCATACCCCTTCCAATACCATGTTTTAGCCATATCCAAATTGGAAAATTTTAAATGAAATAATGAAATCTTAGTGTGTGTGTGTGTGTGTGTGTGTGTGTGTGTGTGTGTGTGTAGTGCCTTCAAGTCAAGCACGACTCAGAGTGATCCTATGAACAAAAGGTTTGAAGGTCCTCTACAACTATCGACATTTATCAAAGTTCATAGAGTTCCCAGAGGCATGTGGTTTAAGAAGTGGATGCCACTCCTGCTTCTAAGCCTGTCATTGTATGTTATGTGCCATTGAGTTGTCTGCAATGTATAGCGACTCTGTATGTACAGCACCTCTGAATTCTTCCCTGTCCTGAGCCAGTCTCACTAATTTCGACACACCAACCCCCATTGCCCCAGTTACTGTATCAATCCATCTCAGCCAGGGTCTCCTCTCCTGCGCTGTCCGTCCACTATTTCAAGCATGATGTCTTTCTCCAAGAACTGATCTCTCTTTACCACGTGCCCAAAGTAAATGAGGCAAAGCTTCAAAATCCTAGCCTCCTAGGAAAGTCTTGGCTTCACGCTCTCCAAGACAGACCTATTTGTTTTCTAGTCAGTCCATGGTATGTTCAAGACTCTTTTCTAGCACCACAACTCGAAGACAACTATTCTTCTTCTGTCATCCTTAGTCATTGTCCAACTCTGAAGCATAACAAGTAATTGAGAAGACCATTACCTGGACTAGGCACACCTTTGTATCCAGAATGACATCGTTGCTCTTCAGCATTCTGGAGAGGTCCATGACAATAGAGAATTTAAACTATGTATGTTTTCTTTTATCTTGTTGTTCAGTATCCATTCATATATACTAAGGAACTTTCACTTTCAAAAACATTGATTTTTCCATGATGAATAATAAAAGTCTAAAAGCATACCAATTTCATCATAGCAGTTTCAAGATGAGGAGATGATGGTTAGAAAGCTATGTATGAATGTAAATTCTAGAGACAGGTTTGTTTAACAGGTGGTCAAATTTACTTAGTGAGAAAGGAAGGAAGCAAAAATAGATCCTACATATGGTTAGTTGAGAAAAAATAATCATTCACTATGAGTTAAAGGGGAGTGAGTTTGAAAAGATTTTACCACTCCAAGTTTGCTGCCTTCTCTCTTTTTATATTTGTTTTCAATATATATTCTTAATGTTATCAAAATTCACATGTTGTTGTTATGTGCCGTCGAGTCGTTTGCGACTCATAGCGACCCTATGCACAACAGCCCTAAACCCTGCTCTATCCTGCGCCAACC
>NW_006399764.1:1250566-1265353 GCF_000299155.1 Elephantulus edwardii | reverse complement strand
GCTTAAGAAATGCTGAGCGAGTTCGGCCCTTTTGATTTTCTGACTCTAGCTCCTCGCACATTTCATTGTAGTATTTTGCTTTGTCATTCCAAGCATCCTTTTGGAAATCTTGTTGAAAGAACTTGTGTATTATTATTTTTAAGTTAGGAATTGCTCTAAAATATGTTTATAAGACCTAAACTTAGGATGAAAGATGAATAACCTGCAAATAGCAATGCCACATCTGCCACAGGGGAAAAATGTACAAAGGTATAAACTCCCAAAATAAATGCACTGCCATTAAATAAATTGCAACTTAGAACAGAGACGATCTTTCACACAGGTTTTTTTTGAGGCTATAATCTTTTAAGAAGCAGACTACCACATCTTTCTAAGCTGGATCAGCTGTTGGGTTTAGATTACTGCCCACTCAGTTAATTGCTTTAATCATTATGCCAACAGGGCTTCTTATATGAATACTCAAACCAAGATGAAATCTATTGCCAGCCACTCACGCTGTTCTGTCAATTCCTGCTCATGGTAACCTGCCACTGGGTTTCCAAGGCTATAAATCTTTACTGGAGAAGATGGTCCATCTCTCTCCTGTGTGACCCCGGTGGATTCAAATCATCAAATTCGTGGTGAGCAGTAGGACACATTATACAATATACCATCAGAACTCCTTTGCAGATAAATATTGCTGTTATTTGAAGTCAAGTCTTAATCAATTCTAGCTGACTATCCACTGGGTTTTCAGAGGCTGTAAATCACAAGGAAAAGAATTGCCCAGCTTTCTCCAGGGGAAGAACTGATGGATTCAAACTGTCTGCCTTTGGTCTAGTAGTGCCACTCCTAAGCACAATAGGCATAAAATACAAATGGCACTATAATGATTAACAGTGAAAAATAAATACTATATGGCATACTCAGAAAATAGAATGAAATGCTAACCAGCTGCTTAGGTCAATTGTTTTCCTAAAAGTATCAGAAGAATGTTGTTTGTTGTTGTTATGTGCCGTTGAGTCACATGCAACTTATAGTGACCCTATGTACAACATCCCGAAACTCTACTCTGTCCTGTGCCAATCGCACTGTCTCTGATACACCCATCCCAATTACCCCAGTCACTGAATCAATCCACCTCATAGGGGGTCTTCTTCTTCTGTGCTGTCCCTCCACCCTACCAAGCATGATGTCCCTCTCCAAGGACCTGTCCCTCCTTGCAACATGTCCAAAGATGTTAGACGGAGCCTCAGAATCCTTGCCTCCAATGAGAAGCCCAGTTTGACCCTTTCCAGGATGAATCTGTTTTCCTAGCAGTCCATGGTACCCTCAATACTCTTCTCTAGCACCACAGCTCAAAGGCATCAATTCTCCTTCTATCCTCCTTGGTCATTGTCCAACTCTCTGATGCATAATAAGTGATACCAAAGACCATGGCCTGAATCAGATGCACCTTCATATCCAAGGAGACACCATTGCTCTTGAGTACTTTAGAGAGGTCCTTAACGGCAGACTTTCCCATAGCAATACATCTTCTAATTTCCTGGCTACTGGTGCCAAGAGTGTTGACTGTGGAGCTAAGCAAACTGAAGCTGTGTGCAATCTCAATCTCTTCACCATCCATCCTGATGCTGCCAATTGGCTCAGTGGTGAGAATCTTTGTCTTTGTGACATTGAGCCTCAATCCATATTGGAGGCTGCAGAGTAAACCTTAAAAAACATTTTAGTAGAAAGAGTTAGTATTGGTAGTCAAAGGGTTTATATCATTTGTATGTCTTTATCTAAACAGGGAGCAAAATTGTGAAAGTTTGTTAAGGTTGTATTCTCTACTTTTTGTTCTTCAGTGTCATAGAGTCCAGTCTAACTCACATCGCCCTTGTATGCAAAAGAATTCAACCCTGACCAGTCCTGGGCTGTCCTCACATTTAACTGCATGTTTGATTCCATTATCGCAAACACTGTGTCAATGGATCTCCTTCAAAGTTAGCCGCATGTTGCTCGCTGTTTAATGTCTAGGAAGTGATATTTATCTTAATGACTGCAGGGGCACAAACTTAAACTGATAGGTCAATACCACTTAAGTCCCTTTGGTTTCCAAAATAGATGATTTTAAAATAAATCTGGGGAAATCTTTTCCATCAAGTTACATTTAGGGTGTATTTTTTTAAAAATATAAGCCTCATTTATACTCTAATAGATTTTAAATGTAAAGGCATTTTGCACTAGCATGGTTCCAAGGTAATTCCCCTCTAATGTTAGGTAACAAAGAGAGTCATGAAGGATGGCTTTCATTGAACCTGTCAGGATCTGCCCGGGTTTCTTCCAATTCTTAAAACTCTTTCTATGTACCCTCACCCCAGATTCTGTGTGCTTTTGCTTCCAATGGCTGGCACTTGTGACTGTCTTCAGTGGACAGGCTACCACCACCACTTTTGCTACTAAGAATTGAAAGCACTTGGAACTTGACTTTCCCTTCCCCACCTAGGATGTATGTCTGTCTGTCTCTTTGCCATCAAGTAGGAACCGAATCATAGTGATCTTCCGGAGAGTTTTCCAAATCTGTCAATGACACAGGAAGAGATGGTCCATGTCTCCCATAGGTCACTAGTGAATTGGAACCACTGGAGAGGCATGACCTTTGGGTTAGCAGCACTGCTCCCTACAGACTACGCCACCAGAGCCCCCTCAGTCAATGACTAACGGAAAGTATAAAAGATCCGTCTCTGAGAAACTCAAACATTTCTCTACAGGGGAAGATTGGGCACACGGAAGTCCCCACAGGATGAGGCTGAAACTGAGAGTGCCTGAAATCACATCCGTGCGCGGCCTCATTCACTTCTTGGTTCTGCCTCCTGCATTCCTTTCCCCATCTCTCCTGGGAGCACTTAATACATAATTTGCTCACAAATCCTTGTCTTGCAGTCTGCTTCTGGGAAACCTGACCTAAGGCAAGCAATTAGTAAAATTATTCATTCACTCAAGCGTTACACTTAACACAGCAAATCATACTGGTAAATTTTTGTCCCTCAAATACAACATCTCCAACCCTCCAAACCGCCTGCTATCAAGTTATGACTACATTCTGTGGGGGAAAAAAAACACAACCCAAAACACCCCTCAACAAAAATAACCCAGCTTAAGCTAAGAGTAAAAGAATAAGAAGTTAACAAATTTTAGTAAAATTGCATCAAGAAGGAAAAAATTAGAAACACTTTAGAACCCTACTCATTGATGTAAGGATGAAAAATCAAAAATGAGATTCGTTCTTCTCATTGCTAGCACAAAATCCTTTATCAGTTTGAAGTTTTACTTACTCTTTTCTAGTGGCTTCTGGAAAGAGAAGGCAGAAGCCACAGAGCCAGGTGGTTCACTGTTGCGCCCAGTGGGTGATGTCAGCAGGGCTTGGCAGACATGGTGGCACTCAATGAAAGCACCAGAAGTTCCCAGAAATCATGCTGACACATGGCCAACGCAGCCGTGCACAAGTATCTGTGGCACCAGTGCCCAGGAGAGGCTGAGATGCCTGGTAGGCTGGCACTTCCTAGCACAGGTAACAAAGGCAGTGCTTGACAGATGCCATATGGTACCTGACTGGGCTGCTTTGGGAACAGATGAAAGTGACTGTTTAGATGAGCATTTCAGAGGGGAATGCAGCATGGTGTGAAGAGCCGGAGAAAAGAGCCAAATGAAATGTGATTTTACTAATACAGTTGCCCATTTATATCCATATAGAGTTTAAGAAAGCATTCTATGCTTAAAAAGCTTACCGTTGGAAAGGAAAGAAAAACAACATTTGAAATCCATAATCTCAATTATATTTTTTTTTCCAGAAAAGGCACAAGACATTACTTTGGCGAAGCATTAATGCTTTTGAGAATAGATGGTGCAAGGCTGAACTAATTACAGCTAATCTTCCTGGTTTGAGGTATCTGGGGCAGGAAAAGACAAAGGAGACAACTAGAGGACTGATTCCGAGACTGTCACATTAAAGATGTGATTGTGAGCAGAAGCCGTGGATATGTAACATACTCAGGGAATAAAATGATTCGGCAGCCTCGAGGTATAACTTCTCACTGCACAACCAAAGGTACATATATGGTTTGAATCCACCAGTTGTTCCAAGAGATAGAGAGGGTGCCAACTTCCTGAGTGATTTACAGCCTCTGAAAACCTGCTGCAGGGTCAGCAAGGGTCCGTTCTGAATTGAGGGTATGTTATAATAACAACAGCAGGATGAGAAGATTTCTCTTTTTCATTAATGCTAAATCATGGGGAACTCTGGTGGTTTAGTCCATACGGAGATGAACTGGTAACCTACAGGCAGCAACCCTCTGGTGGTTCAAATCCACCAGTGGTGCTGTAGGAGAAAAATGGGCAATCCCTTACAAGATTTACATCTTCTGCAAATTTACTGCAGAGTCACCTGAGAGCTGGTTCCAACTGTACACCAAAGAACTGGAATGCTAAATATTATCTTAAAGTTAAACAGATTCTTGAATTGCTTCAGCTCAGTAGGTGTGGCATAAGGACAGAAGAGTCAGGAAAATCCACTGCCATCAAGTTGACTTTTTAACCCACAGCAACCCTCCAGGGATTTCTAGGAAAAGGTATAAGGTGACATGAGTCAAGTATACTCATGGTGACCTTACACAGATCTGAACCCTGTCATCTCCTATACCATCCTTGGAGACTGCTTCTTTTTTTTCTCCTAAGAAACAGCTGGTAGATTTAAACTGCTGGCCTTTCATTTATCATCCCAATAGGTAATGCCTCACCCCAACAAGGCTTATGGCATAACAACAAGTGCTCAGAAAAAAAAGCCTTATTAGGTGAAAGAACACACAGCTGTGATTGAACTCCTTTATCTACTTCTTCTCCTTATGCAATATCTTCTGAACATTTTAAAAGACAGAACTAAATGCATCTGTCATACTGCAACCTGAGTAGATGAGCATGACTTTGTACCACTCTCAGGTAACTCTGTCCCACTGTTTTGAAAGAATGCATGAGATAATAATAACCCTTGTTATTGGTTACTTTTTATACAGAATTAGGGAGTCGTCGTGCTAATTATAATTTACCCAAAAAATTGGTCTTTGTCCTTGCTTCCTAAAGCCATGGACCTTCCTGAATGAATAGGCCTTCAGACCACACCTGAAGGAGTTATGCTAATAAGGCAACTCAGGTAAAGTCCGGTGAAATCAGGAAACTCAGTGCTGTGGAGTTGGAACCAACTCATAGCTGACCCTCCAGTGTGTTCCCCAGGAAAACTCACTGGAAATTGTCCATCTTTCTCCTGCAGAGCCATTGGTAAATTCGAACATCCAGAGAGGCAACCTTCAGATTAGCGACAGAATTCCCTCAGGAGTAGGCCACCAGAGTGTCCTATCAAGTCAGACAAAGCCACTTCATAATCTTAGCTGATCTCAGAGAAGAGAGATTAAGTCAATACATCATGACTACCGATTAAAAAGCAAACAAAAAACAAACACCAAAACAAACCTCAAACTCATGGCTATCAATTAAATTCCAACTCATAGCAACCTTCCATTGAGTTTCCCAGACTACAAAGCACCACAGGGAGAGACTGTCTATCTTTCTCCTAAGGAGCAGTCTTATGGTTAGCTGCACAACACTCTGTAGTGCACATCACCAAAGTGAGACCTCCCAAAAAGAAACTCCATGCACTTTCAGGCTAGTGAAATACATCAATGCATGTGCATATTTTTGCCATGTATGAATTTTTCTTGTCACTTAAAGAAATTTATTACTTAATAAGAAACACAGCCTCCATTTAAAAACTGATTTGGAGCAAATGTTCCCCACTTTGTGATGATCTTTTTAACATAAAAATTGCTAGCAATGGTTGATAGTGAAAACACATTCCATTTTTCACTGTTAAGTATGTCCTTTATCAGATTGAGGAAGTTCATGTATTCTTGGTTTGTGGGAGTTTTTATGATGAAAGAGTGTTAGATTTTGTCAAATATATTGTCTACATCTATTAAAATATTATGCAGCTTTATTAAGTTGTCAAGCTTCTATAAAATTAATATTATATAAGTAAAAAAGCTTGAAAGTATAGAACTTCAGAGTGTGTTGGATGATAAGACTCTGTCACACATACTTTAAGCATGCTTTAAGAAAAAGTAGTCTTTGCAAAAGGACATTAGGCTTGGGAAAGTAGAGAAAGAGAGTTGGAAAGAACTAAGTTCTGTGGTATATCCACACAATGGAATACTACACTGCACAGAAAAACAAGGAACTCATGCAATATTATACAAAACGTGTGACCCTGGAGGACATTATGCTGAGTGAAATATCTTAGTAACAAAAGGACAAATACTGCATAGTGCCACTGTTGTAAAATGGGACTGACATAGGGGTTGGGGGGAGACTGAGAAAGGGGGTAAATTACGTATTCTGCACAGAAACAAAAGAGAGAGAAAACTGTTTAAAAGGGTATATGGTTAGGTATTATTATCATGACAGGAGTCCAGAACAAAGGCTGCATAGTGGAGTGGACTTGGGGGGGAGGGATTGTATAACAATGAAAGAATTTTTCTTTTACTTTTCAAAGAGAAGAACAAACTGGGTGGGGGGGACAGGGAGAAAAGTACAACAATGAATGAATGGAAATCCAGTCTCTGTAAATCTTCATTACAATGAATAACAAAAATGAGGGGGGAGAAAGCTTTCTATCTGTTGTGCCTAGAGTCACTAAGAGTCACAGTCAACCTAATAACATCAGATAACAATACACACATAGTGCCTTGGTAGTGTAGTGAGTTACATGTTGCAGTACTAACTGCAAAGTTATCAGTTCTAATCAACCAAATGCTTCATGGGAGAAATGAAAGCAGTCTTCTCCATGTGAGATTTATAGAAACCCGATGATAAGTCATCAAACCCCGGAAATACCATTGCATTTACAAGGATTGAAGCTCTCACGTCATGGTTCCAACACATCAGCTGATCCACAGAGAAAGATATGATGGTCTGCTTCTCCAATGTTCACAGCCTTGGGAACCCTCCGGGCTGTGCTACCTTGTCCTCTATAAATCAGAACCGACCTGACAGAAACAAATTTTTATCAGTTGTGTGACTGTTTTGTTTGTTTTATTTTGTTTTTTTGTGACTGATAGTTTTGTACAACGCAAAAAATATTCATGAGACAAATAGAGAAAGGAAATTCAAAGCAAATATTTTTAAAATGTGAAACTTTGAAGTAAGGATGACAGGGGTGCTCGATATGCTAGAAATAAGAAGACACTATGGTTAAAATGCAGATGGTTCAGATGCAGTTAGAACGATGGGGTCATTATCATCGTTTCTATGGAACCACAACTGATTCATAGCTGACACCCCAGTGGGTTTTCAGAAGCTAAAAATCACAGAGTAAATTTCTCATCCATCTGTCATCGAGCAGTGTTGGATTAGAATTGCATGCCTTTACACTGGCATCACAACTCCTTACCACTGGGCTACCAAAATTCTTCAAATAGATTGGAAGTGGTCAATTATTCATAACTTGTTGGTTTTGTGAAAGCTTCAGAGTTCAATCGTAGAGTAGTCAAAAGACATTTGCTTTCGTTAAATGCAGTCCAGTGACCTTGTTGCACAACAACATACCAACTTTCCCAATCCCACACAACCCCCACAATCTCTGCTGTGCTTAAATATATTGTTTCTGCCACTAAGTCAGTCTGGAGCCATGGTAGCCTAGTAGTAAGAAGATGCACTGCACTTTCGAAGGTACATGGTTCTAATTCTCCAGCTGCTCTACAGGAAAAGGATGGGCAGTCTCCATCCTTGTGATTTACTGCTTCTGGAAATCCTCTGGAGGCTGGTTCAGCTATGAGGCAATCCTGACTCAATACTTCCTAACAACAACATGTCATGTAATCAAAGGTGTTCCTCCGTTTGGTGACTTTTTCCTTCTACTTTTTTAAACATGAGTCCTTTTCCAAGGACTTACCCTTCCAGATGATCTTTATAACCTGCTAACTCCAAAGTATATAATGTGACTTCTCACTAAACTTGTTTCAAATTTTGAGACAAACGCAATTCACTTTGGTACAATCAGGTTGACATAAAATTTATCATCAATAATCTATAATAGAAGATTGAATGTCTATGTGTTGGAGTTTGAGAGGTTTTGGAAAAGAGTATCAGTGTTCCATGGACTGCAAAAGAACAAACAAGTATGTCTTGAAAAGTTGCAACCAGGACCTTCTTGGAAGAAAGGATAGTGAAACTTCAGCTAACCTACTCTAGGCATGTTGTTAGAAGGGGCCAGTCCATGGGAGAGAACATCGTGTTTGCAAAAATGGAAGGTCAGCAAAGGAGGGGAAGACCCTCAGCCAGATGGATTGGCATCATGACTGTAGCAACGGGCTCAAGTGTAGCAGAGATAATGAGAATGGCACAGCTAGATCTGTTATTCATAGGGTCACTGTGAGTTATAGTTGACTTGATAGTACCTAACACAAACAACACTGTATATTCTACTTTTAAACTAGTTACATATTACAACTTACTTAATAGATTTTTGCAAGTGAAGAGATAGGTTTTTGTGTTCCAGATTCTTCTGTAATATTTGCTATGTACTTTTTCTTCATATTATTTAAAGTAAAATAGTCATACAATTTGAGTTTGTTCTGTTTGGGTTGTTGGGGAGTATTGGGTATTCTTTTTTAACAGACATCAGTGTTACATGAATAAACATGTCTACTTACTCTGGAGGGTTTGTAAATGCAATGGATCTTTGAAAGAAGGAGTAGGGTTTTGGGTATCAATTTACATAATTTAAATTAGATAGATAGATAGATAGATAGATAGATAGAGAGAGAGAGAGAGAGAGAGAGAAATAGATGTTGTTTTTCGTATATCCCATTGAGTTGGAACTGACCATTAGCTGACACTCCAGAGGGTTTTTAGAGGCAATGAATTGCACTGGAGGAGATTACCCATCCCATCCTTCTCCTTTGGAATTGCAGCATAGTTTTCCACCCCTCATGCTATAAACTGATTAGCCTTATGGATCTTTCCTGTTTCTTATAATCTAAAGGATCCTGAGCACTCACTAAACACTTGCTGACTGATGACTTGCATGTTCTCGGTCTTTCTCAGGAGACTCAAATGATTGTTGTACATCATCATTATCCATAGAACCATATGGCATCTTTCTCTTGAGTCTCTATTTACAAGTTTATTTTGAAGATGAATGTACTAGGATATACAGATATAATTTCTTTTTTTTGGCACATATGTGGGCCCATTGTGATATCTATTTGTATACATGTTTGTGCAACATTAGAAATGAGAAGAAGAGAAGGAGACAGATTCTTATGACTTATCCTTAAATGTCTTGTATTTGAATCTTCTTTTTTTTAAAAAAGAGCTTTGCCTGTATATATCCTAAAATCATTGAGTTTCTGAAGAAATATAGTATTCACTTATTTTTACTACCGGATTTTTATTCTGAATTACTAGTTCCTTTACTAGCAAGCCTTTGAGATGAACTGCCTACAGTTAATGTTAAACTGATACCACTAACATGACTTTTACTAATGCCAGGCCAATAAACCAAGACAGCATCACAAGCAATGTAAATGATGTTACATCACAGCTATTCAATTTAAACCTGTGAATAGATTTACAAACAATTGTTAGACACAATTGTATTCTTTGCCAAGTTGTTGGGGTTTCTTCCCCAGAAGGAGAGTCACTCAAGGTTTGTGTTTCAGAGAGACTGAAAAACTGACCCCAAGACATTCATTCGTTTTAGTTTATGGGGAAGGGAAAACTTAGTAACAGGAGTGAAGGTGGGAAGCAGTGCTTCAAGGATCTATGGTGGCTAATCGGAGAATTTTCCACTGAAAGAGGGAGGGTGGAGGCAGCAGAAAACGATTTTTTACCTCTACAAAAATAACTCCAAATATATTCTAAAGTTGAAAATTTACACAGACTGATGGAAACCGGCTCATTTAAGGGAAAAACTATCACCTTTTTGATCTGCATGTAGCTCTGCAAGTGCGGCCAGAAAAACAAGTCTAGTAAGAACTCAGCTAAGCTTAACCTATGGGAAGCCAGTTAGATTTAAGGGACCTACCATACACAAGTGATGTTTCTATACCAGTAATACCTCCCACATAGATGTGTTCCACAAAGGTAGAAATATGAACGCATACGTGAAAAATGTGCTTGATGTTAACTTTCAGTAATATGTATTAAAAATATACAAAATATTTTCAAAACACTTCAAGATATTGCGTTACATCTCAACTTAAACTTCTTTTTTTCCAAATAAACACTTTTTTCAAAATGTTTCTAAAGTTCAGACTTAATAAATTTCTCTTTTAGATTTTCTGAGAAAATAGTACTTTCAGTTATCAGTGTTTAAAGTTCAAGCTACATTCTATTTTTTTCCTATTTCCTGACATCACTGTGACAGTGATGTGCCAATCGTGGTAATGGGCACCCATGGTGGACAGTGTTGGCTGGAGCTTCCCGACTAAAACAAGCCTGGAAGCAGGAGCAGCATCCACTTTGGAAATGGCTTGCCTCCGGAAACTCTATGGACGAACAGTGTTCAGGCTGTTCGTTCATAGGGTTACTATGAGTTGTATATGACTCAACAGCATCCAACAACAACAACAACAACATTTACATGAAGAAATTGAAACTTTAAACATTTGTGGTTTTTTTGAAGGTATAATTTGCTTCAATTTTTACTCTATTATTTTGTAATTATAAAGATTTGTTCAATTACTTAATCATCCTGAGCCTCAGTTTCTTTTTCTTTAGTAAATAGAAGAGATAATGGACAATATCTAGCTAATAGTATTAATACTTTGAATTACAGTGTTGGGGAAGAGTATTGAAAATCCCATTGACTGCCAAAAGAATAAGCTTGTCTGAAAGCAACACAGTCAAAATGCTCCATAGAGTAGCTGGTGGGTTTGAACTGTATGCCTTTGAGTTGGCAGTGCAGCTCATTACCACCAGGCCAGTAGAAGAGTAAGCTTCTCCACAACTTAACCAGCATTTGTTGTTTGCTGCTCTGTTGAATTTTGCTATTCTGACTGGGTGAGATAGTAGCTCATAGTTGTTTTGATTTTTATCTCTCTTAGAGCTAGGGATTTTGAACATTTCTTCATGTCTTTGTCACCATCTGAATGTCTTCTTTGGTGAAGTGTCTGTTCATATCCCGTGTCCATTTTTTAATTGGGTTGTTTATTTTATCTTGTTGTGGTACTTGAGTATTCTATATTTTTAAATATAAGTCCCTTGTGAGACATGTCATTACCAAATATTTTTCCCAGTCTATGGCTTCCCTTTTTACCCTATTGGAGATGTCTCTGGATGTGCATAGGGATTTGATTCTTAGAAGGTCCCATTCATCTGCTTTATTCTCTCCTGGTTGTAAGTTTTGCAGAATACCTGGAAGACTGTTCATGTTGTGGATTAGTGCTTCTAAGGTTCTTCCAGACTTTTATTCAATGAACTTTATGGTCCTTGGTTTTAGTCCTAGGTCCTTGATCCACTTTGAGTTGGTTTTTGTGTATGGTGTAAGGTGTGGGTCTTGTTTGAGTTTTCTGCAGATGGTTTTCCAATTTTGCCAACATCACTTGTTAAAAAAGCTGTCATTTCCTCACTTAACAGATTTCATCTCCTTGTCAAAAATCAGTTGACCATAGGTAGATGGGCTGTTCTGGGTTCTCAATTCTATTCCATAATCTATGTGTCTGTCATTGTACCAGTAATACACTATCTTGACCACCACAACAGTGTAGTAGGATTTGAAATCAGGGAGTGAGATGCCTCGACCTTGTTTCTCTTTTTAAGGAGTGCTTTGCTTATTTGGGGTTTCTTTCCATTCCAAATGAAATTGGAGATTGCCTTTTCCATCTTGTTGAAGAATGGAATTGGTATTTGTATTGGGATTGCATTGAATGTGTAGATTGCCTTAGGTAGGATTGTCATTTTTACAATATTGAGTCTGCCTATCCATGAACAAGGTGTATTATTCCATTTCTTCAGGTCTCTTTTTTGTTTCTTATAGTGTTTTGTAATTTTCTTTGAATAGATCCTTTGTGTTTCTAGATTACTATTGATAAAATTCACTTGTAAAACCATTTGGTCCAAAAATTCTCTTGGCTGGAAGTTGTTTTATTATCTTTTCAATTTCTTCTTTTGAAATGGGTATTTTCAGATATTCAATTTTGGTTTGTGTCAGTTTAGGGAGTTTGTGATTTTCTAAGTTTTGTCCATTTCCTCTAGGTTTTCTTATATTTTGAGTATAGTTTTTCCTAACATCCCATTGTTATCCTTTTTATTTTATTTGGTTCTGTTTTGATGTTATGCATTTCATCTCTTATTCCATTTACTTGTGTCTTTTCTTTCTTTTCTTTTGTTAGTTTTGCTAGTGGGCTGTTAATTTTATTGACCTTTTCAAAGAACCTTTATTATCCAATCTGCTACTCTTTTTCTTTTCAGTAGTACATTTAAACCATTTACATTCAATGTGATTATTGAGATGCAAGGTTTCATTGATATCGTTTTGTTGAGTTCTTTTTGGTGTTGTTGCTAGTTACTTTGGTCCATCCTGCTCTCTGTGCTCCTCTTTAAGAAGGATGTCTCTCAATGTTTCCTGGAATGCTGAACTTGTTTTTACAAACTCCCTTAGGTTCTGTTTTTCTGGGAATATCTTGATCTCTCCTTCATATTTGATGGACAATTTTGCTGGGTACAATATTCTTGGTTGAGAGTTGTGCTCTTTGTTTGTATATGTCTTTCCATTGTCTTCTTGCTTGCATGGTTTCTGCTGAGAAATCGGCACTTAATCTTATTTGCTCTCCCTTATAGGTTACTCTTGTTTCTCCCTCACTGCTTTCAGAATTCTCTCCGTATCTTTGGTTCTGGCAAATTTGACTATGATATGTCTTAGTGTTTTTCTTATGGGGTCTATTCTATATGGTTTTCTCTCAGCTTCTTGAATATATTTTCTCTCATTCTATAAAGAATATAATAATATTATAAATGATATAAATATAAATAGAAAAAAGTTTTCTTCTAATAATTCTTCTGCAACTTTTTCAGTGCCTTTAGTAGTTTCTTTCTGTTCTGGAATTCTGATTATACATATGTTATTTCTCTTGATGGTGTCCCAAATTATTCTTAGTTTTTCTTCTTCTTTTTTCCATTCTTATTCTTTCTGTACTAGTAGATCAGTGGTGACAATTTTATCTTCTATTTCATTGGTTCTGTGTTCCATCTCTTCAACACTGCTCATGTATCCCTCCATCATGTTGACAGCATTTGAAACATTGGTCCTCATATTTTGGATTGTGGTTTCTTGTTTTTCCAGAGATTCTAATCCCTCCTTTGTTTTGGAGTGGGTTTTTTGGGTGTTTTTGGTTTTGTTTTTTTCTTTTAGTTCCTCTTGGGTTTTGCTTTCAGTGTCCTGTAATTACTCAAGTTTGTCTTTCATCCATTGAAAATATTCAATCATTGTTCTTTTAAATTCTGTGTTGGAAAGTTTCATCAGACTTTCTGGTTTCAGGAAATCCATTGATACTGTGTCACCTTTTGGGGGTTGACATCTTACTTTGGGCTTGTGTAGGGGTTAGGTAGCCTGCTTCTTATGTGACATTGCTATGGCAGAATTTTTCATGTCTGAGTTGATAGCAGGTTCTTGATCTGACATCATTGCTCCATAAGATGGTGGGGCAGCTACCCTACCTGGGTTTCTCTCTGCCTTCTGACCCAATGGAAGATCTTTTTCAGTTCAGTAGAGAAAAGGTCAGTGAAAGTAGCCTCCTCTGTCTGACAACTGCTACAGATAGGCTAGCCCAAAGTGCTGCCCAAATGCAGCTGATGGACTAGAAATGAGGAGATATGAGGTTGAGTACAGAGACCTGACTGGAAAACCAGGAAGCCTTGGTTTTCTCTTCAAGAATGAGCTCTCGCTGTCTCACTCCCTTCTGATTGAGCTTAAGGTGCCCCACATGATCCAGCCAAACAGCAGTGAATCCCCCAGAAAGTACTTCACTCAAGTTCCTGTGTTACTCCCAGCATGCGTCTCTCCTACATGTGTCACTCCCGGTCCTGGCATGTGTCAATATCATGTCCTGTTGTGCATGTCGGTGTCAGGAGGACCAGTTGCAGTATGTCAGCATCAGGAGAGGAGATCCTGGTGAATGGCATTGGTGTCAGGAGAGGAGGTCCCAGAGCACACCAGTGGTATCAGGAGGGGAGGTCCCGATATGGGCCAGCAGTGTCAGGCCTTCATGAAATTTTTTTAAGACTTGAAATAATGCAGGAAACAATAATGTGGTCACTTTCTAAGTAAAAATTAGTATCCATAAACATTTAAATTTAATTTATCCATAAACTTTTATTTAGGTTTTGTTTTGTACTATTTACACACAAAAAGTACATTTTTTTTCAGTTTATTGATCCAGAATTGGCAAGTATTGACAAATCCAGCCATATCCATTGATTACTTACAGTCTATGGCTGTTTTGGCACTAGGGACAAGTTTGAATCCTGTCACCAAAAGTATGTGCAAATAAAAATATTTACTCATTGATATGTACAATAATACTGTATTGGTTTTTGGTGTGTTGTTGTTATGTGCCGTCGAGTCATTTGTGACTCATAGTGACCCTATGCACAACAGCCCTAAACCCTGCTCTATCCTGCACCAGCTGCACAGCCACTGACACACCCATCCCGATTACCCCAGTCACCGAATCAATCTACCTCATAGAGGGTCTTCCCCTCCTGCGCTGTCCCTCC
>NW_006399764.1:1214765-1249746 GCF_000299155.1 Elephantulus edwardii | reverse complement strand
CCATTCTTCTCAGAGTCATCTACAGTTTGTTATGATCCACACAGTCAAATGCCTTTGCATAATCAATGAAACACAGATAGACATATTGGTTTTGTTATTGTGTACCATTAAGTCAGAACCTCCTCATGGCTGACCTTCCAGTAGGTTTTCAGAGGCAGTAAATCACACAGGAGGAGAGTGTCCATCTTTCTCCCAAGGAACAGCTGCTGCATTGAGACCACTTGCCTTTGGATTGCCAGAGTAGGCCTTTGCCATTATGCAAAAATATCTCCCTTAATATTGGATATTCCTGGAATATTGACCTGAAACTTCTACTTGACTTAACATCACAAAGTCTCTGATTATCAGAGTGACTGACTATGAAATTTATCTCATTCTCCTGTTCCTTAATCTTATAAACATCTAAGCAAAAGAGGCAGCTGTGAACCTTATTTAAAAAAAAAAAGAGGAACAGTTTCCAATTTCCTTTCAGACTTTAGCTACCTGAACTAATTTACACCAAATGCTTAATTAGTTCCCTGAATGATTCTCCCTATAAGTTTTCCTGTCAATATTCAGAAAATGGCTACTTTTAACTACCTTTGTAAAAGAGATGTTCAGAAATAGAGAAAACATTTTATATATAAATATGTAGTGTTTTTGAATGAAGTCATAAATATTTCTAACCTCAGAAAGGTTATAATCTGGAGATATTGAAGAGAATCCGTGAAATATTCTTTTCAAATTACTCATAGATGCTTCATCATAAAGAAATGCTTATCTATTCATGTTGTTGTTGTTTGATGCTGTCAAGTTTGTTACGACTCAAAGCAACTCCATGTACCAATGAAAGAAACTTTGCTTCATCTTGTGCTGTCCACACAGTCGCTGCTCTGCTTGAACTCACTGTTACAGCCATAGGTCAATTTATTTCATCCAGAGTCTTATTTAACCCTGTGCTTTCCTCACCCCTGGTGACATAGCATGCAACGTGTGAGGCTGCTAACCAAAAGCACTCTGGTGGACCAGTGGTAAGAAAATGTGCTGTAATTACAAAGGCACATGGTTCAAATCCACCACATGCTCCATGGGAGAAGGGTGGGCAATCTGCTATGTGATCTACTGCCTCTGAAAACACACTGGCAGGTCAGCTATGGGTCAATTCTGACTTGATGGGAGGGGGGAAGCTTTGGGGTAAAGAAGGATTGTTTCTGCCTGTAAAGATTTATAGCTTTGGTAATCTAACGGTCTTGGTGAATTTGAAACTGAATGGAACAAGGCCTGGGCTTGAGACTACTTTACCCAACATGATATCTTTCTCCAGAGTTTAGTATCCCTTGATAGCATTCCCAAAGTATGTGAGACAGAGTCTCACCATCTGTGCCTCTCAGGAGAACCCTGGCCTCATTCCTTCCAAGACAGATTTGATTACAAAATGTCAATCACTGATATATTTAATATTTTTAACCAACATCACAAGTTAAAGGCATCAATTTAGATTAAAGAATTATATTTGTACTTTGGAATTCTTTATACAATAATTATGACCTTGAGTCAAGATTTATCTTATAAATTTTTTCATAAGGTATAGGAAAATGATTGTAAAAATGTTTATTAAAGACTTCCTCTTTACTCGAATCAAGGACACACTGATATAAAGTGAGAAAGTAATTTTCTCTAGGTCCAGCATGTTTATTTTTACAGGAAATGCATTTTGTATGATGGAAATATGAGAAATTCACTTACAGTGGAAGATCTGAGAAGATTCATTGAGAAAATGACATTAACTTGGGCCTTGAAATGCAGACAGACATTTTTTGAAGTGGAAATGAAAGAGAAGAGCTTTCCATATCAAGGGAAAATGTGAACTAAATATCCAGGCTAGTGATTGACATTTTTTGTGGTACTATCTCTATGATGCTATATGGCTGCAAAATGCTACCATTAACAATATTCTGAGCAGTGAAGTTATTCATCCTTACAGGAAAACTGAAACATTCTACGTTTGTGCTACTTATTTTACAAACAAAATTTTATGACAGTTTTCATTTAAAAAATAAATAAACAGATTTGGTTTCTCCCTGGTATCAATTTCTAGAAAGACTTATGTGCCTTTGAAGTATTTTAAATATAAAATCTACAGCTATTCTAGCCCACAGTACTGTTATGATTATTTATCTATTCCCTATAAAACTAATTTTTAATATTATCAATAACATTTACTGTAAAAATACAAATAGCAGCATTTGAAGATATGCCACTAGTGTCACAAACACATTCACTAAAGTTTTTAACTCACAAAGAGCAGGGTAAGTCTTTCATTTTCTTGTATTTCATAAACACAGAGCTCTTTTTCCCCCTAGGCAGTACTGATTCCACATTAAATATGTGCAGCACACTGATTACATGTGCAGCACACCAATTACATATAGAAAGTGCCTCCTATGCAAGAGGCCATTGCAACAGAGGAACCACAATACCATCTAGTGTCAGCTATGCACAGCATCTACTGTTATAACTACATGGAGAAATATCACAGGTTACAGTAATGTGGAGAAAATTATGGAAAAGAAAATCTTAGTTCCCTTTCTTACATAGACTGAAAAAAAAGTGTAGAATGTAGCACTGAAAATTCCCTGTGTCTTCTCTAAGTATGGAGGCAATGATGGTGAAACTTCGTATCATATAATTTGGGTATGTTACCAGGAGGAATCAGTCTTTGAAAATTACATCACTTTGGAAAAGGTGAAGAGTCAAAGAAAGAGAAGACAACCCTCAACAAAGTGCATTAACATAGAGACTGCAACACTGTGGACCTAATTGTATCAGACATCATGAAGATGCTATAGGATAGGACAAGGTGAGATCTATTGTTCACAAGGTCACTATGAGTTCTGTTGCTCATAGGTTTACCTGTAAGGCATGGTGGACTCTGTGGTACATTACAACACCACCCTTTACACTTTACTTGTTTTCATACCAAAATCATCACCAAAAAATATCAGTAAGTGTAGAATTGTCTGTCAAGTTATTGTTACAATGCATCCAACAAATAACAATTTAGCCAATGATGAAAATCAATAAATTGTTGAGTTGTGATCCACCTAGTCCAGAGAAATGCGACTAAAAACACACATATAGCATCATGTGGAAATTAGTCATATAAAACTGTTTGCACTGATAATTATTAGTGTTTTGTCTTTTATCTGTGGCTACATCTAAAATGTAAGCATCCAAAATTGATTTAAGCTTCTATAGGAAATGGTATGTTTCTGGAGGTACTTTCAATCACAGGGACTTAAGTAATTCTGAAAGCATCTAATCTAATTTTAAATAAGATTTTCCTGTGAAGTTGTAGAAGGGAGTGATATGCTTACATCTTAGGCTCCCTGAGTCCCACAGATTTGTCCATTTAATTTGTCACTCCTAGGAGTTCATCAAATGATTGCTTTCACTGTGCATTAAAATAAATATTTTAACTAATTATAATAAAACTGTTCATTTGATGTTTCTGTACATTACTCATTCTCTTCTTGAATTAGAAGATACTAATATAGAGACATATATCATTGTCTAAAAAGCTTTGCCGATGAGAGTTCTTTTTTTAAAAAAGTTATTAGGAGACATATGGCTTGGAATATGTACTCTAACATATTTAAAACTTTAAAATCTGCTTTACAGGATAGTCTTGCATTTGTTTCTAAAATTGTAAGACACAAAACATCTTAAAATAAAGCATTTTTGTTCTTTCTCAAAATCTTAACTGTTGTTCTTATGAACCATAGAATCAGTACCAACTTATAGCTGACCCTTCAGTGGGTTTTCAGAGGCAGAAAATACATGGGAGGAGATTACCCAACTTTCTCCGGTAGAGCTGCTGGTGAATTCAATCCCTCTCCCTTTTTGTTGGCAATGCAACTCCTTACCACCAAGAACAAAAGGAGGTAAAGATACACATCATGTGGAGCTCTCCAAAAAGATAAAGATCTTTCCATAGAAATCACGGAGACATTTTCTAAAACTTGTGGCCTAGAGTGTGGACTTCCAGCCTACTGAATCATGGAAGTATAAAATTCTGGTCTTTAAAATCACCACTTGTGCTATTTATGATACATGAACAATACAATAACAAGACAAGGAGTAACTTATTCTTTAAAATCAGTGGGTACTCTGAAAATAATGAGATGGTTTACTAGAATATAAGATTTTGTTCTTAATAAACTAATAGGCTTTCTTTTTTTTATCTTCCTAAATCTAAAACAACTTCCAAGGAGATGTAAACTCTCCAGTATCACATGTATTTAAACACGGAGTTTCCCAGAGATCACATTAGTATATCATAGCAAGAATTTTAGTAAACTTCAATCTACATACATTTTCACATGTTTTTGACAACTGCATTGAAATATCATTGACATGCAATAAACCACATGTTTAAATAACAATTTCATAAATTTTGACAAATGTTTGTTTCCATGTAGCTATCATCACAACCTAGACAATGAACATTACCCTCACTACCAAAATGTCTTCACATCCCTGTGCAAGACTCTTCTCCAGCACCACAACTTAAAGGCAGCAGTTCTTCTTCTGTCATCCTTAGTCACTGTCCATATCTCTGATGCATGACAACGAATTGCAAATACCATGGCCTGGATCAGAGACACCTTACTCTCTGACATCATTGCAGAGACTTGAACATACCATAGACTGCAAAAAAATAAATAGTCTTAGAGACAGTGAAACCATGTTTCTCCTTGGAGGCTAGGATTTTGAAACTACATCTCACTTACTTAGGGCACATGACCAGAAGAGACTAGTCTGTGGGAAAGGACATCATGCTTGAAAGGGTGGAGGGACCACACAGGAGCAGATGACCTCAGATGAGATGGATTGACACAGTAACCGGGGTATGTCAGAGGCAGTGAGACTGGCTCAGGATGGGGCAGGATTCGGGGCTGTTGTAGGGTCACTACAAGTTGCAGGTGACTTGATGGCATATAACAACAACAGCACTCCCTGTGCAAACCTTCCCTCCATTGTTCATCTTCAGGCAACCCTTGAAAAGATTACTGTCATAATTGACGCATTTACATTGGCTGGATTGTTTTTTAAAGTGAAAACATAGATTTAACTTAAAGAGAAAAGTATGAAACTATTTATGAAAGGTCTGTCATTTTTGTGATCATATTTATTCAAAAGGTTGGAGAAAAATAAATATACCATTTAGCCTAAGAACTTATAAGCAATCAGCAAATCAACTGGCTTCAGGACTGAAGAATCATTGGCCATTTCTGAGTATCAAAATGTATGCAGGTTTCTCTTTTGAATATATGCTACATTAAAGACTACAGTACAAAATTTCTTCCACAAAGGACAAGTTCTTTATTTCAGCCAACTCTCTATGGAGAGGCTAGAATTTTATGTAGCTGTACTGTTTTTGAATTTGTTTCTTTTACTCAGCAATTTTGAGAGATATCCAGTTGTTTCCATGTCATTAGTTCATTTAGTTTATTTTTGAGTAGGATTCCATTCAAAATCTGCAATATGCATATAACCCAAGTTTACTTGCTGAAAGCAAAGAAGACACGAAGTACTGATGAAGATCAAAGGTTCATCAGTTTAAGCTGAAGTTTAATGTCAACACAGATTAACCTCAATTTAAAGAAAACAAAATACACAACTGGACAAATACATAACATCATGATCAGCTATCAAGTAGTTCTATTTATTTGTATCTACTATCAACACCGAACAAAGCAACAGTTTCTAAGTAAAATGACATACTGTGTTCGGAAAGATATTGCAAAAGTATTCTGTGAAGTATGAAAAAAGCAAAGATACAACTTCAAAGAATAAAATCTGCCTGAACTAAGCCATGGTATTTTCAACTTTTCATATGCCTACAACAGTTGGATAACGAATAAGGAAAATCTGTGAATAAATGTTACCTTCTAATTATGGCATTGGCAAATAACTTTAAATATACCATAGTCTTCGAGAAGAATGACAAATCTGCCTTGGGGGAAAAAAATATAATCAGAATAGTCCAAAGAAGCAAGGATGGCTTTAGGCTCATCCACTTTGGACATGTTTTCAGTAGAAACCAGGCTCTAGAAAAGGACATTATGATAAAGTAGAATGACATTTAGAATGTTAGCAAAAATGAGGAAGATCATTACAGAAATGGAGTGACAAATTAGTTTCAAAAATTCCCTCACACATTAACAATCGTGATGGAGCACGACTGAGCAGGGCTCGCTTCTGTTGTTCACAGGGTCACTATGAGTTGGAACAAATTTGTGAGAAACAAGAACCGTGCTCTGTTGATTAGATAGACCACACACTGTTCCCTCATCCACCTGTGGCTGGGTGTGTCCTTTTCATCTTAGTTCTGGGAAATTACAGAAGAAACTTCTGTGGAACTCGTACAAGAGTATTCCTGTGCATACATGGCATTGGTGAGCGAGAGCACATGGAGGTTACCTAGGAGTGGAATAGCTGAGCAATATGATAGACATATAGCGAACTCTTCAGCACACTGTCAAAATGGGCCATTTTACATTGTTCTCTTTATTGTGACTCTTTTAACACCATTACCCCCAAGTCAATGAATCAACCCATCTCATCAAGGGTTTATCTCTCCTGTGCTGTCCCTCTTCTTTCCCAAGGACGATGTCTCTCTCCAAGGACTGATCCTCCCTTGCAACATGCCCAAAGTATGTCAGGCAAAGCTTCAGAATCCTTGGCTCCAAGAGCAGCCTTGCTTAACCCTCTCTAGGATGAACTTGTTTGTTCTCCTAGCAGTCCACGGTATATTCAATACTCTTCACCAGCACCACAGCTCAAAGACATCAATTCTTCTTCTATCATCCCTAATCATCTTACATAGATCCACAATATATACACATGATACCAGCAGTCAGGAGCTCAGAAGACCTACTGTATTGGGAAGGTCTGTATTCAGGGATCTTTCCAAATTATTAAGGAGTAACTTGTTAGTTTGAGGACTAAGGTGCACCTGGTTCAGGCCATGGTCTTTTCAGTCACTTACTATGCATCTGAGAGCTGGAAAATTCCTAAGTATGACAAAGAACTGATGCCTCTGAAAGTGGTGTTAGAAAAGGGTGCTGAAGATCCTATGAACTGCCAAAAGGACAAACAGATATGTCTTAGAGAAGATGCAGCCAGATTGCTTCTTGGAGGGAAGATGATGAAGCTTCATCTCATATACTTTGGGTATGTTGCTAAGAGAAGTTATTCCTTGGAGAGGGACATCATGTTTGTGAAAGTAGAGAGTCAGTGAAAAAGAAGAAGACCCTCAACAAGGTGACACAGTGACTGACAATGGGCTTGAGCGTGTCAGAGATTGTGAAGACCGCATGGGATAGGACAATGTCCAGATAAATTTTTCATAGGGTTGCTATGAGTCATACTCAATTCAACAGCACCTAGCAACAACCACAGACTACTACCAGAGCTCCTTCTATGATTAATTTACTGATATGTAATTCCAGTACAAATTGCATGTGCATTATTTCTCAGCCTTCTTTTCCAAACATGATACAACTTACTCTGTCTTCACTGTGGCAATTCATCTCATTGAGGACCTTCTTTCTCTTTTTCTGATCCTCTATTTTTTCCCAGAACGATACCTTTCTTAAAGGACCGACACTTCCTGGCAATGTACTCAAAGTCTGTAAGACAAAGTTTCACCATATTTGCCTCTAAAGAAGGCTCTTTGTACTCCCTCCAAAAAAAGCTTGTTTAGTCTTCTGAAGTCCATGTTATGTTTGATAGTCTTTGACAAGATCATAAGTCAAAGGCATCGATTCTTCCTCAGTCTCCCTTATTTACTGTGCAAATTTCATATACACATGAAGCAATTGAAAACACCATGGCTTAAGGTCAAGTTATCTTATTCTTTAAACTGACATCCTTGCTCTTTCGTACTCTAAAGAGGCCCTTCCAGTTAATTACCAAATACAACACATCTTTTTTATTTCTTGGCTGCTGCTAGAATTGATGTTAATTATAGATTCTTTTGAAAGGAAGTCATTGACAACTTCAATCTTTCCTCCCTATTATGATATTACTTACTGGTCCAGTTGTGGGTTTTGTTTTCTGGGTGTTAAGGACACTCAGGGCTCTCTGGTAGCCTAATCTGTAGGGAGTGCTGATATGCCCAAAAGACATATCTCTCTGGTAGCTCAGACCCCCAAGATCTCTACAGAAGAAAGAGGAACAACTTCCTGCTTTGCAAGTTAGAGCCTCAGAAACCCCCAAAAAGTCAGCTGTTACTCAGTTTTCACTGAACTTAATTCTAAGATCCAGTCAAATCAGCTTCTAAACATGGCATTTTAATACACTTCCAGGCTTTAATTCAAGAACATCTTAAATGTCCTTCCATTAAATCCTACTGGTGAGAAGTATACATGCTAAAAGGGATAGCTCATTCCTTCCTTTGCACAGAACCTTGTGTGACCCAGATAAGCTTAGATAATTATCTCATTCTTGCCCAAGTACATATATTGATTACAGTTATTATCACAATGCGTTATAGTGATTATTTTTATATCCATTTTTCTAGTATATTCTTTATAACAATAAAAACACAACAAAGATTTAAAAAAAAAAAAACACCTCAAACTCACTGGAAATGACAATCCCGGAGAACAGAAGGAGATACACCTTCAATGACTAGGACAATGTTCTACAAGAAGCAGGTTTTCAATCTGTGTGTTTTAAATAAGTGAAATATTTCTCTTCTTGAAATTTCTTGTTCAAGTAGGTATAAATTACAATGAAGCATGAAATACTTTTAACTCTTGAAAGAACAGGACTTTGGATGTGTTTTAATGTAAAAACTAGAATAGATTTCTGAATCAAATGTACTAAAATGTATACTGATACACTGAGAACAGAATACATCATCAGCCTCTTAACGTAGAGTGTGCAAACATAAACTCAAAAGGCAGCAATGGATTCAATTCCTGTAGAGCTTCATTCTCGTTTTAAGACAAAATTATGTACATTCTATCTACATAGGAAGCAATTTCTGCTTTTATTGTTTTATTTTTTTATTCTTTGTAAAGGGAATATTTGATTTTAAATAGAATATTCTCTACTTCTAATCCCTTTATTTTTACTTGATGGTTAATGTTTAAGAATACATTAAAATAGGAGAATAGAAATGTAAACCATAAGCACAATACTCTATATGCTAGAAATCATTAATATACTCAAAGTTCTTTGTGAAAAATGTGTTAGGAGTATAGGTCCTAATCTTTGGGGTAAGAAAAATACATAAAGGTTAAAGAAAGTTACAATAATTAGAAAGTCCTTTGCTGTCTGACTTCCCATTATTTTTATCTCACTTTTCAACATTAAAGGTCCTTCTTCTCATAAACTTATCAGTAAGGAAATGAAACATTGAGTCCAGATTGATGAAAATCTTGATAGAATAGGAAATAGAGTGAAAATTCACATTCCTAAGGTCATCTCTTCCACTTTGATTACTGAACTGAAAGATACGAGAAATAAAAAGCCAAAATGCAAATTTGACTCTATTGCTTGCTAGTTGTGTGACTATATAAAGATTATTGACACCTAACCCTCCATAAGCTTGTAAAAGAGCAACAATATCAGTAAGGATTATTTAGGAAAAGAATGTAATGAGTGGTATTTTCCAATCAAGAGCAGTTAAGCTATGCTATAGTCAGTAAATACTCCAAATCTCAGTGGTTTAAATCCTTAAGCTTTATCTTCCATCCACGCTCCTGGTTTATTATAATTGGGTAGCTTAAGATTATGTTTTATATTAGCATCACTTCTGGACCACAGCTCACATAGGAACATTGGCAGTGATGCAAAGAATGGAAGAGAGAATATGGCAAGTTACACATTGACTTTTAAAGCTACCAATCAGAAATAATGCCTATCACTTTCTACTCATGCTTTGCTGTATTTTAGGAGAGTGATGAGGTAAAATTCTACTATATGCCCTAGAGGATATTTAGAAATATGTATATCATATTGAAATTTTATAATGTTTAACATTAAATATGTAAGACATTCCAACACATTCAATGGTATAGAATAGATAAAAATATGTTTAAGAGTTTACTTTGTGCTAATCATGCCTTAATTATCCCATTTACTCCTCCCAATGGCCCATCAGGAAGTATTTTGTCCATTCAGTATTTATTTCACGTTCTCCGCTACTAAGAGAATTATTTAACCCAGAAGTGAAAGGTGAGTTTAGAAGAGGCCATGGCACCAGAGATAGTATTGCCAATTTCAGATGGATCTTAACTGAAAGCAAGAATATCGGAAAAATATCTACATGTGTTTTATTGACCATGCAAAAGCATTTAAGTGTGTGGATCATAACAATCTCTGATTAACCTAGAAGGATGGAAATTCCAAAACACTTAATTGTGCTTATTCAAAATGTATTCAAAGACCAAAAAGCTATTGTCTGACCAGTGCAAGGGAACACTACATTGTTTAAAACTGAGAAAAATATGTGTCAGGGCTGTCCTCTCATCGTATCTATTCAATCAGTATGCTGAATAAATGATCTGAGAAGCTGGACTGGGTGAAAAAGAGGATGGCATCAGAATTGAAGGAAGGCTCATCAGCAACCCACATTATGCAGATGACACATTGAGAAAAGTGAGGAGAAGCTGAAGCTCTTGGTACAGATAACCAAGGACTGCAAACTTCGATGTGGATTGCATCTCAACATTAGGAAGACAAAAATCCTCATCGCTGGGCCATTCTTCACAACACACTTTATATTCTAATAGATTGACCATAGAATAAAATGAACTACTGAGAGATAATATACATAGATAAAAACAACAATATAAATTAGTGCCAGAGCCAAAACTGAGTTCTCTAATGACCTGACTACAAAGCCCAGGTAATGTTACAAGAATAATATTATTTAAGCATATTTAATCAATTCTAGACAGCTAAGTAGACATCTGACTTTTCAAAACATGTGTGCATTACAAATGTTATGCACACGTTTCATTAACAGAATCTAAAGACTACTAAAGAACTATGAAAACTTTACAAATTTCTTTAAAAAGGGTTTGCTGGAGGGTGGGAGAGGCTGGAGGCTGAGGGATGTGGATGTGCAGGGGGAGAGGGGTTTAATCAATGGGTTGTACAATTTGATGGGTGGGTGGTTGAGGGAAATGGAAAGAATTTGCTCAAATTTGTATTTTAATTTTGTAAATAAACTAGAAGAAAAATAAAAAAATTTTTAAAAGATGGAAAAATAAAAAGGGCTTGTATAATTGATGCATGCATCAATTACATAAGTTACAATTTTTTTAAATTAATACAACTTCTTGTCTTTCCAATTATCTCTGGCCCACATCTCCCAAGCCTTGAAAGTTTTATCTTGATGCCATTAGAGTATGTAAAAATTAACAGAAATGATCCTGGCAATTTCAGTGTGGTACTGTTAATGATATACTTCAGGATGTTTGCATGGTATATTTTTATTTCCTTAGGAAGTTTATGAATGGAAGATTTTGTAATGCTAATTCAGTCTCATTCTCTGTACTTATTTACATTATTTCCATTAGAGGGTCTATTCATAACAGAGACTGGGTAAGCATATAAAACACTGAATTAGAAAGACTCTTAAATTGACTATAATGACTCAGTAGTTTCTGTATTCCTCTTTTTATCTGTAAATGCCAAATGAAACTTTCAGTAATGGGTAATGGCCATTGTGGGCTTTCATTATCGTCCACATTTGTGGAAAAGTCAATTAAAATAATGGCCTTGGTTAAAGTAATTGAAGGTAATCCTGAACGAATTTCTCTTGTAAGGGCCTGCGTGTATGTGTTGTGGTTGTCTTTCTATTAGCAAGTGCTTACAAATAAATTTGGAATCCTTTCTTATATTTAAGGCAAAATTAAAAACAGACAAATGAGGAAAGAAACATTCTGAAACATGATCTATTTTAGCTGCCCCTAAAATTTAGTGCAGTCACTATAATATTTACTTAATAGAAATTTAGATATATCTTTACCCAATCTGTTTCATTGTAACCCATTCATTACTCACCTAAACTTATCTAAGGACTGGAGATTATACATAATTGTGTATGAGTTATTTTCTCTGTATTAATAAGCTTATGATTCAGCCATTTAATTGTTGGAAAATGGTAAATTTAAGAACTTGCTCACATTTCAATACTACTATTGAAGATTTTAAGTCATGATGCTTGTGTTTATTATTTTATTATTAAAATTTTTATTATAAAATCATATTTAGTAATTTTATAGGAATAAATTCTGTTTACAGAGCTGCTGTTGTTGTGTACCATAGTCAGAACTAACCCATAGCTGACCCTCTGGTGGCTTTTCAGAGGCCGTTAATCATTCTAGAGGAGATTGCCCAAACTTCTCCCAGGGAGCAGCTGGTGGTCTCGAACTAAGTGCCGTTGGAATTGCAACACAGTATCTTACAGTAGTCATTTTTAATTGACATTATTTTATAACTGTGATAATGCAAATAGTTATGTATAATTTATGAAAACAAAAAACACCTCAGTCATTTAAGTGACTATAAAGAATGATACTATTCTACTTAATGACTTTGTAATTGTGTGGTTTAACTAAAATATAAACACAAGCATGTGTGCTCACACAGAGACACAGACACACACATTATCAATATTCACCTCTTCTCTGTCATTTCTTCTGTGTTATTTATCATAATTACTGTCACCACCTTTACCAGAATAAAAAATAGGTCTACAGAAAATAAAATAAAACATATCAAAATGTGACTCACTTCTCCACTGTTATGCCAAAATGGACAATATTGTACTATAAATGGAACAAAGGAGAATGACAAAAAATTGAGCAAAATGTACTATCTAACGACATCATTATCAGTGGTATAAGAACAATGACCTGCTAACTTCTGACCTCAGAAAAAATAGTTTTAACATAAAATATTTCTGATCAGAAATATCTGATAGAGGTTGGCAAATATCATCTCTAATAATTCAGAGGACATTACTTTCATTCCTCAAATTAGCTCTTGTAGTCAAGTACTTACTTCATATCTTCGGAAGCAATATGGCCCAGTTTCAATCAAACATCTGATTGAAGTAAACTGAGTTCCTAGCTCTCATTTATACTCTTTTAATATTTTGAAAGAGGACTCAATGCCATTAATTGCATGCTAAAAGCATTATTATTTGAGAACTAAATAAAAGAATTAGTTTATTTTGACAAGCCCACTGTTAGGATGGGTAGTGTTGGTGCACATGTTATGGCCAACATATAAGACTGCATCTAATATACCTCCTGATGGCTGAAAAATAGCAGAAAAGGTCCTACAAATAACTTCAGATTAGCAGAGTCATTTTTGTATGCTATTCTTCAAACCACTATATCTAAACAAACCTTTTAAAACATCATAGATGATCTAAAACACCTCATTGCTGTTGAGTATAAACTGATTCCAGCAGATTTTCAGAGGCTGTAAATGATAAGGGAGAAGATTGACTATCTTCTTCCCTTAGTGTAGCTGGTGGATTCGAATTTGTCAACTTTGAGTTGATGGTGCGACTCCCTTCTCCTACACCTAAGGCTGAGAGCCTCCAGTAGAAGAGGTGTTGTTTTTATGCGCTGTCTGTAAATCCCAGTGGAGTTGATTTTCCATCCTTCTCCCATAGGAGAGAATATGGGCAGTGAAACTGTAGAATTCCAAACACATTCCTCCCAATGAAAGAAGACACTCATTCTTAATTACTGAATCAAAATATCTATATACTACTGTGAAGGATAGGGAGCTCTGGCGGCTTACTGGTAAGGAGTTGTGCTGCCAACCCAAAGACAAACAGTTTGAATCTACTAGTTCTGCTGTAAGAGAAAGAAAGATGGGCAATGTGCTCCTGTGCCATTTACTGCCTCTGAAATCCCTGTGGAGGGTCTGTTGCAACTCAGTGGTATCTTACAACAACAACAACACCTGTAAAGGAACTTTGCAAATGTGACAAAGATTAATCTTCAGCTGACCTTAAAGTAAGGAGCTGATTCAGAATTATCTAGTGGGTCCAGCGCAATTCCAAGAGAGTTATCAGAGAAGCAGAGGAGAATGACAAGAGAGATTTTGTGAAATGGAAAGTCAGAGAAACTCAAAGCCTAAGAAGAACTTAAAAAGTCTTTATTGACTTTGAAGGGGGCCTGTTCCAGCACAATATAGGCAGACTGTAGCCACGAAGAACAACTCTCTCTCACTTCCATTCACCGTCAACAAAGAATTGGGGATCAGAGACCTATGGCTGCATGGGGTTGACGTCAAATAGCCTGATTAAGTCTGGAAGCAGAAGATATCCAGGGCCTCTTTAAAGAAACACAACCCTAAAAAAAAAAAAAAGAAAGAAAAAAGAAAGAAAGAAACACAATCCTGCCAACAATTCTACCTGGAGAAAACTAGCTGCAGTATGCTCTATCCGGCCTCCTGGTCCAAGGAAACTAGGAGAAAATACATTTGTGGTGTTTTGAGTTGTTAACATTTGTAATGATTTGTTATGACAGCAATAGAAAGTCAATACAGGAAGCTCCTCCATAATGTGTCTGTGGGTGTTGCTCATACAATATCCTTGATACTTATCACGGAGCCTGTCACATAGATATATCATATAAATATTTCATGAAAAAGAGTTTTCAATAGCAGTAACCACAGGAGAGACTAAAAATTAGATTCAGGAAGCCAGGCTGTTTGTGTTAATGCGCCTGCATGGAGGCCATTTGTGTGATATCTCTAAAGTGAAGATACTGGGTATGTAATCAACCACTATACTGTTCAGGACAGGACAAATCATGTCAGAGACGACGATTTCCAAGAGACACAGACTATCTTATCTTTCAAGTTTAAAGACGTTTAAAAATAAAAATAAAAAAATAAAAAAACCCATATTTTAAAAGCACTAACTACCTAGGCCCGAAAATGAAAACAGAATTTTATAATTGTTGATTCCTATTTATCCTCTGAAAAAGCCAAGTACATGAATAGGACTCATTCTTTGAAAATATTAGCATAGTCATTTACAAAATTGAAAATGCTGTAAAAGCATTCGACATATCTGTTTTCATAATTAAAGTAGATTAAAGTCAGGGTCATAGTCATTATTCTCCAATTAAACATTTCAAGTATAACAGAAGTTGCTACACTTCAGGGAACCAAGATATCCAAACGCCAAGCGAAATGTGCTTGGTTAAAAAAAAGAAAAATGTATGAAGCCCACACACATACACACTTTTGCACATTCATTTTCTGCCTGCAGAATTAGATTATTTCATTCAAACTCCTAGTTAAGAAGAAGCTAGCGGTCTGACACTTCCAGCACCAGTGGATGGGAATGGACCTACCAATGTAGCTCAAGTCACTGGCAGGTAGCCCGGGTGTCTTTGTATAAAAACTGTGGTCTGAGGAAAACTCAATATGCTCCTCTCTTGTTAAACTGGAGATCTGACATGTAACATCATCTTTTCACCTATAAACATACATTGTCATAATAAATGGGTGTGGTATTTTTTTCTCCCTCTGACAATAAACTTCAAGCTGGCCTTCCAAGATAGGATGGAGTGGAGATGAAGACCACAGTCAGGTGCTCTGGACAGAGAGCAGAGATCTCATTTGAGGGTATGGCTGGATGACACTGGGGAATAGAGTCCAGCCTGTATCTGTCATCCCACTATAGCACAATGGGTCAGTACGCTGGGATGAGAGGGAGACAGATTAAGGGAAAATGGAGGAATTCTTTAGTCTCTACATGCCGAGATTGGCTTTAAAATGTACATCAAGTATCTGGGAGTCACTTACTGGTGTGGAGTTGAATTTAAAATTGGTTCATTTTATTTAAGGGTTAAACGTCTATTTTAACCCAGACATTTACTTTCTTGTGCTCCCAAATTTAAATTACTTTCCATTGAAAAAAATATAAATACTTGAAGGTATGCATGTGTTAAGAAACGAGGAAAATAGTATCAAGCTATCACATGCAGAGTGATGCTTCAAATTATTTGCAGCTGTTGTTGTTGTTTACTGTTGAGTTGGAACCTACTCGTGGTTGACCCTCCAGTGGGTTTCCACAGACAATAAGTCACATGGGAGGAGATTGACCATCTTTCTCTTATAGGTCAGCTGTTGGATTTGAACTGCATACCTTTGGGTAACCAGCACAACTCCTTACCACTAAGTTACCAGAGATCCCTAATATCCTAATGTTGATATATTACAGTAGGTATTAGCAAAAGATTAGAAGCAGAACACATATAATGGTGAAAATCCTTTCTTAACTCTTGTTGGGGAAAAATGGGGACAAAAATCCTTAAAATCTCCATTTACAGTATATATACAGAATGCGCAGTACCAAATGCAAGTGTACAAAATATGAAAAGAGTAATGGACAAACTTCACATTTGCTGAACTGAAAATAAAGCATTGAAATGAGGAATGCCAAAGAACTACACAGGCTTAGGCACTGTCCACTTTAATGAGAAACTAGCTTACAAAACAAGGAGAAAGGGAGATAAAATTATTCTTTATTGACAATTTTACTTGTACTGCTTAAACACTGATCAGAAATCACATTGGGAAAGTCAGCTTTAAGGGACCTCTCAAGAGTACTGAAGAACAATAAAATCAGTCTGGAGACTAAGGTGCATTTGATTCAGGCCAAAATCTTTGCAATTGCTTGCTATGCATCAGAGAGCTGGACAATGACTAGGGATGATAGAAAGAGAATTGATGCCTTTGAGCTGTGGTGCTGGAGAAGAGTGTTGATTATACCATGGACTGCTAGGAAAACGAACAGAAGGCAAGGATTCTGGCTTCGCCTGGCATACTTTGGACTTACTGCAAGGACGGACCAGTTCTTGGAGAGGGGCATCATGTTTGAGAGGTTGGAGGGACAGTGCAAGAGAAGACCCTCAATGAGATGGATTGATTCAGTGACTATGATAATGGGGTTAGGTGTGTCAGAGACAGTAAAGTTGGCACAGGATAGCTCTATCCTGTTTCAGGTTTCAGGGGTATTACACATATAGGGTTGCTATGAGTCACAAGTAACTCAACGGCACATAACAACAACAACAACAACAACACGCAAATATAATTGCAAGTGGGATAGCCCAATTACTCACTTCCAAGAACAGAGCTAGTTAAGCACCTATTTTCTTTGCATTGATTCTAAGCACTGTTATCACATTGTTATAAGTGCATGGTCTGTTGAAATAATGTGTCTTCTGTCTCTAAAGGAACTAACAGTAAAATGCAACTAGGCAATTTGATACATGATGAATAATCCAAGCCTTGTTTTTGTTGTTGTTATGTGCTGTCGAGTCGTTTGGGACTCATAGCGACCTTATGTACAACAGCCCTAAACCCTGCTCTATCCTGTGCCAATCACACTGCCTCTGACACCCCCATCCCCATTACCCCAGTCACTGTATCAATCCACCTCATAGAGGGTCTTCCCTTCAAGCCTTACCTTCCTGAAAAACCAAAAGAGTTTTCTCTCTTTTGTTATTTTTGTTAGAAGTCAGTACAAACTGATACAGAATCAGAGAAGAAAGTAGATTCCTTTTTTTCTGTTCTTTTGGGCAGTCAGAATGATTGGCAACACTGTGTAAACTCCAGAGAGGCTGTTGACAATGCAGTGGTGGCACTGCAGGGGGGTGGCAGCACTTAAGAGAAAATCAGAGGTGATGCTGATAAATTAGAATGGGAAAATAAGCATCATGAACTCCCAAGAGATGTGTAGGAGTCATTCAGTGTGAAGGGAAGAGATCAGACACTCACAGAGGACTCTGTACTACCATGCTGTGCTCCATTCTTTTTGAAGAAGCCTATTAAATGACAAGGGCGACACTAAAAATACTAAAACCTCACCAAATGTCTGTCATCTAGCGTTGAAATATAGCCTCAGAGACATGAGCAGCTGCCTTCTAGAACAGCTACAGGGGCACATTAGAAGTCAGAAGGGCATCAGAAAGGCCCTGGGAATTCTAACTACCAAGAGGCTCCTTAGAAGAAAAGACTTAAACTTATTTTTAAAAAAAACAAAACAAAACAAACCCCAGAAAAACCAGATGCTCTGCTGGAGAAGGAGGGACAATCTCCTCCTATACCAGTCAGATTTGATTTGACGGCACACACACAAAAAATAATAAAATAAAATTTTTTAAAAGTTATGTTTTATGTAGTTATTCTTTTTCAACTTTGAGGAAATTTCATGATTGCCAATGCAAAGTAGTAAAGGGCAATTAGGGAAAAAAAGGGGTAAGTTAAAAGAAAATTGGCAAACAGGATTTCAAGATTTTCTTTCTAAGAAGTAATGGGCCGGGTCACATAATTAGAAAAATTAGGGTCATGAAAACTTCATTTTCTAGAGATAGAAAGTAAATCCCAGAGAGACTGTGACACTAACAGAGGCAGTCTGTGAGGCAGAGAGTCAGTTGGTGGACGTGTTGATACAGAACCTTCTGGCTTATGCCTAGAAACAAAATAAAGCAACAACATCACATCCTTTAACTCAGTGTGGTAGACAGAATTTGAAGACTATCCCAGAGATTCCTGCCCCCATAATAATCCACCCTCTCACTGCTGTTTAGCTAAACATTGGTCTGAGCAGTGAAGGAATCTTCCAATTTCTCAGGTGTCATTAAAATCTCTAGAGAGTTCTGAGGGCCTAGTAGGTGAGACGTTGTGCTGATCACCCAAGGGCTGGCAGTTCAAAACCACCAATTGCTCCACAGGAGGAAGATGGGCCCTGTCTTCCTGTGTCATTTATAGTCTCTGAAAAGCCATTTGAGGGTCAGCTATAAGTTTGTTCCTACTCAGCAACACAGAGAGAGGAAATAAAATGATACTCTTAAATCAGTGAACTTTAAGAAAAGGAGATTATCTTGAAGGAACCTGACCTAAAGAGAGACTTAAAAGAGATTGGCTTTCCATAAGAGAAATTCAAATCATTAAAGAAATTTATGAGGAACCCTTTCCATTTCTAGTTTTGAGGTTTAAGATTACTATGTGATAAAAAATATGAAAAGTGTCCTGTTATAGATTTAATTGTGTTACCTCCTCTCAACAAATTAGATGGCAACTTAGCTAGACCATGATTCTCAGTGTCTTATAATTATTCTCTATTTTGGTATCTGATGTAATTACCCTGTGTGTTGAAAATTCTAACCTATGATGCTTAGGAGGCAGGATACAATCCTATGAGATTAGGTTGTATTTTAAATCAATCTCTTTTTTAAAATATAAAATAATCAAGAAGTGATTAGAGGGACCTCCTACCACTAAGAAAGTAGAGTTGAAAACAGAGCACATCCTTTGAAACTAAGATCCCTTGCACTGAGAACTTCTTAGATGTAAGAGATAATTGATGATAAGGACATTACCCAGAGTTAACAGAGAGAGAACATCTGTCCCTTAGAGATGATGTTCTGAATTTAGACTGCTAGCTTTCCAAATTGTGAGAGAATCAATTTTGTTAGAGCCATCCACATTTGATATTTCTGTTAGAGTAGAACTAGGTAACTAAAACATGTCCCCTGGCTAACAGGCATCAGTGTAACAGGCATTTCAGTGCTATGGCTGCAGGGAATTAAATTAATTCAATCATGTGAACGCGGACAAGGACTTTAGGTTATAGATAAGGATACAAATAGACAGCTTGATCTCAGCCTTGTGCAGAGAATCTGAGCTGAGAACCCAGCGGTGCCCTGTCCCAGACTGGGCGCTAACAAAGGATCCAGGTTTAGGCTACTCATTTGTTACACTGCAATAAAAAAATAATCCATAGATAAAACCATAGTTATAAGAGTGTATATTTAAGAAGAATTTTACAAAAATATTAAAAAGCTGAGAAGCTCAGTCTTCAGCAATAAATGATAGATTCCATCAGTTACAATACATCCAGAATATATATGGAATGTGAAAGAAATAATATGACAATGGGATAAATGTGAACATTGGAAATATATGAATATGTGTGTATATATAAATAACTTTCAAAATATTAATAGTTACATGTATAAAAATATGTATATATAAACATTTCCAAATATAAGTTTTAGTGCCAGTATTTGTTATTAACTGTCCTATTTAAAAAAAATAATTGGTTTTTGGATATGTGTGTGTGTTTTCCTATGTTTATCAATTGTTTTAAAATAGCATATGTTGTTTCCAGTTAAAAATAATAAATTCCCTTTAAATCACACATGATCATCTATATGTGCGCTCTAAAGATATTTTTAAATGGAGTGCATACAAAAACCTCCTGTCTGAGATCATACTGTCATATGATCACACAAAAGCTTTTTGGTGTTTTTTTTTCCCTAAAGTCAGTGCGCCATAATGAAGTTTCCTCAACGTGGGCTTCAGACTGATACTTCTATAGAAAACAGCTCTTGTGACGGTAAGTTTTAGGTTTTGTCTTTTATTTTAGTTTTGAGAAGGCAAGATTTTTCTAAACTTTTTAATATGATTTGAGGGAGAGTTCCCAGATCAAATAAATCTGTTTTCCATTCAATAATTCATATGCATTCTGTTTAATGACACTGATTCAAATTGCTACATTGAAATAGCACTCTTCTCTATTCTACTCTGTGTTTCCCATTTTCATTTGTCCTAAATTGATTAATGATTCACAGAAGTCAGGAAGACAAAGGGAAACTTCCCATTAGCACCCCTTTAATAGTGGTCTGGAGCACATCTAATCCCTGCTACACCCTACACATGATTCTGGCTGCACCTATGAGATAGAGTAGACGCCAACCACCTCAGCACAGTTTTCTTACTAAGGAATGCAACTATACGGTCCTAGGCCATTTCACAGAGATTGAACTGATCAAATGTTAACATATAAGTTCTGAAATTCCATCAGTATTTTAAAATACATTTTGATAGCTCAAAGGCTTAACAAATTAACTCAGACAGGGCATTTTACACACATTATTATGTCAACAGTTTAACAGTCAAAAAGGGTGAGGGTGGCAGGAAGGTGTAAGATCTCGAATGTATTTTCAGCCTCACAGTACTGCTGCACCTGACTACCGGTTGGTGGGAACTATAGCAAAAGTTCAATGACAATTTAATTTAAAAGTTCCTTGTGCTTTATCATTCATGTTTAATTATGGTTAGTTCATTAAATACCTTCTTGAGAAGTAAGACGGGAAAGAGAATTAAATAGGACTTTAAAAAGCTAATTTTGCAAACAATTAAATGAAGCAAACTGTAATTGATAATTGCTGTAAAAGCTGACCCTGAGGCATTCCTCTTTAGAAAAATTGTTGTTTAGACTTGGGCAATAAGGATGAACAGAAAGTACCTTCATAAGTTTAAATCGCGAAAATGCAATATAAAGGCAAGCTTTTTATAAAGCTTGAAGCCAAAGCACGGTGGCAACGTTAACGGTATGAACTTTAGCGTTATTTTGGAAAAGATCTACTTGTTGAACACAGATCAGAAATTTGGGAAATAAAATGTTCTAAACTTTAAAAAAAAAAACCCAAAACACAACTCGGGGATTTTTTTTTTTTTTAAGTTGGTAATTTCTGTGCAACCCTTGGAGGGAAACATGAATTGCCTGAATAGTTTTCATCTGGCAGTTGTACTTTGCGAGTTTTAAAAGCAAACTACATGTAAAACTGAGAACTTGCTATAAAACGATAATTATCAGACACCTACTTCATGGCAGGCACAATACTCATTTTAGAGATACGTACACATGATTGTACCCTCCAAAAATACCAAGTCCAGAAAAGAATTCATAAACCAAAGAACAAGTTGATGTTGCTATGTGGCATCTACTTGAGATGACTCATAGTGACCAGATGAACCCAGTCTTACCCTGTGTCATCGTCCTTATCCCTGACGCACTAACTGCAGTCATTGTGCCAATCCATCTTACTGAGAGTCTACCTCTCTTTCAATGACCCTCCAACTTTCCAAGCACAATATCCCTTTTCAAACAATAGCCCCTCCTAACAGCATGCCCAAAATATGCAAGACAAGCCTTCAGCATCTTTGCCTCTAAGGCACGCTCTGGCTGCACTTTCTCCAAAACATACCTGACTTAAAGGAACGGAAAAGTCTCAATAATAAGATGATATAGGTTATGAAGGTGTGAAGAGCATCTAATGAGGGAGATTGGATGGAACCTTGAAAAAGAAAGCCTTCTGGGTAGAGGGAATAGCCTGCAGAAAGACTGATGCCCAAAAGCCTAGGGTCTGAGAAAGCAGCCTGCAAGTTTTTCCTAAAAATGTTGCAGAGACCATAGACAATATCCCAATGTTAATAAATTTTCATTCATTTATGTATCCTCCTAATACACCTTTATTTCTAGCTAGCCACATGTTTGACACTGGACATAAATGACCAAAATATTACTAAGACAAAGCTTTTCCATTCAGTAACTCACAAAACAGCAAGAGACAGGTGTAAATAGACAACAGTAAAATTGTTAATGGCTGTGAGGTGCCCGTGAGTCATAGCAACTGATAACAATCCCACGCACAACAGAAGGAAAGATGGCCTGGTCCTGTTCCAGTCGCACAACCTGCTGTGAGCACGTTCCAACCACTGGGTCAATCCAGCTTCTTTAGGGTCTTCTTTTCCACTGACACACTACTTTACATAAGAAGGCCTCTTTCTGCAGCAATATAGGAAAGTAGACGTTGTTGTGTACGATTGAGTCAAGACTGACTGACTCATAGCTGACCCTCCAGCGGATTTTAGGTAGTAAATCACATGGGAGGGGACTGACTCTATTTCTTCTGTAGAGCAGCTAGTGGATTCAAACCATGTGCCTTCAGGTTGGCAGCACAGCCCCTTACCACCAGATATAGATATAGGTCACCAGATATAGAGCTGTCAATAGCCTCAACTATTGTTCCTCTTTTATTTCTACTTCTCATGGCATGGCCTCTGTTTAAAGGACCAAAATGCTAATCACAGCTGTTGTTATTGTTATTGTTGTTGTGTACAGTAGATAAATTATAATTGGCTTAAATCATGGCAATACCAACATGCTTCACCCACATATCCTTTTCCAGCTTCCCTTAAATCTATGAATAAGCAAAGAAAAGTATTAAGTGGTAAAGATGAATTCTACATGCTTTGGTAGTGTATATACAATATTTCTCGCACAAAGGATCCACGCTCGTTGATGATTAAGCATTCAGTTACACACCACAGAGTTCACAGTTCAAATTCATCAGAAGTTCCTTTGGAAAACAAATAAGAAAAACACCTGACAAATTGTTCCTATAGATTACAGTCTGGGAAACGCTACTCAAAACACACACACACACACACACACACACATCATAAAACAAAACACCTCAAACTCACCAATGTAGAGTCAGTTCTGACTCGCCCAGACAGCATCTTTGTTGTTGTTATGTGCTGTGTAGTCCATTATGACTAATGTCTGCCCTATGAATAACAGAACTCAGCCCAGCGCTATCCTGTGCCATCCTCATCATCACCGACACACTTGAGCCCATTGTTACAGTCCCTATCAATCCACCTCTTTGAAGGTCTTCCTTTCTTTCACTGACCCTCTGTCTTTCCAAGCATGATGTCTGACTACAAGGACTGTCCCTTCCTAACAACATGCCCAAAGTATGTAATACAGAGTTTTACCATATTTGCCACAGAGCAGCCACTTTCTCCAGGATACTTCTGTTTGCTCTCCAGGACAAATCTGTTTGTTCTCTTAGCAGTCTACAGCATTTCCAATACTCTTCTCCAGCTCCACAACTCAAAGGCTTCTATTCTTTTGTCATATTATTTTATTACCCAGCTCTCAGTTTCTTATCAAGCAATGGAAAAGATTATGGTCTGGATCAGGCACACCGTAGTCTCTTGTTTAACATTATTGATCTTTAGCATTCCGGAGAGGTCCCTGACAGCAGATTTTCCCAATTTAACTCATCTTTTGATTTCCTGACTGATGGTACCTATGGTATTGATCCAAAAAAGGTAAAATCATTAACAACCTCAATCTTTTCTCCACCATGATGTTGCCTCTTGGTCTGGTGGTAAAGGTCTTTGTTTTCATGATGTTGAGGTACAATCCATATTGAAGGTTTCCGTTCTTGACATTCTGCAGCAAACACTGCAAGTCCTCCTCAGTTTTGGCTAGCAAGGTTGTATTATCTGCATAACGCAGGTTGTTGATGAATCTTCTTCCAATCTTTATGCCATATTACTCTTCATAACATTCAGCCTCCTAGATAATCTCTTTGGCATATAGATTGAAACGGCATGCAGAAAGAATATACTCCTGATGCACTCCTCTCTTGATGTTGAACCAGTGTTGCTCTGTTTGAACAACAGTTTCCTGGTTTCGGTATAAGTCTTGCATGAGCACAATCATGTGTCCTAAGATTCCGATTCTTTGAGATATTAGGCAAAATTTGTGTGATCCACAGAGTCAAATGCCTCTGTATAACCAATAAAACACAAATAGACATCCTTCTGGTACCCTCTGCTTTCAGTCAAGATCCCTCTGACATCAGCAATGATATTCCCTAGTTCCCAATTTGTATTTCTGGCAGTTTCTATGTGGTTTTTGGATAATGTTCAGCAAGATTTTGCTTGTGCAATATTGTCTGATAATTTCCACATTCTGTTGTGTCTCCTTTTTTGGAAATGGAAATAAATACATATCTCTTGAAGTTAGCTGGCCAGGTAACTGTGTTCCAAATTTTCGGCACAACCTGGTAAGCACATCCAGGGCTACATCTGTTTGTTGAAATATGTCAATTGCTCTTCCATCAGTTCTTGGATCTTATTTTTTTCTGATTCTTTCATTGCAGCTTGAACCTCCTCCTTTATCACTATTGCCTCTTGGGCATATATTGTTTCATGAAATTTTCTGTGTCAGCCAATTATTTTTGATACAGTGACTCTGTGTACTCCCTCCATCTTTTGTTGATGCTTCCTGGATCATCCAATATTCTGTCTATAGCATCTTTTAGTATTGCAACTCAAGGCTTTGGTTTGTTCTTCACTTCCTTGTGCTTGAGAAATTCTAAGTAAGTTCATCTCTTTTTTATTTTCTGACTCCAGCTCTTTGTATATTTTATTGAATGTTTGTTTTTTCTCCCCAAGCTGCCTTTTGAAATCTGTTCAGCTCCTTCACTTCCTGATTTCTTCCCTTTGCTTTGGCTTCTCTGTGTTCTAGGGCAATATTCAAGGTCTCTTCTGATATCCATCTTGGTCTTTCCTTTCTCCTGTATCTTCATAATGCTTTCTTCATGTGTGATATCCTAGATATCATCCCCCAGCTTATCTGGTCTTCATTCATTTGTGTTAAATGCCTCAAACCTGATCTTGAAACAGTTTTTAAATGCATGTGGGATAGCCTTATGTTCATATTTTGATTCTTGTGAATTTATTTTCTTCTACTGAGCTTCATTTTAAACTTGCACATGACAGTATGTTCCACACTCAGTTCATGGTCTCATTTTCACAGCTGATATTGAGCTTCTCCTATAATTCTTTTCACAGATGTAATAAATCTGATTCCTATGTAGTCCATCAGATAAATTCCATGTATATAGTCAATGTGGGTTTTTTTTTTTAAATAGTATTTGCAATATGTAAAACATTGACTGTACAAAATTCTATTATTCTGTCGCCAGCCTCATTACCGTGACTAAGTTCATGTTTTCTAAATAGTGGTCCTTCTTCCTTGTTTCCAACTTTTGCATTCCAGTCATAAATTATTATTAATGGATCTTAGTTTCCTATGTACCTCTTTAGGGCTGCTATAACAAATATACTTCATTCAAGTGGATGTCTTTAACAAACAAATTTTGTCTCTTTTTTTTAAGTTCAAGCTGGGTTTTAGTTTTGTGAGGTTTTTTGGGGGGGTTTAGTTTTTGAGATTATTTTTAAATTGGTATATTATAATGAACGTTTACAGAAAAGTTAGGTTGTCACTTAATTACTGCTGTCCACTTCCCTCCTTGCCCTTCACTGGCCCCTCCCCAGCGCACTTTGTAATACACCTCTTGTTCCCAACTGTCAATTGTCACATATAATGTCCAATCATACATGCCCTTCAGACAGTCCTTCCCCTCGTCTGCTCCAGTGCAGTGGTCATTATCTGTCCACTCTTTCCTTGTTCTCCTCACAACTCGCCCTGTTAGTCCTCTTTTATGACAGGAGTGTTACAGAGTACTTATCCTTTTGTGACAGAGATATTTCACTCAGAATAATGTCTTACCAGCTGACCCATATTTTGTAGTGTTTTACAATTTCACTGTTTGCCAACACTGCACAGTATTTAATTGTGTGAATGTACTGCAGTTTTTCTATCCATTCATTTGTTGATGGATAGTTCGGCTACTTCCATTTCTTCACCATTGTAAATAAGGCCACAATAAACATGAGTAGGCATATGTCTGTATGCACCGTTTGAGTTGCAGCTCTGTTTCTTAAAGGTATGTTCCCAGTAGTGGGATACCTGAGTCAAATGGTATTTCCGTTTCCAACTTTTTGAGAAAGTGCCAGATCGCCTTCCATATTAGTTGTATCATTTTACATTCCCACCAGAAGTGAATAAGAACTCCAATCTTTCCACGTGCTTGCCAGCATTTACTGTTTGCTTCCCTGTTGAACTTTGTTATTGTGACTGGGGTCAGATGAAATCTCATAGTTACTTTTATTTGTCTCTGACAGCTAGGGATTTTGGAGATTTCTTCACGTGTTGATTGGCCATCTGAATTTCTTCTTTGGTGAATGTCTAGTCCTATATTGTACCCATTTTACGATTGGGTTGTTTGCTCTTCCTTGTTGAGGTGCTGGAGAATTCTATAAATTTTAGATATAAATCTCGTGTCAAATACGTCATTGCCAAATATTCTCCCAGTCTGTGTGTTTCCTTTTTATCCTGTTATACATAACGGGGCTTTCTGTTTCTGTCTCTCATTGTTGTCCACTTGGGAGTGTCATAAGGCTGACCTTCCATTGGATTTCTGAAGCTGTAAATCACATGGAAGGAGGTTGCTCGTCTTTCTCACGGAGAACCACAGATGGATTCTAATAGAAAGTCACAACTTTTGGTTTCCTAGTACAACTTACTACAGACTACAGAAACCCCTAAAGAAAGGAAGCCTCCTATTATAGGGGGAAAGGAGCTCCAGTGGCCTAGTGATGAGGAATTGAACTGCAAATGCAGTAGTATGCAGTTCGAATACACAAGCTGGTCTGCAGAATATAGACAATTTCCTCCCATGTAATTGACCACCTCTGAAAACTCACTGGAAGGTCAGCGATGGGTCGGTTCTGACTTAGTGGTGCATAACCACAACAACCTATAGGGCAAAATTTTGTGCTTGGTTTTGTTTTTTCTCTCTTTGTGTGCAGGTTTCTGAGTCCCCTGGTATAAGAATATAGACCTAGAGTGCATTCAGCTCTTTTGCCTTGGTAGTACTGAGAATTTGTCTGCCAATTCATTTCCCTTTTTATTTCTTGTGAGATAAAAGATGCTATAAACCATATTTCAATGAAACTACCCTTTCAAAGGATCAAAGCTATGGTGATATCCTGGCCTTAAGCCTTTTACAAAGTTTGCCTTCTTATAACATGGGGGTATCATTATTTCTGCATTTCAACATCACCTGCATGTATTTTGAATGTACATGATTCAATCTATGACAATACTACAACAAAAAAATAACAAGCAGGTGACATGTAATATGCTATGAACCCTCCCTCCAATTTATGTTGACATCTCTTTTCTCATACAGTTGAAATTCTAAATATGGCAGGCTACTCGTACAGTGCTTCTCTCTTATCGCCCACAACAAAAAGCTATTGACATTTTTCTATAGAAGCATTTAAAAGATTATACATTTTCACAGTTTGGCTCTGTTCTTTGATAGAAAAATGTGCTTCATTGAACAGATAGTTGTAAAAGACCCAAGATTTACTGTCCTTTTTTCTGTGAATGATGAGAAATAAGTCCTGTTTACTAAAAAAAGTAAAGAAAAATTCTTTTTCCACATGAATATCAGCCAGAGCATTTATCACTTTAGTAACTATAAAAATATTATTCATCTTTTGGAACTTCACGAAACGCAAGAAATTTAAAGCCAATAAACCCTCTAAAATGTCACGCATCTTTATAAATTTAAAATAAATTTTGTAGGAAACGTATTCTAATCCCCCCCCCTTAAAAGTCATGTATTGTTTCTGATTATGAAGGAAACATATGCTCATTTCTATAATTATAGACCATAGATTTACATTCCAAAGAAATTACAAATCATTTCTAACATCATCACCATCCACGGATGAAAGCCAGTGACAATTTCTCATATCTCCCTTCCATATTTTTCAATATATGAGTTTATATTTAAAAAGAAGATAATGTTTTGTGAATACCATTTGCAAGTATGTTTTGGAAAAGAATTATTACTTCATGATCCTATTACCAAATCAGTAAACACTGTATTAAAAGACATTGTGGGACCTTAACTACAATTTATTTAACCATCTGCCTACTCCAGAAAATTTAGATTGTTTACAGTATTTGTGCATAATAAATAACACTGCAATGAATTTTTATGACTTTCTATCCATTCCACCTTGAATTTGAATCCTAGCTTTCCTGCCAACTAGTTATATGCTTTTGGGAACTATCTGATTATTCTCCTCAAAAGGAGGTAGAATAACTAAATAAATTTAAATGCTTAATACCTAATGTCAAATTGTTTTCCCAGAAACCTATACATATTTGCATTGCCATCTAGCTATATACATAAATGTCCTCAGAGGACTTAATATTCTATTTTAAAGACATTTCTCTTTGGAAGTTCACCTGCTAACTAGATTTTCAAATAAATATCAAAACAGACTTTAGTATAATGTTTTAAGGTTTTTGCATATACCATACTTTTTTTCTTCAGTGAAAAGGAAATATACTTTGAATTAAATTAAAACCATGAATAATATGTATTATTTATATGTTGCTGTTGTTGTTGTTGTTGATTGTCTTCAAGTCGAGCACGACTCATAATACCCCTATGAACAAAAGGTCTGAAGCCCCTCTACAACTAACAACATTTATCAAAACTCATAATAGTTTCCAGAGGCATGTTATTTAGGAAGTAGATGCCACTTCTGCTTCCAAAGTGTGTGTGTGTGTGTGTGTGTGTGGTGGTGGTGGTGGTGTTATCTAAAATAAATTTTTACAAAGTCAACCCTTTTGCCATCAGTCTTACTATCTACCTTCCAGATAAAACAAATCCGTTAGGTCAGCTTTCTCTCTTTCTCTCTCCCATCACCCACCCACCTCAACCTCCATCTGTTAATATTAAGGAGATTCTTGCTGACCCTCTGTTGGGTTTTCAGAGGCTGTCAGTAGCCACCAGCTTCTCTACGGCAAAAGAGAAACAAGTTCCTCCTGTTCAATTTAAAAGCCTCTGAAGAATCTGCTAGAGGGTCAGCTGTGGGTAGGTTCTGACTGGATAGTACAAAACAACAACAAAACAGTAGAGAGCTTAGAAGGAGACAGTCCACCTTTCTCCTGTGGAGCAGCTGGTAGATTCAAACTGCCTGTGTTTTGGTAGGCTGTGCAACTTTTGATCCACTAGGTCACTCAGAAATATTTTTTTCCTTTTCTCTTGCTGCTTTATTTATCACCTATATTGTCACAATTCTTTTTTTGTACTTGGCTTTTGACCATTTACTGTGTTATGTTTAGATATAGATCTCTATACCTAAACATAGTTTTTCTTCTTTAGGATTTGTTATGGTTCTTAGATATGCAGATTAGTGTTTTACGTAAAAGTTCAAAGGACACCATCATGAAAAATAACCTTGAAACTTTATACTAGTTCCCTAAAAAGCTCAAACTCATTGTCATCTAGTCAAAACTGACTCATAGCTGAGTCAGTTTTCCAAAATGGTAAATAATATGGGAGGAGATTGTTCATCCTTCTCCCTGGGAGCAGCTGGTGGACTCGAACCGCAAGTAGATTCCAACTGCCAGAGAGTTGATCTTACTTACAGCCATTAATTTACCATCGCAGCAGTTAGAACGTACAAGATGTAGGGTGGTTGCATTATACTAAGGATAAAGGTCTTAGTGACATTGAGCATGAACCATCACACCCTCTTAAACTATACAAGGAGAACTAGACACCTTATAGGATGTGAAGAATCTTTTTGCAATTAAACTACTATATGTACATGTGCCCAAATTAGACACTTATGGACCATTCATAACTTACATAGTTCCATTATTACAACCCATTCTTCATCCCTTGTTACTATTCTAACTTCACCTCCTCTTGTCCCTACCTATTACATATACACATATACAATCTTTTATGTGAGGGACAACTGTACACTCTTGACTATTGAGTGTTACAAGACATCTTTCTCAACTGTAAATACCTTTTATCATTTCTTTTTCTGGGTATCTATTTCTCGGCCAGATCTATGTAACTAAAATTCCTAACTGAAGCCAGGTCAATTCTAGAACAGTAGATTGGCATGGAAGTACCGGAGGTACAAGCTGGTTTTAGAAGTGGCTCCACCACTGCTACTGTTGCTACCACTCTCACCTAGGCCCTTGTCTGAATGGCACAGGCATCTCTGGAGCCCTAAAGGACACATTTTGCCTTGCCAGTTTCTTTCCTGATGGCAGCAAGATTGCAGTCACCTACCTAAACCTTTTCTGCTCAATTTAAGCCTAGTAGCATGGCAAGACTGATCAACCTCATCGTTAGTATCTGCATAAATTGTTTAGCTGTTCCCAACCCAGCCACATGGTGAAAGTCAAAGCTGGTGAGCTAGAAGAGTCATTTTGGGCAATAAATCCACGATATCACATCTAGAAAGAGGTACCAAACTATTAATGGAGTAATAATATTCCTTTTCTGTTTAATGTATTCTTGTGTTAGACAAATATGCATCAGGAAAATATGAGATAAATAAAATTTTTGAGACCCAGTAAGATAATTCCAGGTGACCATATTCCCTTAGAAATACAGCAAAATAGGTGAAATAGAATTATTTTTTTACAAACAGATATTTTATTTAATAAATAAGAGAACATAATTCATATAATTAATAAGAGAATATTTTTAAAAAGTAGAAAGAGTTATATAGTACATCAATTTTGAAATGTAACTATCACTACAAGATAATAAAAATATTTTCTAATAATATAGAAGTGAAGGGCTTAAGAATACAGTTTTTTTAAATTCTTCTTTGAAGAACTCTCCTTACCAATCATTTCACTTACACATTTCCAGAACTTTTCTTTTACAGATTACATCTTTTTTATACAAAGGTATTAGCCCTTTTCAAGTGTTTTACAAAAAGATTTCCTTTATTCCTTGTGTATGTGTGTGTGTGTTTATATGTGGATGGTGTGGATGGTGTGTGTGTGTGTGTATGTGTGTGTATATGTGGATGATGTGTGTGTGCTTCTTTTTTACAATGTATCAGCTTTGTGTCTTGCTTTGCAAAGCTTTTCCTACTCCAAAGATCACACATCATTCCTTTATTTATGTAATATGGAGCCACAGAGCAATGGGTTACAGAAAAACCATTTTTAAAAAGAAGCTTTTTATAGACGCTGAGATCAACTGGCCCTTGGGAAAAGAATGACATTGTATTTAACGGAGCTGAACATGTTTGGAATCATCAAGTATAAGATAAATTAGGCAGAAAATTGATAGCCCTATAAATTTACACTGAGGTTTCTCATTGAACCACCTCCTATTTATGAATACTTGGCAAGAACCCTTGTAGAAATAACGCGCACCATTTAGTGTTTAAGTCACATTGAGACTTAGAGACTTTGGTAAAGGATGTGAGTGTGAACTCATGCACACATGCTCGTAGGTCCTTATCTCAGAAAGACTCATACTCAAGACTAGTAGGTTTTATGCATTCATCCATTAAATTATATATTCACCTAAGAGAATTCTGATCGCTGAGTGGTAAGAAACTGCACTGTCAGGACAAAGGCAAGAGGTTCAGATTCCTCAGCTGCAACATGGTAGTTGTGATGCTCCTTGGGGCACCCTAAGACTCCTAAAGACCCTAAAAGCAACAGTTCTGAACCTTCCCCTCTCCTGCACCGTCTCTAACATACTTAATCCAGTTGCTACGGTCCCTACAACAATTTCTCCATGGGAGAAAAATGGGTAATCTCCTTCCCTGTGATTTAATGACTCTGTTTTAAAGCTTCCTGCAATTTACAACCCACTGAAAGACCAAGTATGAGTCGCTGCTGGATTGACAGCACATAACAACAACAATATGTTCTACTTAAATGAAATTCTGGGACATTATTATAAATCAAGAGCCCTGGTGATGTAATGTGTGATCTGTTGGGCTGCTAACTGAAAGATCAGTGTGAGGTGTAAATCCTGGGGAGAGGGCACACTAAGGGATATGCAACAGAAGAGGATGAAGCAGTTGCTCCCTTAAAGATTTATTGCTTCAGAAATCCAGTTGGAGGTCAGCCTGGGTCAGAATCAGCTCCATAGCACTGGATTTTTGTATTATTAGTCAAGTTTCTAATACTTGATAATCAATTATCAATCCTAAAATTCAAGCTTCTTTCCTAGTTCCCAAGTATGATCTCTAACTTCTATAATCTAGACACATATAACTATCAACTCTTGCTCTATCTCAATTCCATAATGAGTCATCTGATTATCTCATTCCAAACAAGGTGCTTTGGTACAAGGACACTGTTGTTGTTGTTTGTGCCATTGAGTCGCTTGCATCTCATAGACCATACGTGCAACAGCTCTAAATGCCGTTCTATCCTGTGCCAACCTAGCCCATCCCAAATGCACTTATTCCCACCACTCCAGTCACAGAATCGATCCATCTCATCAAAGGTCTTCCTCTCCTGCACCATCCCTCCACTCTGCCAAACATGATGTCCCTCTCCAAGGACCAGTCCCTCCTTGCAACATGTCCAAAGTACGCCAGACAGATTTTCAGAATCCTTGACTCCAAGCAGCATTCCAGCTTCACCTTCCCTAGGACAAACCTGTTTGTTCTCTTAGCAGTGCATGGTATATTAAACACTCTTCTCCAGCACCACAGCTCAAAGGCATCAATTCTTTTTCCATCATCCCTATTCACTGTCCAACTCTCTTATGCATAACACATGATTGCAAAGACTATAGCCCAGATCAGGTGCACCTTATTCTCCAGCCTGATGTCGTTGCTCTTCAGTACTCTTGAGAGGACCCTCACAGCTGACTTTCCCAATGCAATTCGTCTCTTGATTTCCTGACTGCTGTTACCAAGAGTGTTGATTGTGAAGTCAAGTAAGCTGAAACTGTTAACTATCTCAATCTCTTCACCATCCATACCGATGCTGTCAATTGGCCCAGTGGTGAGAATCTTTGCTTTCTTGATGTTGAACTTCAATCTATATAGGAGGCTGCAGTCCTTGACCTTCTGCAGTAAGCGCTTCAGGTCCTCCTGGTAAGGAATTGGGTTACCAACTCAAGGTAAATGGTTGGAATCCACCAGCTGCTCTATGGGAGAAAGATGAATAGTCTTCTTCTGTGCTATTTATTACCTCTGAAAACATGCTGGAGTGTCAGCTATGGGTGAAGTCTAACTTGTTGGTACACAACAACATCCTAAGTCTTGTTGTTCAGTACCTTAGAGTCAGAAGTAACCCAGAGCTGACCCTCAAGAGGGTTTTCAGAGGTGGTTAACTGCATGGGAGATTCCCATTCTTCTGAACATAATCCTAGAAAACCCTAAATAAAGTAGGAAGAAATGACATCAAGCTAAAGTTTTATCAAGTAAAGATACCAAATTAGTAATCAAATAGTTACACCAAAAAAGTCCAACTCAAGATGATTAAAGATTTAAAAGGAAAACCTAACAGAATAAAGGCCTTTCTTATTTCAGAAAAGGATGCCAAACAATTCAATGTGGAAGGAAAGTTTTATCAACAAATGGTGCTGGGATAGATACCGAGGTGGTTATCTTCAAATTAATAAATCTGGAATTCTACTTCAAACAATGTACAAATATGAAAGCCCAAAGAACGTCCTGTGATTCATCACCAATATTTATCATTTGTGTTGTTTACAAGCATCCAGGATTATTAAGAACTAAACAAGACCTCCTATATGAATGGTGGATCCTGTGTCCTGGGTTCCTTTTGCACTTTCTCTCCTTATTTCTTTTTTGTTTTTCTCTCTCCTTATTTCTAAGCACAGTATTATAAATTAGTTGTTTACAAAAGAGAACTATGGCTAAATATACTATATCACCTAGTGGTCCCAGAAGAATCCTGTATGTAAATGATGGCAGGACTGGCATGGTTGTTTCCTCAGACATTTCAACCTTTTCATCATGGCCATGTGATCAAGAAGCACTTTAAAGCTTCCAGGACTTCAGAATTCATATCATCTGCATCAACCACTTTTTTGCTAGGCAGCATCTGCCTTTTTCAACTTTTGCGTTTATCAGACTAAAGAAATATCTGTGCCTTTGAATTGGGAGCCTGGGAACAGTATTGATATACCATGGACTGCCAACAGAACAGGTAAATCTAATTTGGAAGACGTTCAGCTAGCATGAACCTTGAAGACAAGGATGATGACATTTTACACATTTATACTTTTGACACATTAGTAGGAGGAGACAACCCTCGGAATACTTCATGCTCAGAAACATGGAAGGTTGGCAAAAGGAAGGATGACTTTCACCAAGATGGAACGACACAGTGACTGTAATAATGGTGTGAGCATATTAGAGGTTGTGAAGATGGCATAGGTTAGGGTAGGATTCCGACCTGTTGTTCACGGTGTCTCTAAGTTGTAGTTGACTCAGTGATACTGCATGGTTCAAAATTGGGAAGGGCGTATGCCAGGGATGCATCCTATCTCCATACCTTTTCAACCTATATGCAGAACAGATTATCTGGGAG
>NW_006399764.1:1212778-1213980 GCF_000299155.1 Elephantulus edwardii | reverse complement strand
ACATAGGGTCGCTATGAGTCGCAAGCGACTCAACGGCACATAACAACAACAACAACATATTACTTTAGATGCCATAGAAAGAAAAGAAAAAAGTCATGACCAGAAAGGGCTGTTGCCCTAATGTTGCAACTAAAAGACAATCTTTTGTTAATTGCCTTGAAATAACGGACATATTTCTATAGTGATTCCTAATATCTCCTTAATGTGTCAACTGCTCCTTTCTTCTGTCCCTCTTCCATCTCCCAAATCCCATTTTTTTTTAGGTAGATCATATCTGCTTTACATCCAAGTCCTGTGTTTCTTGATTTACATAGTTCTACAAAGGGGATTGTTAGAGTGCTTTCTTTTAAACACATGAGTGCTATCTTTATTATTCAAGGTTAATCCTAGTTTAGAATTGAGGATTACATTTTTAATAAAGTTAATCAAGTTCAGTGGAATATCTTTAAATGAAAGACAATGAAAGCGTTAATGGAAGACTTCCAGATAGAACACTTGAGTAATGATAGTATGTATGTAATGTGAAGAGTAGCTTGAGAAACAGAAGCAAATGGGCAAGAAAGAATGGAAAATATAGGGGGGAAATATTACTTAATTGGTGATCAGCTAGGTGTAGAGAAGCAAGTTGAAAAGTTCAGCCAAAAGGCAAGTAGTCATCATCAGGAGGAAGCTATATAAAACAAGTTATGTATATAAAATGATGCTCTATTTTTCTCAAGTACCACAAGGAGAACTACCACATGTGAAAATCTGATAGACGGTCGGAAACAAGTTGACCCTGACTCAACAGTACACAACAACTCAAGGACAATGAAGTGTCCTTGGTAAAAAGGAATTTAAATTGTAGCCAATAAAATTGGCTAATTTATATTTTTCCATAGCATTCAAGCACTTTAACTGTTGAACAAGACTAGCAAAAATGTTCAAAATATACAAGGCGATAGAAATATATGCAATAGAGGCGCGAGAGCGAGGCCCCCAGATGGGAGAACGCTGCCGCCAGATGGGAGAACACCAGAAGGGTTCCACCGCAAGAGGGACCTGGAAGAGACCCAGGAAGAACAACAGCCAGCCACCTACCATGGAACTCCAGAGGAGTGAAGACTGTGAGACCCCAGAGGAACGAAGACTACCTGACACTGTGTGACCCCCCTGCAACCCACACCTGTGTGACCCTTAACACACAGGGTGCTGCTGCATAA
>NW_006399764.1:1204044-1207793 GCF_000299155.1 Elephantulus edwardii | reverse complement strand
GGACACACCAACAAAGGAGATTAATCAGAACCGACTTTGACAAGCACTGTGGCAATTGGACAATTAAAACAGACATTCGGATGGCGGGGAAGAAGAACAAACTGGGGAGGAGGGTCGAGAGAATGGTGCAGCAATGAAGGAATGAAAACCCAAAATCCCTGTAAATGTTCATTAAAACTAATAAAATATAATTTAAAAAAAATATATGCAATAGAAAACTCCATCTTTAAAGTAAGTTGCATATGAACATGAAAACTGTAATTTTTTTTATTTTTTTATTTTTTTACGATTAGACCTTGTTCAGGGACAGAGCTTGGACCTATGTCCTTCTTATGTTTTAATTGCAACCTTGTTAGTTGGTTCCAAGGCCTTTTTGCAGGGAAGGATATAGCATTTGTGTGACAGAGGTCAAATGCCATTCAGCTCCCTCGGGAGCCAATCTCCACATATCTAGACTCTAGTGATTTTCTCTGCCAAATGTCAGTTTGCTTCTGTCACTGCACAAATTTGCCCAAGTGCTTTACTCCTCATTTGCCCTTGATTGTGTTGGAATAAATTCAAACCTGCGATCTTACCTTGTCACACCTCTAAGGAGAAGCAGCCGTGGGCGTGTGTTGATCAGGGTCAGATAAAAACGAGAAAGCACTTTACAATGAACAAAGTTTATTTGGATACATCTTTTGTATTTGCAAAGGCTGTTTTCTAATAAGATCTGATAAAAAACATCAATGTAACACTAATGGAATTACTTAACAGAAAAACCTTTCCCCCCTAGCATGCTTTTTTTCTGTTATTCTAAGATTGCTCAAATTGGCTCAAAATTAGTACCCAACTGTGCCACAAAATGTATTTTTTAATGCCACTTGCAATCTTTTATGTTTAGGGGGAGAAAAAAACGTTGCTGTTGTTGTTGTTGTTTTTTCTGTTGTTGTTGTTGTTGTTGTTGTTATGTACTGTTGAGTTGCCCATAGTGACCCTACGTACAGCAGCTCTGAACCCTGTCCTGTCCTGAGTCAGTCTCACTAATTCTGACACACCAACCCCCATTACGCAGTTAACTGTATCAATCCATCTCATCCAGGATCTTCCTCTCCTGTGCTGTCCCTCCACCTTTCCGAACATGATGTCCTTTTCCAAGGACCGGTCTCTTCTGGCCACATGCCCAAAGTATGTGAGAGGAAGCTTCAAACTCCTAGCCTCCAAGGAGAAACTTGGATTCCCCTTTTCCAAGGCAGACCTATTTGTTTTCTTGGCTGTCCATGGTATGTTCAAGACTCTCCTCCAGCATCACAACTCAAAGGCATCAATTTTTCTTCTGTCATCCTTAGTCTTTGCCCAGCTCTCTGACGCATAGCATGTAACTGTGAAGACCATGGCCTGGATCAGGCACACCTTAGTCTTTAGACTGATATTTTTGCTTTTCAGCACTCTGGAGAGGTGCCTGATGGCAGATTTTCCCAACGCAATTCATCTTTTGATTTTCTGACTGCTGGTGTATAATTATTGTAAATGTGATAAAAGCTATCTATTTTATGTATTTCATAGGAAGCTCTGGTGGCCCAGTAGCAAAGAGTTGCACTGCCAAGCCAAAAACAGGCTGTTATAGTTAACCAGGTGCTCTGAGAAATACAGACAATCCTGTCTGGTGCGAGTTAGTCTTTAAAACCTGGCTGGAGGCTCAGCTGTGAGTAGGTTCTGACTCAACAATAATGAATTGAGTTTTGTTGAGTTGAATGAGATAATGATTGCAAGCTACCTTGCTGTGTGTACAATGCCATGCTTCTTGTTATATTCTGACAAATATTAATTTACAAAGCAATTCCCTTGAAGATGAAAAATTGACATATTAAACTCTTATTTTGGAAGCAGGAGTGGAATCTAATTCCGAAACAAAATGCCTGTGGAAACTCTATGAACACTGAGGAATAATAATAGTTATAGAGAGGTTTCAGGCCTTTTGTTCTTAGGGTCACTATGAGTTGTGCTCAGCTTAATGGAAATCAACAACAATATTTACAAATATATGTTTGCTTAAAGTATTATATTACTATGTATTTGTAACTATAAATATCAATCTATTGTTCTGCTAATATAAGACATGAGCTAATCATCCTACGTGTGTCAGCACTGCAAATAAAGAATGGAAATAATGGGAAAAATGACAAAGTCTAAACACCAACTTACTTGCAATAATGGTCAATAACTACAGAGCTGCTATTTAAACACAGCAGAAAAGTAAGGATGGCTCCAGATCCGCTAGTGTTTTGTTCTATAGATAGTGTTTTATTCATTTTTTAAAATCTTAATTTTTTCTAATTTTTATTTTTATTTTATTTGTGTGTGTGTACCGTCAAATCAGATCTGACTGGTACAGGAGGAGATTGCCCCTCCTTCTCCAGCAGAGCATCTGGTGGATTCGAAACGTGTACTTCTGGGATTGCAGTGCAATTTCTTGCAACCAAAGCTCCCAGATATTATTTTATTCTATTGTACATGCAGAATGCATTATAGCATCTATAACAACAATTACATGATTTTTCACAGATGTCTTTAGTGGTATCTCTGGTGGTCTAATGGTAAGAAATTGAACTGCAATCCTAAAGTCATGTGGTTCAAATCTGCCAAAAAAGAAGGATGAACAATCTCCTCCTGTGTAATTTACTGTCTCTGAAAACCCACTGGAGGGTCAACTATGGGTTGGTTGTGACCAGACAGTATATAACTACAACATAATAAACCTAGGAAGTATAGTTACTAACGTCCTATTTAATAAATCATAAATCTGATGCACTGAGAGGAAATAAGCAATTTGCTAAGAGAGAGCTCTGGTAGTCTAAAGGGTAAGGAGTTGTGCCACTAATCCAAAGGAAGACAGTTCAAATCTACCAGCAGCACCATTTAAAAAAAGAGAGAGAGAGAAATCTCTAAAGAGGAGGAAATTTACAGCCTCTTTAAACACACTAGAAAGTCAGCTATAAGTTTATTCCACTTCAAGGGCACATAAAACGAAAGTAATACATTTGGTAAATGATGGAGCTCAACATTTGAATTAGCTATGACTGCAAGCAGCCATGATAGCAGAAAGTTTAATGCAATGTGCTACTCACCGAAAGTTTGGCAGTTCAAATCCACCAACTGCTCTCAACTACAGCCTTGGGAGCCCGATGAGTCAGAATGGACTTGACAGCAGTGGGCCTCTGACTTGTGGAACTGAAATCATTACCGTTTGGTTACATTGTCTTCCTGAGGCAACTGAACAAAGATGAAACTCTAGGAATGGTTCAGGAGGGAGAGGATCCTGTGACCCTGGCTTTGGCAAATAAAGCAGGCAATCGAACTCAAAGAGAGTTTTCGGAAATGTATGAAATTAAAGGTCCTATGTGAGCATTAAATATATTTAGCCTACTCGGTTTCATTTACTCCAATGACTCTCATTGAGTACTTTAAAAAAAAAATATGTCATAAGATATTAATAGACAGAAAACTCTATCAACAAAATTGTAGGGACCCTGAATGAGTTCAGATGACAAGAAACTATATTGTCTTTGATGCCAAATAAACTTCTCCATAGGATCTCAGGTCATAATCAAGACAGGAATTATACTAACAGATGCTGCCCTGGATGTGCTCACCAAATTGTGCCAAGAAATCTGGAGAACAACCACTTGGCCAACTGACTAGAAGAGATCTATATTTGTTCACATTCCAAAGAAGGGTAACCCAACACAATGTGGAAACTATAGAACAAT
>NW_006399764.1:1190953-1203023 GCF_000299155.1 Elephantulus edwardii | reverse complement strand
GACATCATGCTTGGGAGGGTGGAGGGAAGGCACAGAAGGGGAAGACCCTCTATGAGGTGGATTGATTCAGTGACTGGGGTAATGGGGATAGATGTGTCAGAGGCAGTGTAATTGGCACAGGACAGAGCAGGGTTTAGGGATGTTGTACATAGGGTCACTATGCGTCGCAAGCGACTCAGCACATAGAAATAACAACATGTTAATGTAACTTTATTATGCTTTTGAATCTTATGTCATTGTACATCACTGTTCTTTTAGTCAGGTTTATTTAGGCTAACTGGCAAGGAAGGTGCTGGTGGCCAGGTAATAAGAAGCTTTGCAGAAATTCCAAAGACATCCAGTTTGAATTCATCAGTTTCTCCACAGGAGAAAGATGGGAAATATCCTCTATTAATATTCACTGCCTCTCGAAAACCCACTGGAGGGTCAGCGATGGGTCAGTTCTGACTAGATGGCACCAACAACAAAGAACAAAGGGAACTCGGCTGGCCTAGTGCATGAGAAATCGCATCGCTAATACAAAAGCCTCGTCTCTCTAGTAGTTGGAATCCACCAGTGGCTCTGTAACCAGTGGCTCTGTGACAGAAAGATGGGTCATCACCTCCCAGACATTTACAGCCTGGGAATCCAGCTGACGGAGAAGCTCTCAGTCAGTTCCTCCTTGGAGGGCCGTGAGAAAGAGAGCCCAAGGAAACAATCGCGCTAGAATTGGGAAACATATCTCAAAAGCATTCCATTACATCCTCTCTGCTCTGCCCATGAAATACTGACATTATCCCCTTGATCCTCAATACCCCTCAGCTTGAGAGATTTCAGTAAGACAACTAACCTGTTACAAAAGCCAAAGTGTGATAACACTAAGAATGGGGTCTTCCCATGCTTCATTAAAGAATAAATAGAAGCTTAGCTTTTGCTTCAGAAGAAAAAAATTAAAACAAACAAAAAAGGAAAGCCAAAAACGTCCATTCAAATATCTCCTTAAGTTCACTGACTGCTGAGAATATAAACAGCCTTATTCAGCAAAGCAACTGCCAAAAAATTAGCCTCAAAGTGAAATAAAAATAAACACAGGCTACCACTTCATTTTACCATATGTTAAGTAGGCTCAAGAATGTTGCAATTTCTAAAATAAAGCACTGAAAGTCTTAAATAGTGTTCAAGACGAGTGAGAATAAAACATTGTGTGGTTATGCATATTTTTTGGTTAAGCATAGTGGTTGGAAATGAATATTCTCAGTTACCGAAAAGATAGCACTTTATTTACAAAGCACTGTATTTACCCCAGCGGGTTACAGCCATAATCATTTTCTTCTGACATCCCAGAAGAAAAATTTTCAGAACCAGTAAGAGTGATGAAAAGAAATTTTTATGGTTTTGTTTTTCATTAACAAGAATTCAAGCCAAGCCTCTAGACACCTAAAATTGGGGGCAGGAGGGGGGAAGAAAAGAAAAAAGTATTTTTAAGGGAGTGACATTTTGTTTTCAGCCTAATGCCAGCAATATTTTATTTTCTGACCAGGGGCAAATTTTGCTAACACTATGGGACTTTAAATTCTTTGTTTTCTCAAGTAAAATTTAATCCCCTATTTTCCTTGTATACTACATACTTTAACAATTTGTGGTTTTGCTTTTTTTTTTCTTATATGACAGTACAATATCAGGAAAAGCTGTTTTCAGCTCTTTTTTTTTTTAATAATCATGAGCAATTTTTAAATGAGAAGAAATGACTGGCACTGTGAATGAATGGAAACATTAGTAAAAGTAAGACTTTTTCTAGCAAATTTGCTAGACTTTTTGGTATGGTGAGGATTTTTTTAATGTTATATCGAGGAATGATTAACAAAATGAATCAATGGCTTTGAGTTGTGGTGCGGGGGAAGAGTACTGACCATCACAGGAATTCCGGGAGAACAAATATGTTTTGAATGAAGTGTAATCAGGTGCTCCTTAGAGGCAAGGACGGGGAAAATTTATCTCACATGCATTGGCCATATTGACAGGAGGGGCCAGTCCTTGGAAAAGGATATCACGCTGGGAAAAGTAGAGGATCAGAGAAAGAGAAGAGGACCCACAATAAGAAGGATTGTGTCAGTGTCGTAAAAATGGGCTCCAGCCTTCCAGAGCACATGGAGACGGAACCAGTTAGAGCAAGGTTCGGATCTGTAGTTAATAGGGCTGCTTATGAGTGATAGTTGACTCAGAGGCTCCAAACAGCAACAAGTTATAGGACTTACTTTATCATGAACTTTTACCAAAGAGGTGCCAGTGTCCCAAAGATGTAAGGGTAAATACTGGGAAGGTTCTAGATTGAAACAGGATTTACTAAGACTTTAACAGGTTAGTGATAAGTGTCAAGTTTTGTTGTGTGTTTTTTTTAAAAAAAAACTAGTTTCTAATGCTTTGAAACCTTATTGAAAGATGAAAGGAGAAAAACAATTTAAAATATGTATGATTATCCATAAGCTGCCAGTCAACATATGATATTTTTTCCCTATTAGGAAATACACTCAAATACCAAGAATAAAAATAGCAATAATGCCCACTGTTGTTGAGGTAGTAAGGAAACTGGCAGTCCAATATACTCTTCATAGCAGTTGACATAACCAAGGTGCGTGTAGCTGCTGCAGTTTAACATCTTGAGATGGAGAAGCTTAAGGGAGTTATTTGGCCCTGGATGCTGCAGCTGACCTGTTGTGCTGCTCTGTGCTGGCATCTCTCGTGTGGTAGAGGCTGGGCAGGGGTGGTAGTGCTGGTGTTTACCATCGAGTTGGAACTGACTACAGGTGTGGTAGTGCTGGTGTTTACCATCAAGTTGGAACTGACTTATAGCTGACCCTCAGGCAGGTTTCCTGTGGTGGCGTCTCTCATGTGGTTGAGACAGGACAAGTGTGGTGGTGGTGGCGGTGGTGGTATTTACCATCAAGTTGGAACAGACCCATAGCTAACCCACTGGCAGGTTTTCAGAGGCAGTTAATCGCTCAGGAGGAGATAGTGATTCCATTTATTTCATGTGACTTGGTTACTGATGGACACAGAGTCCCCAGACATCAATCGAAATAAGTGTGAACCCTCCTCAGCTTGAACTCTGATGAATACAATGCCACTCTCACTCCATGGCGTTCTCATAACCAACCCTGAAATCAAGGAGCAGAAGGCTAGAATCCATTTATTTAAATGGAAAAAAGGCAAGAACTGTGGCCACTTCACCAGGTAATATAGGCTCTCCAACTCGTGTAAACTTTGAAATAAATATATTTAATAATGATACATGCAGAAGAGTATCAATACCAGTGACAATTACATTAATTAAACATTGACATTTTCCATCAAAAAGCTATTTTTCAATATACTTTTATATCCTTTTAAAAAAAACTCACAGTGGCCTTTAGAAGGATACTTAAGACTTGCAAAGATACACATGGTTTATCACTTGATAAGAAGAAAACAATTGTAAAACCTAGGCATATATTTTTATAATCACCCTCAAACATGTATTTGGAGAGATATATATACACAAGCACAGTTAAGTGATTGCCCTCTAGTTGAAAACAACTCATAGCTGTCCCTCCAGCAGGTTTTAGAGGCTGTAAATTGCAAAGGAGATTGTCTGTCTTTCTCCTATAGAGAAGCTGGTGAAGTCAAACATCTGCATTTGGGTTGGGAGTGCAACTCCTTACTCATTGCACTGTGGTTGTGAACTATCAACTCAGAACCAACTCATAGCTGACCCTCCAGCAGATTCTTAAAGGCGGTAAATCACACAGGAGGAGGCTGCCTATTCTTCTCCCATAGAGCAGCTGGTGGATTCAAACCACGTTCCTTTGAGACTGCAGCACAGCTTCTTATCACGAGGCCTCCAGAGTCCCTCACCTCTTACACTAGGCCACCACAACTCTATCCATATCATTTCTACATGTTGTTGTTGTTGTACTGTAGAGTTGAAACTGGGCCATAGCTTAACCCTCTAGCAGGTTTTCAGAAGCAGTTAATCACATGGGAGGAGATTGCCCACCCTTCTCCCGTGGAGCAGATGGTGGCCTCAGACAGTGTGCCCTCAGGATTGCAGCACAGTTTCTTGCCACTAGGCCACTAGGACTCCCTAGATATACATATAGTAATATTTTTAAAAGAAAATTAAACAAAATTAAACAAGCACTCAAGAGTGACACAATGCAGAAGAGTGGATACTGTTGTAAAGGTGTACATATTAATACAGCAAACTCTTTAGATAGAAGGTACAGCACAATGCATATATGAGTCAATTCTATATCCAATTAGCAGCAATATCAAAACACAGGTATTACGGGTTATCTAGGTACTATGTCATTATACATATGGCAGTGTAATTTCTTCATATACAAGAGACATGAGGTGTTTGAGCTGAATATGTGAAGCTGTTAGAGTTGCTACATCTTATTCTTTGATCAGAATTTCTGAACTAGTATAAATTTATGGAACCATATGTCCATAATCAATTGGAGATTGCCCAAATGGCTATTATGAGGTGTATGATTCTATCTTTGCTCCTCATTTCAGCACCTAAAGTCAGTTGACCTCATCTAGAACATTCGACATTGGCCAACAGGATGCATGGTCGGGATTGCCTGTTTTCTCAATTTTCTCTTCAAACTGCACATTCTGGTTCCGTCCATGTGTCTCTAGCTAACTGCTTTCCAGGTCTCTTACCTGTGTAACCAATTGCCCACACTGTTACAATGAAACATCCTTATATAGAGTAAATCTGAACTAAAATCTACTTTCCCCATGGACACTATTTTCTTTCCTTTTTAAATGTTCATTAAAATTAATAAAATAATTTAAAAAATAGTGATTTGAATGAAAGTTTATGAAACCAATTGGTCTTTGATTACACTATTTATCCACTCATATACATTTTGTTTCATGGTATTAATTACAATACCCATAATGTAACCACACTTTTCCTAACTCCTCCCTATAATTCTGATTTCCATTAGCCCTTTAATCTTCCTTCTTTATCCATTTGAGGCTTTATCCCTGGTCAAAAACTGCTCCTCTGACCTCATGTCGATGGTTATTCTAAGGAGTGTGAGTCTTTCTCTACATTATTAGTCATTTTATAAGCTTATCTATTGTTTGGCTGAAAGATTTGTTCCAAGTTCAAATGTTGAAAAGGGGCCATAGTCTTGGGGTTCCTTCCACAAGTCTATTTTGGATCATTAACTACCTTCTTAACTTTTTTTTTCCTTCACCCACTTAGAAGCAGAAGAGAGAATGTTTTCTTTAATATTTATCACTTTCTCCACACCATTGGCTCTGGCTCAAGCTACACAACTGTCTAACCTCCTCAATATATTCATATTTTCAACATAGTACATATTTATAGAGGATGTCCAAGAAGGGCTGAGAAAGTCTTTATCAACATTTACTTTTCTAACATTCCTGGTAAAATTTCAAAGTTAATACTGTTGACCAAGTCAAGGTCCTAGAATTATAGGATCTTCTTCAATACAGCCATTTCAAGTTCCCCCTCTGTCCATATACACTGCTGTCATTCTTTTGTAGGACTCCACCTCTGGACTTTGATATTTCAGCCTTAAGCCTCCTAGCCTACCAGTCCTTTTCTCTTCCACTGGACTAGACACATTTGTTCATTGTACCATGGCTCCATGAGTGTACGTTCTCTCACAGTCTGTAAGTTCTGTATTTTTCTTTCTTTCCTTTTTTCACTCTTGATTCTTGTTACTGATAACCTCAGCAATATTTTTCCAACACTCAGCTCCTTAACCTGATCCAGCCATACCTTCCACTCTGCACAATGGTATGGCAGTTCTAAAATAGTTCATGTTTCATAAATTCTGAAGAAAGTTATAATATCAAATAAACAGGAGCCACTATAGAATTAATGTTACAAGAAGTTAACTTGTTTCTCTCTTAGCATAAAATTTAAAGATCTGAGTCTTAGAAGAAAATCACACCAACTCGTGTATAATGAATGATTTCCACACTGAAAACTTTATGGAGTAGAATTCTACTCTGAAACCCATGGGTTCTTCATGAATCAGAATGCTCTTGACAACATTGGTTTACTGTGTTGCTGTTACGTGCCATCGAGTTGACTAGTGAACACATCAGCAATGCATCATCTGTTTGTTGAAACATGTTAGTTAATGTTTCCTCACTTTCTGGGCCTCACTTTTTTTTTTTACCAATGCCATCAACACATTTGTTTATAGAGTAAGAAATTTTAATCTCATCTAGATTCTCAAACAGCAGTTTGGCTACTTCTGCTTGGTCTTCTTCAATCCCTTTCCCATTTCTTTAACATCAGCCTCTCTTCCCCAGTCATACTCACCTATTATTTCTAGATAAGTCAATTTCAAAAGAGGGTCTCAACACTAAATTGAATTGAATATGAAAATATAATGATGAGTGATTTTAGTCCCACAAAAATTTCCTTTCCACTTGTTCAAGCATCCTACAAGTGTAGGGACAGTTTCTATCCCATTCCAGGGATTCATCAAATGATACATTTGCTATTCTTAAAAGAACCCAATGGTGATTCCCCCTCCCCATATGGATTTTCCCCATATCTCTTGGATCATATGAATTTACAAGTTGTGCTATTTCTTCTTTTTTACCTTTGTTTTTCTCTAAATTTATTTCTTCCAATTCTCTTTTTAAAAGCATTTTAAATATTTTAAAATATTTTAAACAGTATGTTTTGAAATATTTCAGAGATATAGAAAATAATGAAATAGATAGAAACTCATGCACTTAGATTTAACCAGTTTAGTCCTTGACTGGAGTAAAGTTAAGTGTCCAGCTATTAGTCCGAAGGTTTGCAATTCAAATTCCCCCAAAAGTCCCTTGGAAGATGGGCCTGGTGATCTACTTTCGATAGTTGATAGCCCTGAAAACCCGATGCAGTAGTTCTACTCTGCACTTTTGCACACTCGGGGTCCTCAGGAGTCAAGAATTAACAGCGACTAACAACATATCTTTTTCATTCCTCTAACCCAAACTTACTGCTGCTGATTCCAAGCTGAACCACAGAGACCCTCCACTGGGCCTCCAGGGCTATTAACGCCAACAGTAGCGGAGACTGCTCATCTTCTTCATGGAGCCACGGGTGGATTTGACCAGCCAGAACTACACAGCCTAGTAACCAATGCCACATGCCATGGATGTTGCCACCAAAGCGCCCTCAGCTTGTCTAGTAAGAAGTAAAATAGTGAATATATTGTTTCATCTCTATGGATGCATGCAATATATACTCTGTGTGTGTGTGTGTGTGTGTGTGTGTGTGTGTGTGTGTGTGTGTGTGTCTGTGTGTGTATCAAGTATGAAAAATCTGCCCCATAAGCTGATTACCTTCAGGACAGCAGGTAACACCCCATAAGTGTTTTTATGTGTTTATCTCCTAATGTAAATACTCATAACAATAGCTAGTACTCTGTAGGGTATTCTGTTTCTTTTTTAAATGGCATATACAATCCTTTTGCTTACTGATGCATTATTCAAAGTGTTTCTTTTTTGAGCAATTGGCTATTCCCACAAACAAGTGTGTATTTTTGACAGATGTTTAACTTAGCTAAACCTCGTATTTATATTGCCACTAGAGGAATGCAGAACATCTGGCTTTTTTTAAAATGATCCTTTCTTGATTTATTTAAGTATAATAAATGTATTTTCAGGGCTCTGATTCTGAATTTTATAGTAATAGACTCTAAGACTAATGGATCTGAGAATAACTTAAATATCCATTCATTCCCTAGCTTCACTGGGATGATTCTCTAATCTAGTTTTTGTGGTTTGTGTGTGTGTTTTTAACTTTAGTTATACTTCTAATTCATTGTCTAATTGCCTAAGATATAAAGAGGCATTCTGCCTAAATGAAACAGCATCAGTGAAACAAATGAGGCTAGACTTTGACTATGATATCCATTCTAGTACTTAATCATTTATCCACAGAAGATTCTCTGGTGGACTCTATTCTCTCTTCTGTTCCGCTCCAGAAATACCTACCTCCATGCCACACAAATGGTTTGTTGATTTTTTAATGTGAATTTCTGTGAAAATAAGCTTATTTGTGGAAGCATTTACAAAGTTTATAGTCACGTGGCAGACAACAGACAATTTATAAAAGATAATAAATGTTACCTGAGTGTAATATCCTTAAGACCCCTTTGAACAAAATTTGAAAAGTACTTTTCCAACATTGGTTAAGAGGGCAAACATCCCTACTTTTTAATGATACAGATAGAAAAAAGAAAAAAAAAACAACCCAAAACTATCCACAAGTGTTTGGTATCAGCAATCAGGTATTTAGAAGCAGGAACAATTGGCAGATTAGTATGGATGGGGATTTGGGTCCCAAAGACACCGAAGTATGAAGACGACAAAATGTACGTAAAATCACACCCTTTATCCAGTCTGTTTCCTACTAGTTGTCATTTATCAGCTATTTAATGAAGACTTTTCACCTCTGATTCTGTCTTCGAGTTGCTCTCAGTCAGGATCGTGGGAGGAGGTACAAGGTACACTAATGTGGTGTTCTAAATACAATACAAAGAAGAGACTGATAACAAGGCTGTACAATAGGAAGCTTCAGTAGCCTAGTGGTAAGAAGCAATGCTAAAATCCCAAAGGCACCAGCTTCTCCTCGAGAGAATGGGCAATCTCCACCGGACTCCAGGGGTGACTTACTGCCTCTGAAAACCGGCTGGGGGTTCAGCTATGGGTCAGTTATGACTCAACAACAACCACCTTATAGAGGGAACTTTGATAGAGCAATTGATAGCAAGTCGCACTGAGAAGCCAAATGTAGGTGATTAGAATTAACCAGCTGCTCTGCAAAGGAGATAAAAAATATATTTCTCTGTCGTTTTCAGCCTCTGAAAAATCTACTGGAAGGTCAGCTATGGGCCATTTCTGACTTGATAGCAACAAAAGAAGAGAGAGGGAAATGATAGAAGAATGCTAAGAGCAGTAACGCTGGAAGCTATTACGACTAACTCATTCATTACTGCCAAGCCAATTCCAAGCCACAGTTATCCTCCAGGATAGAGTAGGGTTTCCTATGGCATTTCCAAGGCTGTACGCTCTGTGGTAGGTGCCCTGGTGGCATAATCTGTGGCAAGCTGCGCTGCTAATTCAAAGGTTCTATGGAAGAGAGATGATCATTCTCCTCTTGTTGTGATTTACTGTCTCAGAAACCCAGTGGAGAGTGGCTGTGAGTCAGAATGACTTCAGTGTCACGACTGAACTAGTGAGTGAATAAGTCAAATAAACTTCCATATCTTTTATCCATGGAGAGGCTGATAAGTTTCACTTCTAAATTTTCACTTAGCAGCCAACCATTTACCCACCGTGCCACCAGGTCTCCCACTCTTACTACCAAAACTCAGAAATAAACCCACTACAATCCAATTGATGCTGACTCACGGTATTAGAACAGGTAGAAAAAAGTACCTCAAAGGGTGCCCAAGGCTGATATCTTTACTGAAGCACATTGCCACACATTTCTCCCAGTGAATGGATTGAAAACCCTGACTTTTTGGTTAGCAGATGAGCACTTCCCACCAGACCACCAGAGCTCCATTTGGCCATAACTTCATGTAGATCTGAGAAGTCAAGGGAGAAAGTAACACTGGTAGAGTCTGATAAAAGCTGGGTCATAGATGCTTTTGGCAGGAGCTATAGTTGCAGGAAGAGGCAGGGGTCACCACAACCACAATGCCAAGGCAGAGTGAGAGGAGGGAAGATGGGTTATTCACTCTCTCCTCTTCACTGAGCCTCCTTTAGACAGATTCTACTGGAAGCAGGCTGACAAAGGAATTCTACTAACGCATCTGGGGGTCAGCCCCCGTCCTAGACCCAGGAACAAGACAGGCTATTCATGATATGGAAGAGACGCTGGTCAAACACAAACTAAACTACTAAAACGGTGATTATTTAATAACTAAAATCACATTATCAAGTCAGGAGGGGTAAACTATCTACTAGAATCCACTGAAAAAGAGTGTAGAAATGAAAAATGTTTTTTGTCTAGATATTTACCATAATGAGGTATTAGCAAGTGAACTAGGTTAGGTAGTATGATGTTGTTGTTTTTGTTGTTGTTGCTTCTCTTCGAGTTGAGCATGACTCATAGCGAATCTATGAACCTATTAACCTGGAAGCCCGCCTACAACTATCGACATTCATCAAAGTTCATAAAGGTTCCAGAGGCAAGTTGTTTAGGAAGTCGATGCCATTCCTGCTTCCAAACCTGTCATAGAATGAAATTGGTTGAGTCACCTGCGATGCATAGGGACCCTATGTATAGCAGCTCTGAACCCTGTCCTGTCCTGAGCCAGTCTCACTAATTCTGACACACCAACCCCCATTGCCCCAATTATTGTCATCTAGGGTTTCCCTCCCGTGTGCTGTCCATCCACCCTTCTGAGGATAATGTCCTTCTCCAAGGGCCAATCTCTCCTGGCCACGTGCCCAAAGTAAGTGAGGCAGAATTTCAAAATTCTATCCTCCAAGGAGAGACTTGGTTTTACCCTCTCCAACACAGACCTCTTTGTTTTCTTGGTAGTCCATGGTATGTTCATGACTCTTCTCCATATATCTAGCGAGCTATTATCTTTTAATAACTCCATTAAAATTTTGTTTTACTTCAATGACCAAACTAGACTCTATTCATAGTATTTCTTAGGATGGGAATTAGACATGCTTTTGCCATTTTAAAGATAAGCAAATGTACTGACGTACTAATGCAGCTAAGACCAAATGTAAGCATTATTGGATATTGCTTAAAATAGAAACTTTAATTTGGAAATTGTGTCTCTGTGCTTTCTGCAGATGAATTATGTAAGGAGACAATGTACCACTTATTTACTGAACCACTTGCTCAGTGGAATATGTTGAATGAACACAGGAGCAAAATATGAACAATTCTGATCAAGAGGCTACTATATCATGGACTACTCACTCCAAACAATTGTGCTTGAACATAGTTCTCGGCACTCATTCCATACCAAAAAAAAAAAAAAAATTAGTGTTCCAATTGATGGCAATTTTGTTACTGATAAATTAGCAGTGCTAATTCAATCCTGAAATTAGTTATGAATGTGTGAATTAGCCGTGGACATATTGTTGTCAATAATTTATAAACAACAGTTTTCATGTCTAACCAGAGGAAATAACTTTTTCTTTTCTTTGCTCCCCACTTCTGTTCATCCTGAAAATTTTTCTAAAAAATCATCTTGTATAACTTCACAGAGAGTGTATACATGGATAATTAGAATATAAGAATTTCTCATCATTTTGTCTCTTTTCAGCCTGATATATTTTTAACATAATAAAATTGTAAGGGCTTAGATAATTTGAAGTCATAGAAATGTCTATTACTCAAAATAAATTAATGTCATTAAGTTGTGGTACTAGAGAAGAGTGCTGAATATCCCATGGATTACCAAAAGAACCAACAAGTATGTCTTGGAAAGGGCTCAGCCAGAGTGCTCCTTGGAGCCAAGGATGGCAAAGCTTTATCTCTCATACTTTCGACATGTTGATAGGAGAGGCTATTTCTTGGAAAGGGTATCATGCTTGGAAAGATGGAGGGTCAACGAAAGAAAGGAAGACTCTAGTCAAGATGGACTGGCCCAGTGGCTGCAGCAATGGACTCAAGTGTAACAGAAACAGTGCTCACAGAGTCACCATGACTCATACTCAACTTGATGTCATCTAACGACAGCTATCTTTATCATTTATACATAATGTTAACATATGTGTGTGTGTATACACATATACTACTTCTAGTAAACATGAATTTCTATAGAAATCATTTGTCTTTCAAAATAAAAATGTATACTTATAAAGAAATTTAGAGTCTTATGGGAGAAGGTTGGCTAGGCAAATTACAGTTTACAGAAACTAGTTAGAATATTAACTGTGAGTCTATTCTAATCAGATGGCAATGAGTTTGAGAGATACTCTTAATCTGCATGTTGTTGTTGTTGTTGTTATGTACCATCCAGTCCTTTGCGACTCATAGCGACCTTATGTACAGCAGCCCTAAACTCCGCCCTGTCCTGTG
>NW_006399764.1:1187234-1190853 GCF_000299155.1 Elephantulus edwardii | reverse complement strand
CTGACACTCCCATCCCAATTATCCCAGTCACTGAATCAATCCACCTCATAGAGGGCCTTCCCCTCCTGCACTGTCCCTCCACCCTCCCAAGCATGATGTCTTTCTCCAGGGACCGGTCTCTCCTCACAACATGTCCGAAGATGTTAGATGGAGCCTCAGAATCCTTGCCTCCAAGGAGCCACCCGGTTTAACCCTTTCCAGGACAAATCTATTTGTTTTCCTAGTATTCCATGGTATTCTCAATACTCTTCTCCAGCACCACAGCTCAAAGGCATCAATTCTCCTTCTATCCTCCCTGGTCATTTCCCAACTCTCTGATGAATAACAAGTGATTGCGAAGACCATGGCCTGTGTCAAACGCACCTTAGTCTCCAGAGAGACACCATTGCTCTTCAGTACTTTGGAAAGATCCCTAACAACAGACCTTCCCATGGCAATGCGCCTTTTAATTTCCTGGCTGCTGGTGCCAAGACTGTTGACTGTGGAGTGAAGCAAACTAAAGCTCTGTATAATCTCAATCTCTTCACCATCCATCCTGATGCTGCCAATTGTGTTCTGGGATTCCCATTCTTTTCAGAGTCAGCCATAGTTTTTTATGATCCACACAGTCAAATGCCTTTGCATAGTCAATCATTACTATCATAACAAGTCCACATTATTGACATGATTTTATTTTTCAAATCTCAGAAGGAGGTAGTTCTTGGCAAAAGACATCATGCTGGGAAAGGGAAAGCTCAGAGAGAAGAAAGCTTTCAACACAATGATTGGACACAGGTTCCAGCATATTTGAGATCTTAAAGATCTTAAAGGTAGGGCAAGTTTTGAGCTATTGTTCATAAGGTCTCTTGTTCATAGAGTCACTATGAGCTTAAAAGTTCATAATGGACTCGATGACATCTAGCAATAAAAACCTTCTATCTTTCTCCCTTACCTCCTTTCTAATTTTGCTTCAATTCAAAACATCTTTCTTAAAACAAACAAACAAACAAAAAAATGGAACCAACACAGCTTTCCAAAGTAATACATCAGTTTTAAGGGTCCCTTCTCCACTCTCAGGAAGAGATCACGTTTAAAACCCAAATATATTATATCAAGTAATATTTGACGGAAATATGGGAACATATGGATCTTGGTTTTCTCCTTTGGAAGTTAGAGTTTCAATTACAGGAAATTGTTGATTGGTAAAGAGATCTAGATAAGATAATGCTGATTGCCATCAGCAGGACTCACAGTGACCCAATGAACAAAAGACCTGATGCTTTTCTATACTATCATAGTTTCTCAAAGTTCATCTCGTTCCCTGGGGCATGTTGTTTAGGAAGTGGATGCCACTCCTGCTTCCAATGGCAATAACAATGAAGAAATTTGTCCTTCATCAAATTCATTTTGGATTAATTGGATTTCAGCAAATTGACATAACATTTTCCCCCTTCCTTTATTATTTGTTCATTCATGCACATTTCCCTCCCTCCCTGTCCCCCCATCGTCCCCCTTGTGTCATTAGTAATTAATCATCATACACTTGGTTTTAAATCATCCATTCCTTTCAGAACAGCATTCTATCTCACCAGCTTATCAGACCTGGACAGTGCAATCTCAGCCTCTCTCTCATTCTCTTCCTGCTTCCATCTCCCCCCTACCCACTCTACCCTCCCGTTGCCACCTTCCCTGGAGCAGAACAATGCATTTCTTCTTTTTCTCTCTACCACACTAGGAATATCTTTAAAAGCAGTTCAGTTATACACCGTCACGGAAGAGTCAAACCTTGAGATGGTTGTGAGTCCATGACCTCCATGCTCCAGCGCGGAGCCCTCACCTGGCTGGTCAGAAGTAGCCAGATAAGCTGTCCTTCCTCCAAACTCTCCCGAGCTTGTGTGCTCTGCTTGTATACTCAGCTCTGCTTCCTAACATAAATTCTATTCATTTTAAACGATAAAATATTTTCCATGACTTTCTATCAACTATCATATAAATTTTACCTCTCTTGGAACGCTTTTGTGACAGTTTCTTCTTGACAGGTTTTCTAAGCAATATGATATACTGGCTGTTATTTTGTACTTGCTAGTTTAGATATTTGATCATAGAATTCCTTCTGTGGGGAAAATGACCCTGATATCCAACTCAACCTCTACTTGGTCCATCTCATGCAACTTATCTTTCTCTCTTATTTCCCAATACACTTTCCATTACCTTTTCTACCTCCCTTATTAAAGTGTGAATAGGAATTCTCACCTGTTGCAAACACTGAATTCATCCTATTATATCACGCTTCATTCTTTTCTAACAACTTTAACGCTTTTCTTTTCCATAAGTTTAATAGATTCATAATCATAAAGGATGAGTTTCTCTGATTTAACAAGATACTCCCAATGTTCAGTAAAGTGCCTGGCACTTAGCAGAAGCCCAATAAATGAAGCTAGGAGCACATAATAAATGAACAAGCATCAATCGAGAACAGTAAAGATGCTTTTTTTTATGTTCTTTCAGAATTTTAAAGGAAAAAAGTCTAATTCTTCCCAAATTAGCAATCCTCGGAAGAGACACAGAGGGGAAAGGCAGAGAGCTTTCACTACAGTTTATAAAGCTTCCTTTGCCCTGTGTATATAAAAAACTTTTCCAACATAGTTAAAAGGAAACCCACAGATTGGGAGAAAATATATGGTAATAAGGGGCTCATGCCTAATATTTATAGAATACTCCAACATCTCAACAAGAAAAAGGTAAACAACTTAATCACAAAATGAGCAAAGGATATGAATAGATACTTTGCCAAAGAAGACATTCAGATGGCAAACAATCCCTAACTCTCATAGAAATGCAAACAAAAAGAACTATTAGATATCATCTCACCCCAGTAACAATAGCAAAATCCGACAAAATAGTAAACAGCAAATGCTGACAAAGTTGTGGGAGATTGGAACTCTTATTCACTTCTGACAGGAATGTAAAATGGTGCAAACACTAAAGAAGGTGGTTTGGCACTTTTTCAAAAAGCTGGAAATAGAAATATCACTTGATCCAGGAATTCCACTACAAGGAATATGCCCTAAAGAAAACAGAGTTGCCACCCAAACAGATATATGCACATCCATGTTTATTGCTGTATTATTCACAATAGCAAAGAGATGGAAGCCACCTAAATACTTACCCTACCAACAAATGATGGATAGAAAAACTATGGTATATTCACACAAAGGAATATTACACAGCACTGAAAAACAAGCAACTCAAAATACTACACAACATGGGTGACCCTGGCAGACATTATGCCTAGTGAAATATCTCAGTCACAAAAGGACAAATACTGCATAACACAACTGTTATAAAACAGGACTCAATAAAGAAGGATAAATAATGAACAATGCATTGAAATAGATGAAAGAAAGAACTATTTAAAATGAATATATGAGTAGGCATTATCTGCATGGTAACAGTCCACAATAAGATGTACATTGAAAAATGGACTGGGGGAGAGGTGGGGAAGGAGGGAGGAAATTATGCAACAATGAATTTTTTTGTTTTTTTTAAGTGAACTGGGGGATAGGGTGGAAAATGTGCAACAATGAATGAATGAAAATGCAACTTTTCTGTAAATTTTTGTTGAATGGAGAGAGAGAGA
>NW_006399764.1:1185227-1187134 GCF_000299155.1 Elephantulus edwardii | reverse complement strand
GAAAGAAAGAAAGAAAGAAAGAAAGAAAGAAAGAAAGAAAGAAAGAAAGAAAGAAAGAAAGAAAGAAAGAAAGAAAGAAAGAAAGAAAGAAAAGCGTCTTTTGAATGAAACTCCAAGAACCACTCAATCATGAGTTACTGTCCTGGCAGTGCTGGCCAAAGGGCATGGCCAAGCTGGAAACCTCTGGGCCCAATATGTCTCATAGAAAAGCAGTCCCTAGACTGCTAGAATCCATATTCTTTAATGTGTTATTGCCTTGCCATTTTATTGTGACAAGGACTTGGTGAACATCTCTTCTAGCATCATAACAGGTACATTTATGCAAGATAAAAAGTATCCCTGCTTTCTCTTTTCTTACATGAGGGTATGTTCTTGGTGACTTATTTCGTGTTTGATACAACATTACACACAGAAATTTTTTTAAAAAGTGAAATGGAAGCAAAACAACAAAAAGCAATTATTTTGCAATAATAAACGCAATTGTATTAATTACATTTGCAGAAGTTTTATACTCCTTAAGTGAATACATGGGTCATTCATTTTGCTGACTGATGTACATAATTTTGCTTATTGTTCACAACAAATCTATGAAGTCTATTCAATTCTTTACTAAACAGAAGACCAAATAATTGGAGGGATTACAGTCTTCTGAAAACCATTCTCCATGTATGACTAATAGAGACTCAAAAGGAAATTTGTTTGTTTGGAAAGAAGACAAACACTTTATTATTCTGATGTTAAAATTTCAAGCCTAAACCCTAGTTATCTAGGACACATCCCTCCCTTTTCTGGCAAAGAGTCATTTAATTCGCGTAAGAGCATCCTCTCTTTTGAAAGCCTGCAGGCAAGTTATCCAAATGTAATCTCACACCACCTTCCTATTCAAAAATAGATTCAGTAGGGATCTATGATAGGCACTCTAAATTGGACAGATAGCAACACCATTTTACACAACATTAACAGCCCTGAGTATATTTACAAATAACTATCTAATATCGACTAAGATAATAGCATTTTGTTTCCACAACCCCACAGAGAACAGCTTTATCCACCAGCTATCTGTGCTTTATGTTAACACAAAAGGCAACAGTTCTGTTTTTAAAGTATCCCCAGACACATTCTCATTCAAATGATTGTCAATATTCCTGATTTCTTGTAGTTTTAATGTTATACTCAGTTTTCAAACCCTTGGATAAAATAAAAGATCAAATCATTATAATGAGATTTTCTGTTTCCTTTTAGAGAAACAAAACAATGTACATAAACAAAGCATAAAACAGAACTCTATCTTAATTATAACACAAGAGGTATCTGACTTTTTCCTGAGAATACATTTGTTCTGTGTATTCTTAATATTCAAAATGTCATAATATTCTTAATATCTTGAATATTATCACATTTACTCAAGATCTTGAAATGTATATAACACTTTTATTGGTGACGAGCTAAGTATTTGAGGGTAATGTTCATTCCTTTTTAATTTTTGCAAGCACATATAGGTGAGCTCTGATAATCTAGAAGGTAAGGAGCTTGTCTGTCCACCCCAGAGCAGGTGGTTTGAATACAATCCGTGGAAGAATGAAGGGTACTCATAGTTTATCATTATCGCATATTTAATGTAGTAACGTTACTTATGTTCATCATGTTATGCAACTGTGATGTTAAGGATTTGTTGTTCACAATTACTTTCTTAGCCACTGAGCTTGACTTTGCCAAGTGAATAAGTGGGTACATGTGAATAGGGTGTGTTTGTCTAGCCACAAGGAGGTTGGCTAGTCTCACCACTAACTTGAGGAGTTTCAGCAGCAGATTTTGAGAATCTTGAAGGAAATAGCAAAAAATAAGTCCCCAGGAATAGATGGTACACCAATTGATGTATTTCAGCTAACAGATGCTGCCCTGGATGT
>NW_006399764.1:1170705-1182797 GCF_000299155.1 Elephantulus edwardii | reverse complement strand
GATTCATCCTGGAGAGGGTTAAACCAAGCTACTCCTTGGAGGCAAGGATTCTGGGGCTTCGTCTGACATACTTTGGACATGTTGTAAGGAGAGACAGGTCATTGGAGAGGGACATTATGCTTGGGAGGGTAGAGGGACAGCGCAGGAGAGGAAGACCTGTATGAGGTGGATTGATTCAGTGACTGGGGTAATTGGGTTGGGTGTGTTGGAGACAGTGCAATTGGCATAGGGTAGAGGAGAATTTAGGGCTGTTGTACTTAGGGTCGCTATGAGTCGCAAGCAACTCAAAGGCACATAACAACAAACAACCACCATCAGTAAAGAAACAGCAGGAATGCAATGTGTACTGTTCAGATCTGTTCAGATCTGCACCAGCCAGACCTGCAGGATTGCAGCGGCAGCTGTAGCAAATTATCACAGACATTGACATGAGACAGAGCTGACCTTGGGAATTGACACGAGACAGAGTTGACCTTGGAAGTACTACCCCATGGAACCCGAGCAAGAATCCTTTGCCCAAGTTAGTTGGAGGACTTAAGAGGGTGGAAAGAGAGGTGCCATAATTGTCAAGACTAAAAGCTTTGTTACACTGGCCTTAATTCACGAGGTTGAAGGCTGAAGAATCCTTGAGTTTGATTCAAAAGCTGTCCTGACTGAGAAATCGTATTCTGTTGCCAACTGAAATTATATCCTATTAACTTCCCTAATAAACCTCATAATTGTGAATATAGTTCAGTGTGCTCTGTGAACTATATCAACAGTTGACCCAGTCAACAATAAGGTTGGTGTTGGAGTTACTTGAAAGAGGTACAGGATGGTGGAGGACATGTCGGACCTCATGGGGACTGGTTTTGTGATGTGGATGCTGTTGATAAGAACAATATCTCTTTGTGAAGTCAGTGCTGTTGTTGTTGTAGTCTATCAAGTTGTAACCTACCCATAACTGACCCTCCAGCACGTTTTCAGAGGCAGTAAATCATACAGTAGGAGATTGACCAACTCGTGGATTCAAACAGCATGCCTTCAGGATTGCAGCACAGCTTTTTAGCACTAGGCTAGCAGAGCTGTGGAGTCAGTAGAGGTCAGATAAGGCAGTTTCTATGCTGCCCTTGCTCTTTTCACAGCAATCATCACAATGGAAATCATAAGAACAAAACCATCCTATTTCAAAATAGTGATAATAGCAACATGACTTGCAGAATATTTTTGAGACTAGTGGTGAAAAATCAGGTAGAACACTATACTATTGTTGTTGTTGTTGTAGTTGTTAAATGTCATCTAGTGGAGCATGACTCGCAGAGACCCTAGGAACAAAAGACCTGAATCCTGTTCTATAACTATTGATGTCTCTTTAAGTTCATAGAGTTTCCAGAGGCATGTTGTTTAGGAAGTGGACACTACTCCTGTTTCCAAGCCTGTCTTAAACTGGGAGCTCCACCAAACGCTGTCCACCATGTGTGACCTAAAAAGAAGAATATTGCTATAACAATGGCAAAGATAAACTATGACAAGAAATTTGTCCAGAGAAAACTGAAAGCTGGAAACATTGGCATGATTTTGGTTTTAAAGATGTGTCCCTCAGACAAAAGTGACCAAAGAAACAGTCAACCCTCAATGGATTTCTAAACTTGATTTCCAAAGTCTCACTGCGACGTGCTCAAGTCACAATACCAAGCATAATGTTTCTAGTGAGAGTCAGGTACATCTTTGTGAAATGAAGGAATCTGCAAAAGTAGTAAAAGAAAAGGATTTCACAAAAACATGTGCTGGGTTCCCACCCAGAAAACAAAGGGGGGAAAACTGCACATATTGCAGTGTATTGAAGAGAACAAAACTAAATCCAAATCTCCAAATTTATATATAAAATTCTTCCTTTAAAATTGTCTGGGGAAGAAATATTTATCTTCAGAAAGAAAAGAGGTTGTTTGACTACACAGCTTGTTCAATTCAGTTCTGCTTCCCAGAAACATTTACAATGGGAGGAAGGTTAATAAGCTCCCCTGGTGGTAGTTGGGCCATATGCACTGGAGAGAGGAAGAATGAATTCTTATTTCCAGCCAATCTGTTTTTCCTTGTCACTCTAATGAGACATGCCAAGTGCTCCTATTATAGTAATTTACCATAATATATATGGTGAGATGGCCCTGATGCCAGGCAAAGTATTATAAGTATCTATTTCTCAAATAATTGAAAAAGAGACACAAACATTTTCTTTAGAAATGGACCATTAGATTGTCTACGCAGCTTGGTGAGTAGTGGAATACTTAAGGAACAATGCCACCTGTTTTTATATATTTGTGGACAGGTAGCGTTGACAACATAAAACTCCACTTTATGGAATTGCTAGAACAGCTGCAGGAAAGAGATAGAGGCATTTTATCATTTTAATTTGCTATCACCTAAACATAACGGCAGTGTAACAAAATTGCCTAGGATTATTGAAAATAATCTGTCATCAGAATTGATGGTATTTACCGAATGCTTTAACTAGCAAACTTCAGTCTGTTCTTGGCTTTGTACAATAAAAATCTACTTCCTGCCACATGAAAATGCCCTGGGTTCTACCTACAGTAAAATAATAGTAATAATAACATTAACAAAAAAAGTACTTGAAATGAAGAATGTTATTTTTATTTCAGAGCAACAAATAATTGTTTCAAGAAATATGAGAATAAATAAAATAAGCCATAGTTAAGCTGTTTGATTGAATAGAATTACTATTTAAGGCACATTTGTCCTAGGTTTAAAAAGAATCCAAATCTTATTCATAAAAAATGTTCTATCATTGTAATTCTTTATTAAGCGCCAACAACCTTGATAAAGTAAAAAGGAGAGCTACTTATTCAGAGTCTTACCAGTTTGAGTCAGACCCATTTTTTTTTTTGTTGAGTCCATACAAACACAGTAAGTGGTCAAAGAAAGGATGTCAGTTATGGTGACAACTTCAAATTCAGCTACAGTCCATCCAGGACTGGAGCATGAGGAGGGAAGGTATTTTTCATATTCTGTTTCTCTTAAGAAGAGAAGGATCTTTGCTCACATGGGTGGGCGTAAGAACCTAAAATGCAGAGTCTCTTTTGCACCTGCTTGAAAGAATGCAGCTCGCTCAGAACAATGTTTCCTAACTCTTTCAAGGCTAATTTATTTTTTTCTTTTTTGAAATGTGACTAGCACTTATCATTAGTACAATGCATCAAACACTTTACCGGAATCTGTTTTCACAGCCAGAAAGCTGGGAAATATTTTCAGAGGAACAGCTGGAAAAAAAATTAGTAAATCTATATACTAGATGTTGCTCAAAGGCAGAATTAATATAGCTTGTCGCAACTACAAAAGAGATCTATTGCTGTGTCTTTAAGAGTTTATAGGTAAGTTGGACCAGGCAATACAGTTTCTTATTTAGCCTTATTATGAGTCAGAATCAATTCATTGGCAACACTAATAATTTTATTTAATTTGCCAAACAAAAGTTTATTAAGTACAAACAAGACAATGGATAGATATAAGTAAAAGTAGAAGGGAAACTACTCTCTTAAAAATTTTTTGTTTGCTTAATATTGGCTAATTTTCCCCCCAGGGTTTGCCACAAGTCTTTTCTTTCAGGTCCCCACTTTCCTATTTCCTTCAGATTTGTACAGTGATATTCATAGTCGCATTCTTCACCACTGCATTGGAAACAGCCCAAATGTCAAAACACAACTAAATGGATTGAAAACTTGTGATACATTCACATACTGGAATACTATGCAGCACTCAGGGCAATAATTTAAAAAAAATACTACATAACTTAGGAGAGAGGTCGGAGAGCATTATGCTGAATGAGCTAACTCAGTCTCATGAGGACAAATACTGCATAAGACCATGAGTGTAAAAATAGAAGGCAACATTAATAAATTTTTAAAACTAATTTTTATCATGATTACTGGCAATTCGTTTGGTTTTGCAAGAAAAGGCTGGAAAACTTTTCAATGATTTAAAAGATGCACATGAAGCCAGTGAAGGTGACTGTATTCAGGAGTTTGTGTGATTTGTTAGGGTAAAAAGACAAATAGAAATTGCCCACAGAAGGCAGATGCATATGATACAATGACTGCAGATGCAAATCTCAAGTCAAGAGCATTTTCCTCTAATTACCATGCCTCTCAAGTTCTCTCCACCATTATATTGCTGTACGTGTCATATGCATGTTTCTGTACATAGTAGTGTCTAGTTTGACTGTACTTAAATAAATCAATCAGGAGGGAATTAAGAGTTACAAAAGTATAATTTACTACTAGAAGAAAAGTAGCTATACTCATACATCCAATTCATCTCCCTTATGCTATGTTCAGTTAATATTTATTATACGAAAACAATACATTACAGCATTTACAAAGTCAAACTGTATTTATAGTAAAATATATATTCACAGCACCACCAGTGCCTAAGTGAATAGCTCTCAGCCAGGGACAATTTTGTCACCCAGAGATGTTAAGCCATGTCTAGACCCATTTTGGCTGTCACAGGTGATAGGAGGGTGCTATGGGCATTGAGTGCATGGAGGTCACTTATGCTGCTAAATAGTCTAACATGCACAGACAGCACCTCACAACAATGATTAAGTAGTTCAAGGTTGAGAAACCCTACCTTTCTCAATTGAAGCAAATGCTTTTCACTTTTAAAAAAAGTTTCCCCTTTTATACACATCTTCTTATGTCTAAATATTTGTTATCTGTTACATCATCAAATGGAAATATTATCTATTCTAAATTATTAAAATAAAGATTAAGTTCTCTTTAACTACTATACTCTCTTATTTTTTCCACATCCTACTGAAATAGTTAGATTCCATGCATTAATTAAATCAACATTTATTGCTTATATGCAAATTTGCCTAAAGAAATATTCATAGCTAAACATTACTGGAATTGCTTATTTGAATGTAATCTTTTATTTTCTCATTTGCTAATGTTTCATTTAGGAATATTGGTTGAATGATGGTTTAATTCCTTGGCTGCTAAGTGGAAGATTGGTGGTTCTAAACCACCCAGCAGCTCCGCAATAGAAAGATCTAGTAGTCTGATTCTATGTAGATTATAGCCTTTCTCAAAACATAAGACTCTCAGAGACTACCTTCCAGCCAAATGACAGATATGATGATGAAACACACATAAAGGACATGCTTCTCGGAGACCAACATGACAACATTTACCCAGTACCAATGATGAGAAGACAGGGACTTACAGGGAAAGTGGATGAATGGACACAGAAAGGGAAGAAGTAGGAAGAGTGCTAACACACTATAGGAATGCAAACAATATCACAGAACAATCTCTGTGTGCATTATTGATTGGGAAAACTAATTTTCTATGCAAACATACGTAGCCTAGAAAGCCACAGGGCAAGTTCTACTCTGTCACTTGGCATTGTTATGAATGAACTAGACAGTATCTAACAAAAAACAATGCTTTTTGTACGTATTCTCCATATATATCTTCCAAAAGCCCCTAGGTGAATGGCACACATGACCAACAGCATCATTATACAGTTGGTTTTGTTTAAAGATAGCTCTTCTAAAACCTAGATGCACTATCTTGGCTACACAGCCATCCTCCAGGCATGAACTCTGCCTTAGTGCCTGAATATCCCTTTTTCTAAACTGTTCTGGTTCAATTCCCATTTTGCTGGTAGCCTCTTCCTTCTTGATATACACCCTTGTTGGAGGAAGTGCATCGATTTTCAAACAGTTTCATCAGGTTCAAAAGGGAAAGCAATGTCAGAAATATTCATAATACTTATCAATATACTAGAACCTTGACTCTTACTGTCTCTCAAGATTGACAATAGATTCGTTCATCTAGGATGCACTACAATCCAAAAAAAATGTTCAAAACCACCAGCTGCTCCACGGGAGAAAGATGGGCAATAACACTACTCCAGTGTGATTTACTGACTCTGAAAACTCACTAGAAAGCCAGCTATGAGATGGTTCCAACCTGAAAGCATGCAACAACTACACCAACAACAGGTATGTACTAAGGAGTCCTGATGATACTATGGGTTAAAGTGTGTGTTGCAAACTGAAAGATGGGATATTCAAAACCAAAAGCCACCAAAGACTTCATGGAAGATGAGACACTCTGTTCCCACAAAGGTTTAGAGCCTTGGACACCATTTGAGACAGTTCACTTCAGTAGTTTAGGATCACTACGAGTTGGAATTTACTCGAGAGTATTGAGTGGTTAATGTATCAATCAAATAAAAATGTCTGGATATATGAATTTCATAAATGTCAAAAGAACAAACAGATGTATCTTGGAGAAGGTGCAGCCAGAGTCCTCCTTGGAGGCAAAGCTGATAAAACTTGTCTCATATACTTTGGGCATGTGGCTAAGAGAGGTTATTCCTTGGAGAAGGACATCATGCTTAGAAAGGTGGCAGATGGCAAAGAAAGGAAGACCCTCAACCAGATGGATTTACACAATGACTGTGGCAAGGGGCTCTAGTGTGTCACAGATTGTTTCATGATGGTACAGGGCAGGACAGGGTCCAAATCTGTTGTTCACAGAGTTGCTATGAATTGTATTTGACTCAATGGAACCTAACAACACCTGACCCTCTATAGCTTTTAAAAATTATTATAACAATATAAATCTGAATGTCTCTCATTGTCTCTGATTATAGTTTAGTATTGGCTGTTACAGAGTGTGATACATCAATTATTACTTATTAATTATTACTTATCTTTCTAAGGGTTTTTTTCCATCTTTCCACATTTTGTTCACACACACACACACACACACACACACACACACCAAATCTTTCTCAGAAGAAGTGAAGCAAGAATGCTCCTTGGAAGCAGTACATGAAGATTACACCTCACATATTTTGAGCATGTTATCAGAGACTAGTCCCCAGAGAAAGATGCCATGCTCATTAAGAGAAGGGTCAACTAAAAGAGAGGATGACCATCAGGAAGATTGAAACAATGGAAGCAACAAAGGGTTCCGAGAATATGAGGATGGCACTGGATCAAGTATTGTTTATAGGATTACTATGAGTTGTAGCCAACTTGATGCCACTTAATAAAAACAAATTGTAGTTCTTACTATATTCTTCATTGTTCTCTAGATTACTGTGGCATTTTGCCTTGACAATAAAAATTCCACTTCTGTTGGTTTTAGTAGTTTGTAGAAACTGATGGTCTATGCCCAATACACATCCTTTATATGATAGTCACATCTGAGATCCAAAAATTCAAGAACGTTCCTAAGGTTCCATAGTTACTGGCATATTTCCTAGAGTAAAACTTTAAATAAACAGACCCATCTTTTGATATAATAATAAACTGTTAAAAAAAATAATAAAACTGTTAGAATTTTCCTTAGGGGGAAAAAAATGGAATCATTTTAAAAAAATAGGACATGCCTTAAACTTTATTATGTAAATAAATTATCATTGCATAATCAAACTATGTTTTATAAAATGCCAACTCAAATTGTTTTTAACCATTCTTAAAGTATTGTGAAAAATGGAATCAATTATATTAATTATAAAATCATATTAATTGAAGATCTGTTTTCAAGTTCATTTTGAAATATAAATAAAATACTTGAGCAGTGAAAAAAGTATGTAAAAGATAGCTATTGGGAGGAGCAATATTTCCGATTTTACAGTATTAATGGTATTGTGGTGTTTAAAAGAATTGAATAATTTAGTCTTTAGTTGAAGTATAACCTTTGGTATAAAATAATAAAGCCATTTTTCTAAGGAATCTTAAATTATATGTTAGATACTTTTAGCTTGAGAGATGTTTCTAACACTGAAACAAAATCATTTAAGTGGGAGTTCAACCATAGCAAACATTTTGGCAGAATTACAATTCTTAATAATTTTCAGTAAATCAAAGTTTGGAAAAAAAGTCTTCCAAGAAAACTAACAAAGCATGTCTATGTTTTCTATTCCTGAACTAATTCACTACTTTTTTCCCTGTGTTCCTTTTAATTTTATTGAAAAGCTGCCTCATTTTAAAGCAAGCTGTTAAGGTTTTGAGTATAAAAAAAAATTCAAGTGGCTCATACACCTAACATCTCTGAACTATACTTTGTTTTAATTTCACACAGCTTTGCACTCACATCTTCTGGCCAGAAATTGATGTGGAAATGAGAGACAGGAGCACAGCAAGCAGTTTCAGGCACGGTTTGAGTCCAGGGACTCCTGATGGGTGGAGTGAACTGAAGCATTTAAGATACTGCTGACAGTCTGGAATTCACTGACTTCCTCAAACCTTGATTGCCTATTTGTAGCAGGCATTGATCAAGTCTTTGGAATTTGGAGAGGTAATAAATCACACCTCTTCAAGGTCTTGTCATTAAGAAGAGACAAGTATAAAAGAATACATATGAAGACTACACTAACAAAATATATTGATATGGGGGAAAAATACAAGTATTAGAGTAATTTGAAGGGATCAAGTCAGAAGCATCACCAAAATGAAATGAAAGTGAACCATGAAACTCTGGGTGAGGAAGGCCAAACTGAACATTCTGAAACCAGGAAAACCTTGCCTTGTTTGAATAAGATGCAAGGAATATTTTAGATGTTACTGTAGTCATTCAATACAGCATAAGAAAGGTTCAGATCAAGGTAAAAAAAAGAAATGGATATGCAAATACAATTTTTTTTTAAATTCTTGCAAATTAGACCCTGTAAAATTTAGTGACTGAATGAAGGAAGCAAGAATGAGTTTTTATTTTTTTAATATTAGTATTAGTATTTATTAGTATGTAGTAGTAGTAGTAGTAGTAGTAGTAGTAGTAGTAGTAGTAGTAGTAGTAGTGTCATCAAATAGTGTTACAATTCATTTGTCTGGTAAAGGAATGATTTTAAACATTACAAAATCCACTTCCAGGGATTTAGAGGTCTTTTTTGTGAATTATATAGAAATACAAAGTTACAGATATTTATATTGTTGTTGTTGTTGATTGCCTTGGAGCTGAACACAACTCATAGCTCTGAACAAAAGACCTGAAGCCTCTGTATAACTATTGTCATTTTTCGAAGTTCAAAAAGTTTCCAGAGGTATATTGTTTAGGAATGGATGGCACTCCTAATTCAAATCCTGTCTTAAACTGGGAGCTCCAACAAACACTGTCCACCATGGGTGACCGTTATTGCATTTGACACTCCAATGGCACAAGGTTCAGCATCACAACAACTGCAAGTTACCTCAATATAGCAAATTGACAGAAGAGTTTTGCACCACTTAGAAAAATGTTCCTCCATAGCAACAACCAACTTTCTAAAATTAATTTTAATGAAAATTTACAGACTTTGGATTTCCATTCATTCATTGTTGTACTTTTCTCCCTGCCCACCCCTCCCCCCATTCGCTCTTCTCTTTGAAAAGTAAAAGAAAAATTATTTCATTATTATAGAATCCCTCCCCCCAAGTCCACTCCACTATGCAGTTTCATTCTGAACTGTCATGACAATAATACCTAATTAAATATCCCTTTTAAAAAGTTCTCTCCCATGTAGTATACATTATTTATCTCCTCTTTCTCAGTCTCCCCTCACCCCCACCCACCAACCCTGATGTCACTCTTAAATACAAAGCCACTGTATAAGGTCTTGTTGATTCTAAACAAGAGGCTTAAATAAAAACAATCAATATAATATGTTGTTGTTGTCGTCGTCATTGTCGTTATTATATACCTTTGGAATTAGTGAGATTGACTCAGTACAGGTAAAGGTTCAGAGCTGCTGTACAAGGGTTGCTATAGGTCACAGGCGACTTGATGGCACATAACAGACATTAATAGTCAGTAAAAATACTAGTTGCAGTATTACAGAGCTCCAGTGGCCTAGTGGCAAGATACTGTACTGCAATTCCCAAGGTTCATGGTTCAAATTCACCAACTGCTCTGTGAAAAGAATGGGTAATCTCCTATGAGATTAACTGCCTCTGAAAACTTTCAGGAGGGTCAGCTATGGGTTGATTTCAACTCCATGGTTCATAATATCATTTAATGTCATGAAAAAGAAAAATGATGAGTCCAGGAACGCTGTGTTCACAGTAAAGTAATTAAGTTAGGAAAGCAGGCAATTTGAAAAGTGAATCATAGTACTTGCTTTGATAGCATATATACTAAAATTGGAATGATACAGAGAAGATTAGCATGGTCTGTGCACAAGGATGGCACGCAAACTCATGAAGCATTCCATTTTAAAAAAAATACCAAAAAAAAGTTAATAGTAAACATTCCCAAAATATAATCATTAATTATAGTAATGTTTTTAACACCAATGAAATACTTTGAAAGTCTGAAAATGAGACAATCAAGTGTTATTATAAATATTTGTATACTCACCATCTATATTCTATTATTTACAACTTACTCATATAGATCACAATATGATTTACTGTCATCAAATCAATCACTGATTTCTGGTTGTATTTCAGTATAAATTGTGGGTTTTGCCTTCTAACCAAAAAGGAGAAACAAAAACAACTGCCTGAAGGGGTTGGAACTGATCCATCACTAACCCCCCAGTGGGTTTTCAGAAGCTGTAAATCTCATGGGAGGGAAGTGCCCATCTTTCTTCGTTGGAGCAGCTAGAGGATTCAAACTGCCTGCCTCTGACTTGGCAGCACAACTCCTTACTTACTGGGCCAACAGAGCTGCATACAATAAAATAAAGGAAGCTCTGGTATATAAGATAAATGAAGAAATTATTTTAAACATTGAAGATCAGCTAGTAAAAGACCATAATGATTGTTCTGTTGTTGTTGTTTAGTGCCGTCAAGTCATAGGCGACTCATAGTGACCCTATGAATGAAAGTCCTCAAAACTTGTGTGACTTTCATCCTCTCTCCAGGTTCATAGGTTTTCTGGAGGCAAGCTATCTCTGAAGTGGATGCCACTCCTGCTTCCAAGTTCGTTTTAATTGGGGATCTCCACCAAACACTGTCCACCATGTGTAACCATTATCCCATTTGACACATCAGAGTCACAGCGTTCAGCTTCACAGCAGCCACAAGTTACCTCTGTACAGCAAGTGGACACACCAGGGCTATACTAACTAGAATAATGTTTGACCAAAAACAATTAAAAACAAGCCTGAAGGCCGTGGATTAAGTCACCCACCTTTGGCTTGGTAGCATCACTTTCTATCCACTAGGCCAACTGATCTCTCTTGTTGTTAAGTGCCATCGAGTTGTAGGTGACTCATAGCAACCCTATGAATGAAAGCCCTCAAAACTTGTGTGACTTTCATCCTTTCTCCAAGTTCTTAGGGTTTCTGGACACAAGTCATTTTGGAAGTGGATGCCACTCCTGCTTCCAAGCTTGTTTTAATTGGGGATCTCCACCAAACACTGTCCACCATGGGTGACCACTATTGCATTTGATACATCATTTTGATACATCATTGTCCCACAATTACCAAAATATGAGAGAGATCCTAAAGTACAAGGCAAGGCAAAGCATTCCAGAAAGAGTTTAGGAGACTTCCTGAATTGAGGAGATTACGATGAAAATCATTGTGTGAAATATAATGTGTATGAACTTTTAAGCAAACCAATATAAAATATGCTATAACAAAATGAGAATTGTGAGGGTCACTTTAGGTTAGAGGGAGAATTATTTTGAAAGATACAAATGTCTAAAACTCATTCAAGAAGAAATGGATAAGTTGGATCACTCTGTATTTATTGTTAACTAAATAAATATCTAGAAATGAAATTACATGCTGAGTTGGTGAACGTTACTGAAGATTTAAGGAAAAAAATATGATGAGTTTTATATAAACTCTTCTTAAAAACTGAAGAGGTATCAATTCTTAATTATTCAAGGATATCATTATTACCCAGATTCTAAAGAAAGAAAAATACACCACAAAAATTAGATTATTTTATAAGCATAGACCCAAATACACACACACACACACACCAGGGAGGTGTCCTGTCTCCATACCTTTCCAACCTGTATGTAAATCAGATTATCCGAGAGTCGGGGCTCTCTGAGGAGAAGCATGGTGTTAGGATTGGTGGAAGATCTACTAACAATCTGCGTTATGCAGATAACACAACCCTGCTTGCCGAAACTGAG
>NW_006399764.1:1153230-1170210 GCF_000299155.1 Elephantulus edwardii | reverse complement strand
ATGCTTGGGAGGGTGGAGGGACAGCGCAAGAGGGGAAGACCCTCTATGAGATGGATTGATTCAGTGACAGGTAATCGGGATGGGTGTGTCAGAGGCAGTGCGATTGGCACAGGACAGAGCAGGGTTTAGGGCTGTTGTACATAGGGTCACTATGAGTTGTAAACGACTCGACGGCACATAACAACAATAACAATACACACACACACAGACACACACATATAAAAAAAATTTAAAATTTTAGGAAACCAAATCCTGCAATAAATATAAAGAATAATATGTGGTGATGAAACAATATTTATCCCCATAATGAAAATCAGGATTAACTTCTCAGAATTAACCAACAGACCTCAGGACAACTTTAAAGACTGGAGGGAAAAATACCAAAAAAATTAAACTATGCAATTATCATAATGCATGCAGACAAGCATTTGACAAATACCAGAATTTATTTCTGCTTAAAATACTCAGCAAAGTCTGACTTTAAATGGACAAAGATCTTTGAAAAATCTACAAACAAAAAGTTAATAAAAGACTGAAAGCCTTTTAACAACAAAGAAGAAATTAAAGCAGTCTGCTCCTGCATCGTTTATTCCACATTATATTGAAAGTTATAGTGAGTGACATAAGGAAAGAAAAACAAAGAAAAAGCAAAACCCACAATACTAAAAGGTATCTAAATTAGAAAGCAAAAGTATTTTTAAATAGATTACAATGAAAATGTCAGAATTTACAAAAATACAAATAAAATATTAGAAAGATTAAGTGAATTTTTCAGTTTTTTATCTAGGCCATGGTCTTCGCAATTACTTGCTACATATCAGAGAGCTAGACAATCACTAAGGATGATAGAAGGCAAATTGATGCCTTTGAGCTGTGGTGCTATAGAAGAGAATTGAATATATCATGGACTGCTAAGAGAACCAAAAGGTTCATCCTGGAGAGAATGCCAGCTCCTTGGAAGCAAAGATTCTGAAGCTCAGTCCGACATACTCTGAGCCTGTTGCAAGAAGGAACCAGTCCTTGGAGAGGGGCATCATGCTTGAGGGCGGGGGGATAGCTCAAGAGAGGAAGACCCTCAAGGAGATGACTTGACTCAGTTACTGGAGTAATGGGGGTAGGTGTGTCAGAGACAATGAGGTTGGCTCAAAATACAGAAGGGTTCAAAGCTGCTGTACATAGTGTTGCTATGAGTCGCAAGCAACTTGATGACACATAACAACTATATCAGGAAAAGGGTATTACAGAAAAGGGTATTATTATGCAAAATTAGTTGTATTTCTTTGTATTAGTGATGGAAAGGGAACTCTGGTGATCTATGTGTAAGGAGTTGTGCTGCCAACCCAAAAGCAAGGTGTTTGAATCTACGAGTTAGTTGCTCACTGGAGGAAGATGGTCAGTCTCTTGTGTGGTTCTAACAACTGTGAATCAATTCTGACTTAATGACATGTCACAATAGTAATGAAAGAGCAGATCACTATGAAATGCATAGAAATAAATTTGCAAAACTATGAGGGCAAAATAACACACTAAAAATTGTCAAGTGTTGTTTAAAAAAATAAGAAAGCCTAAATGTGTAGAAATATACTGTGTCCATAGGTTTTAAGACTCAAAATTAGTATTACTATACCCAAATTAAATTATACAACTACTGACATTTCAGTCAAAATCTAAATAGACTTTTTTAAATAGCGTACTTATTCTAAATTCTAAAACAATTATAAAAGTCAAGATAACATTTTTTTAAAAGATGACAAAGTTGATAAATAATCCTACCTGATTTCAAGACGTACTGTAAAGTTAAATAGGACAATTTGGGATTGTTGCAACATCACAATAGTTTGCTGTGGTTCTATTGCTAATATTTCAGGAACAGATTGTTTTTTTGTTTTGTTTTTTTTTTTAGGAACAGATTGTTAAGCCTGCACTTCAGCCATAAAGAAAATACTTAACAATGACACATTTTGAAGTGAAAAATATCTAAGGAAGGTCTGTATCTTACCACAAGAGCATGGACAATATTTATATCACAATTGATGTCATAAACTTAATCTCTGTACAAATTAAAGACAAATTCCTTCAAATCATTACTACTCAACAAGAAACCAAAGAACCTAATAGATATATCCCAAGTGCTTTGATGGGAAACTCACAAAGTAACAGACTAAAAATATAATTGCACTACATATTCTTGTGCTAGGAAAACAAAGAGTTTTGTCCTGGAGAGTGTGGAGACGGCTGCTCCTTTGTGGCAAGGATTCTGAAGCTTCGTCTGACATACTTTGGACATGTTGCAAGGAGGAACCAGTCCTTGAAGAGTGACATCATGCTTGGGAGGGACAGCACAGGAGAGAAACACCCTCGATGAGATGGATTGATTCAGTGACTGGGGTAATGGGGGCAGGTGTGTTGGAGATGGTGAGATTGGCACAGGATAGGGTAGAGTTTAGGGCTGTTGTACATAGGGTCGCTATGAGTTTCAGAAGCTTGACAGCACATAACAACAACAGCAACAAATTCTGGTGAGAAATGGTATATAATAGGCAAAATTTGAGTTAAAGAAGTAGAGGATGCAATAACAAATAGAATGAAACAAAGACCACCAGGATGCTTTCTTAAGATAGACTTTGTCCATTTTTCTCCAAGATTACAGACATCTATACACTTCTTTGCACAAAAAGTAATTTCAATCATATTTAACATATCTCAGAGTATCAGAATCACATACCCATAAAACTTCATTTTACAAAAAGAAAGAATGAGTCAAGAAATATGAAAAAGTCACACTGAAGGAGTAATTTACTACCTCAGTAATGTTTGCAGAGCACCATACAAGATGGCAATCCAATATTAAGCTGAGCTTTTAAAAATACAGAAGCAACCTTAATTACCAAAATGAGAGCTTATAAAATTCTGCAGAGCATGCTTGTTTCAATATTAATAAAAACCGTTTTTCCAGGCAATCTATTGCTCATCTATACCTTATTTGATTTACCAGTGTGTGTTCACTATAGCATTTTAAAACCCTGAGGAGCAAGGTAGCAAAACTTGGGGAGAAGGATTTATAGGCTAATTATCTAAGAGAACCGATTTTTGTCTTGAAATTCTAAGTTTGCAAACTAGACCATATTTCTTAAAATTATCCATCTTGTTACTACCATAAAGAAGAAATGCACATAAATCAGTTTGGTATACATTCTATTACACCGGATGTCCAGATATCTTTACACTTGACTAACTAGGACCTATTGAGAAGGAGGGAATTAGGAAAAGGTTGTTCATTTCAGATGTGAAGATTACACTCAATCCCTGTATCATGTTGCTCCTAACGGCTGTCGAATCCACTTTAACTCATTGTGACCCTAGAAACAACAGCTCTGAACCTTTACTGATCCTGAACCAACTGAATGATCTCTGGCACGCATGTCCTCATTGCCACAGTCACTGCATCAATCCATCTCATCCAGGATCTTCCCCTCCTGCACCGTCCCTCCACCCTTCTAAGAATGATATCCTTCTCCAAGGATTGGCCCATCCTGACAACAGGCTCAAAATATGTAAGTTGGAGCTTCAAAATCCTGACCTCTAAGGATCAACTTGATTTCACCCTCTCCAGGACCCACCTGTTTATTCTGTTGTCATACCATGATATATTCAATACTCTTCTCCAGCACCACAATTCAAAGGCATTGATTCTTCTGTCATCCTTAGTCATTGTCCATTGCTCAGATGCATAGCCAGGAACTGAGAAGTCTATGGCCTGTATCAGGTGTATCTTAATTTCTAAACTTACATTGTTGCTTTTTTAGCATTCTGGAGAGGTTCATAACAATGAAATGTGTTTTTTGATTTCTTGACTACTGGTCCAAAGGGTATTGATTGTGGATCTAGCAAGATGAAATCATTAACAACTTCAATCTTTCCATATTCTTTTGGATCACCTTTTTCTGAAATGGACACAAACATTATTTCCTTCTACTCAGACTGGAAGAGTGCCATATTATTCAGAATTATGTAAGAAAGTGGACTCTATGAAGAAGATTGGGAGTATTGGAGGAAGACTCATCAATGAAACCTATGTTATGTAGATGAAACAACCTTGCTTAGTAAAAGTAAAAAGGATTTGAAGCACAGAAGGTCAAACAATATAGCCTTCAATAAGGATTGCATCTAAATGTCAAGAAAACAAAAATTCTCACCACTGGACCAACAGGCAGCATCATGATAGATGGAGAAAAACCTGAAACTGTCAACAACTTCATATTGTGTAGATCCACAGTCAACACCCTTGATACCAGCAGTCAGGAGATCAGGAAAGGTAATGTACTAGAAAAGTCTGCAGTCAGGGACCTCTCCAAATTATGAAGAGAAATAATAGAGCTGGAGGACTAAAGTACAACTGATTTAGGCATGGTCTTTTGAATCACTTGCAATGCATCTGAGAGTTGGGCAATGAATAAAGATGACAGAAGAATTGATGTCTTTGAGCTGTGGGGTGGGAAAAAGAGTACTGAATATCCCATAAAGAACAAATATGGCTAGGAAAAGGTGCAGCCAAAATGCTTCTGAGAGGCAAAGATGATAAAGCTTCATGTCACATACTTTGAACAGGTTGCAAGAAGAAGCTGTTCCATGAAGAGAGACATAATGCTTGAAAAGGTTGCGCATTGGCAAAAGAGAGGAAGACCTTCTATCAGATGGGTTGACATAGTAACTGCAGTAATTGAGTCGAGTATGTCAGAGATTGTGAGGATGGCACAGAACAGGACAGTGTTCAGACCTGTCATTCATAGGGTCACTGTAGGACATCCTCAACTCAGTGTCTCCTAACAACGACCAGTCACGTGACAAAATAGCTGTCTTCTAAATTTCTTGTCATAATTCTGGTGAGTAAATTCAGGACTTTATTTCGTTTCTGAAACAACTCAATTGATATTTCATCATTTCCTCAATTTTTCACTTATTCTAATGCCTTCTGTGAGGCTTGACTTCTTCCTTCGATACCATAGTTCTTAAAAAACTTCCTGAAGTAATATTGTGCTGAGTCATTATTGTTGATACAATGACTGTCCATTTCTTCCATCTTTTTTTTGATACGTCTCACATCAGTTAATATTTTGTTCACAGAATCCTATTGAAATTTTAGACTTGAATTTTGTTCTTCAGTTTTTTAGCTTACAAAACGCAGAATGTGTTCCTCTCTTTCAATTGTATATACATACACATATACATATAATACACATATATGTTTGCAAATAGACCTATGTGATCTAAAAAGAAACAATCTCAAGTATATTCCCAAGCAGTAAAGTACAGAGAAATATGAATGTCATTTTATTTAAAATTTTTACTTACTGGTAAAAGTATCATTGCTGTTATTGTTGTTATGTGCCATTGAGTTGCCTGCGACTCATAGCAACCTTACGTACAATAGTTCTGAAGCCTGCCCTACCTGACAGTCTCACTGACTCTGGCATGCCTATTCCCATTGCCCCAGTTACTGTATCAATCCATCTCATCAGGGGACTTCCTCTCCTGAGCTGTCCCTCTACCTTTCCTTCACCAAGTATTGGTCCCTCCTGGCCACCTGCCCAAAGGATGTGAGAAGAAGCTTTAAAATCCTAGCCTCCTAGAAGAAACTTGATTTCACTCACTCTTTCTTGGCAGTCCATGGTGTGCTCAAGACTTCTCCAGCACCACAACTCAAAAGACAACAATTCTTCTTCTGTCATCCTTAGTCACTGTCTAGCTCTGTGACATATAGCAAGCAATTGCGAAGATCAGGCTCACCTTAAAGTAACATTACTAATTAAAAATATAAGATAAAGTATGTATTATAAAAATATATAATAGAAAACTTCTTCCAGGCCTTATATAAAGTAAGTCTCCTGTGTCAACTGAAATGAGGAGACAGGTATTTGGGTGTTTTGTTTTGATTGACTAATGAATGCATTCTAGTATATCACTTGCATAATTGTAATCTTAATTTTTTTCAGTAACGGAGATGAAATTGTAATTAAATAAAATTCCATTCCCTTTCAAGTGATAGCATAAAACTAATTTCTTTTTTCTATCTAAGTTAAATACTCCAAAACTAAAAATACTTCACGTATGCAATGATTCTGATTCAGTGATAAACATTAATTTTACATTATAAACCCCATTGTTTCCTGAACATCTGATGAATGTTATGAGCAAACATGATCCCTTCAGACTGTACTATACACTAGACATTTTTACTAAGAATGTTGGAGTTGGTAGACAAAAAGCTTAGTGAGTCATCTGACAATATCAACATAATCAACATTATAAAATCTCAAGTGAAATTTCTTAGTGAATTCAATTTATTCAGAGCTGAGAGGAGCTTACGTATTCAAAAGTGTAACTAGATGGACCCAGCTCAGCTGAGCCCAAATGAATCAAGCTCAGTCAGGAAGAAATTGGTGGAGATAGAAAAGAAAGTCCTATCCCTTACTCTGAGCTCACGTGGAAAACCATGTAGAGGTGCTTACTGGAAACGCTGTTCACACAAATCTGAGCAATTTAGAAGGTAAATGAAATAGATAACAATCAAAACCCCCTCAAATTCACTACCTTGGAGTCAGATTTTACCTGATTCAGGCCATAGTCTTTGCAATTACTTGCTACATGTCAGAAAGCTGGACAATGACTAGAGATGATAGCAGGAGAATTGATGCCTTTGAGCTCTGGTGCTAGAGAAGAGTATCCACGGACAGCTAGGAGAAAAAACAGGTTCATATTACAGATTATGAGTCCAAGCTGCTCCTTGGAGGCAAGGATTCTGAAGCTTCCTCTGACATACTTTGGACATGTTACAAGGAGGGACTAGTCCTTGGAGAAGGACGTCATGCCTGACAGGGTGGAGGGACAGCACAGGAGAGGAAGACCCTTGATGAGATGGATTGATTCAGTGACTGGGGTAATGGGGGTAGGTGTATCAGAGACAATAAGATTGGCACAGGATAGAGCAGGGTTTAGGCAGTTGTACTTATGGTTGCTATGAGTCACAAACAACTCAATGGCACGTACAACAACAACCCTTCATCAGCATCCAAGACTGTAAATTGTAAAGGGAGAAGATTGTCCACAATTAATTTAAAAAGGGGATGTTGTTATAATATCTTTATAGGCATATCAAATCAGGCCAGCAAGGACTCCAGGTAGACCCCTTAATCGGGTTATATTACTCAATAGCCATGGTAAGCAGAGGCTTATCTGTGCTTACTCACTTGTCTGTAGTGAAGAGTTTCACATCTTTTTCCCCATATCATGTGTCCAACGTGTTCCCTGCAGATGAAGTAAACTCAAACTCTATGCTTTTCTTACTTATTAGGTAATCTGCCCTCACAGGAGGATGTAAAAACTGCTAACAGCGATGGCACATTTCCTATATAAACCTTCTAATTGATGATAATAGGACAGGGAGAAAATGCAAAGTAATTAATATGAGATTTCTGATATAATTAAAGAAAAATGTGTTGCTGTTAAGTGGCATCAAGTCTAAACTTTGCCTTTCCTGACAAGTCTCCGCCGAACTCAAAGCTATTGTTGCAGTCACTGTATCTTATTGAGGGTCTTCCTCTCTCTTGCTGACCTTCCACCTTGCCCAGCATGACGTCTCATTCAAGCACTGGCCCGTCCTGACAGCATGCCCAGAGTATGTGAGACATCGCTTCACCATCCTTGTCTCCAATGAGCAGCCTGCCTGCACTTCCTTCACCAGATTTGTTTGTCACTGGTTGGAAAATGTAAGATGTATGAGAGGGGAAAATTCTTAGATACAACTTTTCTTGATCATAAAACATTATGTAATAGGACCCTATTTTTTGGAGGTACACGGTTCAGGAAAAAAAGAGCAGTCAATTTTTCTGGCCATAGAATGAAGTCAAATAACTGCCTTGCCAAAGTGGTGTAACCACCAAATGGGCTTTATTTCTCATAATTGTCCTTTCTGCCAACCACTCGCAAATGATAGGTTGGCTGATTGAAAGACTTCTGTGTCAATTGTGCTGTCACTTTTGCCCCGCAGCCCTTCTCAAACTCAGCCAATTTCACTCTTTTTAAAGAATTGTCTTATTTCCTCTGGTTATAAGATCTTCCCTCTCATTTATAATATCGAAATTTCCTAAATTTCTATACTTTTTCCTCAACCATGGACTTTGCAGAGGAATAGGGAACATGTTCAAGCAGAAAATAACTTTCCAAGCCTGAAAGGAAACTATGTAATTCCAAAAAAGACAAAATGACAACACAGGACTTACCATACCTAATACCACAACTTTCTGAGAAGTGGTGACAACACAACCAAACCCTCAGAGGGGAAAATATTTGTATAAGTGGAAGAAGTCCTCGCAAAAAAAGACAGAAAAGAGAAATGCCTCAGTACATTAGACCAATATGTTGTTGTTGTTGTTGTTGTTGTTACTATGTGCTATTGAGTTGGACTTCACTCATAGCTGACCCTACAGAGGGCCATCAGGGTCTGTATATCACATGGAGGCAAGGATGATAAAGCTTCATCTTACATACTTTGGGCATGTTGCTAGGAGAGGTTATTCCTTGGAAAGGGACACTGTGATTGGGAAGCCGAAGGATTGGTAAAAAAAAGGAAGACCTTTAACCGGATGGATTGACTGTCACTGCTACAACAGGTTCTAGTGTTTCATAAATTGCGAGGATGAAACAGGATATGACAGAGTTCTGTCACGTTGATCATGAGGTCCTATGGGTCATACTCAATTTGACAGCATCTCACAATAACCAATCCATGGGGGGAATATTGCCTAATTTGTGGAATGCAATTTGTGCCATCGCATTTGTACCATTTGGACTGGCAGCACAACTCTTTAATCACCAAAGTTCCAAAATTAGACATGGAATATAGGTGAAAATCTGAAAAGCAGAGCCACCGAAATGATATATAAATTCCTCACAAGATGTATTGGATTTAAAATTAAATTATTTGTTATAACCTAAGGAGGAAACTTCTGGAAGTGTACACTGTTAAACGCAATTTTGAGGCAATTTCCTAATAATTGGTATAAACTTATGAAATCATATATTTTAATTGTGATTAAATCTTAACTACTCTCAAATCTTATTTACATTATGTGACACCAAGTCAAAAGAAAGGACCAAGCAGTGATGTTAATGACAGACACTTTTGAGGAAACAACACCTTTACCAAACTTTTTAGGAGGAATAGAGTGAACCAGATTAAGACAGGACAGTATGGCTTGTAAAATCTGTATGTGTTTACCCAAATCCACATAATTCCAGGTATATTTGGAATCGATCCATTCCCAGAATCATTTGCTATTAAATTGGTGCCATATGAGTGTGTTCTGCCTGGTTATGTGAGTGCAGATATTATACCTGTGTTCTTTAAGCTTTATCTTACAAATACCAATTGTCAAGTTGACTACACTGATAGCAATCCTACGAAGAACACACTGAAACCTTGCCCTGTTCATCCGGCACTATTATCATGCTCTCCACTAAAGTTCGAACCCATCATTGCAGTCAGTTTGTCAATGCTCCTCATTGAGGGTCTTCTCTCTTTAGCTCACATTTTACTTTACCCCATATGATGCCTTTTTCATCTTTTTTGTTTTATTTACAGTTGTTGTTGTTGTTGTTGTTGTTGTTATGTGCCATCGAGTTGTTTGCGACTCATAGCGACCGTATGCACAACAGCCCTAAATCCTGCTCTATCCTGAGCCAACCGCACTGCCTCTGACACACCCATCCCGATTACCCCAGTCACCAAATCAATCCATCTCATAGAGGGTCTTCCCCTCCTGCGCCATCCCTCCACCCTCCCAAGCATGATGTCCCTCTCCAAGGACCCGTACCTTGCATAGGGTTTTCAGAGGCCTGCTATTTCAGAAGTGGGTGGCCAACCCTTCTTCCTAGTCTGTCTTAATCTGAATGTTCAGATTTAGAGGAGGATCTGACAGACAAGCAATTTGTGGAGCAGTGAAAGATAAATCCCTTATTGTGGAGTTAAGCATTAGTTACAGTGTTGACCCCACCCTTAGCCCAGTGCCTTGACCCACTTACTTCCCAGCTCTACCCTCCACCAGGATAACCCTTCACATCTGCCAAGTCCTTTCAGAAAATATCTTCCATTGTCCAACCCATGATCTGACAGCTTGTATCTTAAGCTTTCTTGGCTTCTGTGATTCCAAACATGTCGACTGCTGACATTTTTTCCTTTTGACCAGTGTCTCTTAAGTTTAGTTGTACTGTCTCCAAGGGAAGGTGACATGTCCTGTAGAACTCCTGTGTAGATTATGTTTTCCTTTCTGGCCTGAGGGCCGCAGGCCCGAGGGCCCGCCGTTTTTTTCTGTGTGCCTTTGAAAGATGCCTCTTCATTATTGTCTGAGGTGACTTCCCCCTGTGTGCCACTTCCAAGCTTCCCTTCCGCCCAGGAGCATGTTCTCGCTGTCCCCACGGGCCTCTTGTCCCCAAGGGCCTCTTAGGTATTACTTACAGAACTTGAACTTATAGGAAATCTATAAAGGAGAGCAACATGACCTACAGCTACTGCGATGTCCCCAAGAATGAAATAATTTCTTGTTAAGTTATTGAGATTTTGAAGTTTATTTAAAATATCCTAGGATTACTTAGAACAGTTTTGTGTGTTTTTTTCAAGTTTTGTTAGTCAAAGAACCCTTTGGAGACCTTGATTTTGCATGACTTCACCAGAAATTTTGGTTTCTGAGTTGGTGAAACTTTTTAACCAATTCCCAGGTAGTAATGATGCTAGTAGAATATAAAACTACTCACTCTTAAATAATCTAATATTTATAGATAATTAATTCACAAATAAGGCAGACATTACTATCAAACACTCATGTCCTCTACCTTATTCTAGACACTATATATTTCTGACCCATAGTTACAATGCACAGCAGAATGAAATGGTGCTCTGTTTTGAACCATCCTTTTTATCTAGCGCTCTCCAACAAAAATGAAATTCTGAAAAATTGAAGGGAAGACTTATTATTCTATTAGTCATAGAGTGATTGGCAAGTAACTACAGGTGCATAAAATCAAAAGTGAAGAAAAAACTAGCAGAAAAGGGAATAAAATATGAAGTTAAGTCATTAGAAAAGGTGTAAATGTTAAACAAAATTATAAGCTTTGCTAATCATTTAAGAATAATGTTTACTTTTCTCCATCTTTGTAAACTGGAAATGTTTACATAAATGAAAAAAGTTGGACAAAGTATAAATTGCTATGTTTGAAAAAGATTAATTTGTAAATAGCTTTCCAAAACATATTTGTGTTAAACTATTAATTAAAACTTTCAACTTAGGGCTGTTAAATCAGCACTGACTCATAAATGACCTTTCTAGCTAGTTTTCTGAGATCCTAAATCACACAGGAGGAGTTTGTTCATCTTTCTTCCAAGATTCCACTACTGAATTTAGAATAGGAATTCTAAAATGAATGTGATTGGGTCTTCCAATATATGTTTAAGGATCTTCTCTTACCCAAAACTCAGGAAACATTCGTTTCATGATTAATTTTCTGACTTTAGAAATCACCCTTTGATAGATACTCAAAGAAACAATAGTTTAAAAAATACACATTAAGGTTCTACAGTAGATATTAAGGATATATATATTAAGTAGAATAAACAATCACTCTAAGTAGGGAGCTATGGTTGCTTAGTGGTAAGACATTGCATTGCCAACCCAAAGGCATGCAGTTCAAATCCACCAGCTGCTCTGCAAGATAAAGAAGGAAAATTTCTTCACATATGATTTATTGCCTCTGAAAACCTATTGGAGTGTCATCGATGAGTCAGTTCTAACTAAGTAGTACATACTAACAAATAAATTCAAGAACCCAGGTAGTGCTAGTTAAGCACTCAGTTACCAACGGAAAGGTTGGTAATTTGAATTCACCAGATAGTCTTTGAGAGGAAGATGTGGAAATCTGCTTCTGTAAAGACTTAGAGCCTTCTAAGCCCCATGGGCTACTTTACTCTGTCCTACAGAGTTGCTGTGAATTGACATTGACTTGACAGCAGCAGGTTTAGCTTTGGTGTAAATGTTTCAAGAAACTTCTTGCCATGTTTTGATATCAAATCTTTTTAGACAAGGTTGTGTTTAACTTATATTAAATTCGTGGAAACATATCTTTCAAAAAAACCCCAGTGTGTTGGGTTTTGTTTTGTTTTTTTTTTTTTTTTACTTTACAATTGCGAATAAATGATTAATGCAAAAAACCTAGAAGCTTCAAAAATGGTCATCTAATTTTTAACCTAATTAAATGTTTTCTTCAACATGTATAATAAACAATCTTTTTCTAAATTTTAGTTTTATACTGGCTTGCTTACAAAGTTTGTGTTTATTGTTTTTCACACTGGATATTCCTTATTTCCTTTACCCACCCCTCCCTCTCTCCATCAAATTGTGCTACCCTATGATTACCGCCCCCATCCTCACCCCTCTCCTCCTACTCGCCCACCTCTTGGATCCTCATATCCAATTTACTAGTTCTCTTTCTATTTCTACAATAATAGTCTTATACAGTATTTGTCCTAATGTCCTTATGGGACTGAGTTAGTTCACTTAGCATAATGCTCTCCATCTCCAGTCCCTCCCACTTACGGTCAACAGACATATGAAGAGATTTTCAAAATCACTGGCAATGTGAGAGCCACAAATCAAAACCACAATGGGATGTCATCCCACTCCAGGAACAGTGGCAAAGTTTAACAGGACAGCAGGTAACGGATGCTGGAGAGGATGTGGAGAGATGGGAGCTCATACACTGTTAGTGGAGCTGTGGAATGATGCAGTCATTCTGGAAGGAAGCTTGGTGTTTCCTCAAGGAGCTGCACATAGAGGTTCCATACAATCCAGCTACTCCACTGATTGTAATAGACCCAGAGAAGATGAGAGCTGAGGCACAGCAACTTGTACACCAATGTTCATAGCAGCATTATCATCGCAAGAACATGGAAACAGCGTAGGTGTCCAACTACAGTTGAATGGATTGAGAAATGGTGGTATATTCACACGATGGAATGCTATGCCATATACAGGAGCAAAAATTTCAAAAATTAAACAATCATTTCTAAACAATGATATAACCAAGCTATAAAGTATACCCACAATACAAGATAAAGTTTTATAAAATCAAGCACAGAACAGCAGCATTATTTAATTTATTTGTTTGATACAGCAGAATTTCTAGTGACATTTCATTTTCTTTGAGCAAAGTAATTGGTATGTGAGACTTGAAGGCCACTAGAAGGAGACACTAACCTTTATAGATTACCGAGAAGCCTTCTATTATTCTCAACTCCTCCTTTTAATATGTATTATCTGTCCACTCTAGGTGGTGGTGACAGTGGTTGTGTGTGCTGTCAAGTGAATGCCAATTCACAGCAACCCTATGGAATAGAGGAGAAGTGCCTCGGAGCTATAATTTTACCAGCTTTTTCCTCATCTGAATACACTGGGTGAGTTTATTAGCCATGTACTTGACCATTGTGTCACCAGGTTCCCTGTGTGGAGATACTAGAACGTGTTAAATTAGATGGAGAGAACTTGACTAAACAAAACTGACTCAAAGTAGGGGGAGGAGGCTTCCAGGAAAATGTCTCTCTGAAAGTAGAGAGAGGGAGAGAGAGAAAGGCTGCTTGCCAGCTTTGAAAAGAATAGAGTGCTCAAAGTCAGCAGAAACTTAATTATACCTGAAACTCTTGCCTATGCAAGGGCTGTGATCTGAAAGAACGGAAAAGAATCTATTTTAAAAGTTCAGAACTTTGAAACTCTTTCCAGTGATTAAAAAAAAATCCACCTCAAATTCTCTAACAAGCAAAGAACACTGCAAAACAAATAAATACGAAAGATAATTGACAAAGTTGCCTTGCCTTAAATCTTAATTTTACATCCCTGGCTACATGTTGGGCTGCTAATTGAAAGGTGGGCAGTTGTAATTCATAATCCGCCAGCTACTCCTCAGCAACCCCTCCCATAAAGATGTACAGCCTCAGAAATCAGATGGAGGCATTACACGGGTCAGGAGTTTAGCTTTTCCATACTATTGTTGTTGTTGTTTTGTACTGTCGTTGGACCGAGTCATAGCTGACCCTCCAGTGGGTTTTCAGAGGCATTTAATTGTATGGGAGTTGATTGCCCATCTTTCTCCCATGGAACAGCTGGTGGATTTGAACCATTTGCCTTAGAATTGGCAGCACAGCTCTTTACTGCAAGGCCACCAGAGCTCTCTTCTCCATATTGGTTATATAGTAAATTACTCACTGCTTTTACTCTGTTGTGTTAGAAGTTTTTGTTTGTTTTTTTTTTCTCATTCATTTGCTTATTAGGAATATTTTATTAATTTTTTGCAAGCTACCTTATATCTATTTTGTAATAAAAGGATACATAGCTGTGTGTATACACACACACACTAAAGCAATCATTTCTGGAAAAGGATGGTGGATACTGAGTGGTGACATAGAGTAATATACTTGCAATTATCAAGTAATTACTTCATTCTGCTTCAATTTCAGTTTTTAATTAAAATTTCATTGTCTATGGTTAGAGATTTGTGCAAGATTACCACTAATTTATCATAATTATGAATTTAAAACCACTCAATCTTGAAAGAAATGCTTTATATCAATATAAATAATTAAACATACTACTTAGAAAAACCATTGAGACAGCCAGATTTAACCCTGAAAAAGAAAATGCTTTCAGAAAAATTATGGACCAAATTCATCATGTATGTTACATGTTAAAAGTTAAATAAAAGAAATGGTTCAGTGAGACCATTGCACGGTGAAGACTAGCATTCTTAATTTGGCTCCCAGATAGCTACTGTAATGGATCTCCATCTCCAAGATGCTAAATACAAAATTTCCTTTCTCTTCCCCTTTTTCCAAATAGATATAGATCTAGACTATAGGACGTGAATGTGGCATCTAAATGGAAGCAAGACTCAACAATAAACTGCATTATGGAGATGACACAACCTTTCTTGCAGAAAGTGAAGATGACTTGAAGCACTTACTACAGAAGATCAAAGGCAAAATCTTCCCCACTGAGCAGACAACATCATGATAGACGGAGAAAAGACTGAAGTTGTTTACAATTTCATTTTACTTGCATCCACAACCACCACCATGGTAACAGCAGTCAAAAAGTGCTTTGTGTTTAAAGGTGTGCCTGATTCAAGTCATCGTTTTCTCAATTACTTTATATGCTTATGAAATTTAGACAATGCCTAAGAATGATTGATAGAAAAGGAATGAATGCCTTTGAATTGTAGTGTTGGAGAAGAATCCTCAAAATCCCACAGACTGTCAAAAGAATGAAAAAATCTGCTGTTGGGTTTGGGGCTTATCCAAGGTGAAAGATTGAGTCTCAGCCAGTACTCTGTGGAGATTTGTATTTGAACATGTTTGTGACCCACTTTGGCCTTTTGATTATCTGGCTTCAGAGGAACTGGTTTGGTGTCTGTGATGCTATTGATGAAGGATTCTTCTCCCTTGTGACCTTAGTGGAGGGCAGACACTACCCTGGTCGCACTTTTTGTAGATTTACAAGTCTTAAAATCTTCACAAAAATAGAAAGCCTCAAACAGCAAACTTAATGTCATCAACCAAGCATTATAATCACTACACCACCGAGACTCCCCCAACAATCTTATGTTGTTGTTGTTGTTGGTTCCTTCAAGTCAAAACCGACCCATAGCTGACCCTCTGGTGGGTCCAAGGCAGTTAATCACACAGGATGAGTTTGCACATTCTTCTCACTTATAACAACTGGTGGCCTTGAACCACATGTCTTCGGGATCGCAGCACAGCTTTTTGTCACTAGGCCACCAGATTCATATTATAGAATGCCATAATATGGTTCAACTAATCAGACGTAAATTTTCAGTCACATAATGGCCACACTTATGTTCGTATAAGGTTTTTATGTCAGTGTGACATGGGGAAGCATGTTTAATGGACCTTTTAACCATCAGAAGACAATTGTTTTAATTTTTAAATAATTCATTTGTTGTTTTTTTTTAATTATTTATGTAACTTATGAAGGAGAAAAACAGGTATTTAAGACACTGTATTTTGTTAAGTTGAGGTACACCTGACCCAAGCCATGCTATTTTTAATTGTTTCCTATTATATGAAAGATAGAGAATTATAAGGAAAGCAGAGAAGATACAAGGTCTTTGAATTGTGGTGTTGGAGATGAATACTGACTATTCCATTGTCTGTCAAAAGAACAAAAAATTAGTCCTGGGGGAAATGCAGCCAGGATGTTCCCTAAAGGCAAAGATGGTGAAACTTTATCTCACATACTTTACTTCGGGCATGTTCTTAGGAGGGACTAGTCCTTGGGAAAAAAATATTAGGGTGGTGTTTTCCCAGGAAGTAGATGGTCAGAGAAAGAATGATCTTCAACAAGATGGATTGACACAGTGATTTTCTCAATGAACTCAAGCATATCAGAAACTGTCAGACGGGTGCAGCACACACAGGGTAATATTCCAATCTGTCGTTCATAAGGAAGCTATGAGCTCTGGCCAACTTGATGGGACCTAACAATAGCAACTACAGAATTCTTATTTTAATTAATCATACTGTAAATAAAAATCCTTCAGATTAAGTCTTGATGGCAGTTTGTTTTCTGTGAATGGATAGGAATAGCAAACTAGGATGAATTTCAAAGGTATGTTGTTGTGTCGTTGTTATGTGCCATCAAGTAGTTTGTGACTCATAGCTACCCTATGTACCAATAAAGTATGTAAATATTTGTGAAATTATTATTTTTTAGTCAAAGCTAAATCAGGATATTGTAATATCCATATTCTTAACTCGTATTGCTATGGGAAAGTCTGCTGTTAGGGACCTCTCCAAAGTATTGAAGAGCAATAATAGAGACTAAGGTGAGCCTGATACAGGCCATGGTCTTTGCAATCACCTGC
>NW_006399764.1:1138687-1152130 GCF_000299155.1 Elephantulus edwardii | reverse complement strand
TCAAATGCCTTTGCATAGTCAATAGGTTAATCATAGAGAGAGTTAAACCAGGCTATTCCTTTGAGGCAAGGATTCTGAGGCTTTCTCTGACATACTTTGGACATGTTGTAAGGAGGAACCAGTCCTTGAAGAGGGACATTATGCTTAGGAGGATGGAGGGACAGCATAGGAGAAGAAGACCCTCTATAAAGTAGATTGATTCAGTGACTGGGGTAATGGAGGTGGATGTGTCAGAGACAGTGAGATTGGCACAGGATAGAGTAGGGGTTAGGACTGTTGTAAATAGGGTCAATATGTGTCGCAGGTGACTTGACGACACATATCAACATCAACAACATTCTTAATAAACATAAAGGATAGATTTACATCTTTGAAGACTTATTAAAAACCAACAAATTATTATTTTTAATTTGTCATTTGATTAGGTGATAATATCAAGTTATAACAAGAAGGATTTGATGACAGAAGTAACTGATTTAATATGGAACTTGAGCAAAAATAGAATACAGACACTCCATACAGCATACTGCTGTTGCCTTTACTTAAATTTCTGTATGTTCATGGTGATTAAAAAAAGAGTATATGATTCCTCAGAGACAAAACAATGTTGATTTTCTGGTCCAGAGAGACCAGATGCTTTTATTATTCATAATTTAAAGCCTTTGAATCTCAGTAAACACAAAGCACACAACGAAGATTTATGAATAGAAGGTCAGCGCTATGCAGGGCTTAATGAGAGAAAGTATATTAAGGGAAATGAAGCTGCTACTGTTGTTTCAGTGCAAAGTGCTTTGTCCATGTTTTAAATGAGTAACCAGGCATTCCGAACTCACTGAGGGGTAACAAAAGGATGGAGAGAAAATGAGTCTGTCAGAGCCACCTGTGATTTGTGTCTCTCAAATCTAAGTATAAAGAGACAGTCTTAATATTCTATATTTGGGGTCCAGAGTGAGAGTCCTTGACTTGATTAGATTTACCCTGACCTACTCATCCTGATTTTATGGGATATGCTTGATGTTTTATTTTTAAAGAATTTTCTTATCTATGTATTTAATTTAAAATACCTCCTCTAAAAGAAATTGGGCTTAATATGCAGTATATTCTTAAAGGTATTTTACCTGAGAAATTAAAGTGCTCAAAGGTATACATCTACTTTAATCAAAGTAGAGTAACAGATTAGAGTCAACCTCCCACGTGAAAACTCTGAATAAAATAGATAAAACATGAGAAACATGAAACAATTGCAGATGCTGGATATCAAGCAGCATAGGACGTGATACTCTTACAAGACAGTGCCAATGTGAAAAACAATGTACACAAACTTTGCAAGTAAACCAGTATAAAATTTTTTTAAAAAATTAAAAGATAAAATAAACAAAGATAGGCCTATTACTGCCACAATTTACTGAAAGCCTGAAGAATGCTTTGCAAAGAAAAGGGAGCTTGCAAACAGTTCAGCAACTTCTAGGGTGAAAAGAGTCAGAGTTATGAGTTCACAGAGGCCAAAATTACTAGCATTTACAATGATTAAGTATTAAAGAAGGGAGATTGAGCTACTCAGATACAGCGAGCTCTGAGCTCGAGGACATGGTATTTAACAAATGGGGTTCCAATATGTCAGGAGTTTGAAACCACCAGCTTCTCCACAAGAGAAAGCTGGGTAGTCTCTTCCCATTAAAATGCATAGCTTTGGAAGCCTGATGAAGGTCACTATAAGTTGCAACCAACTCAAGGACAATAAATTTCTTTTTTTTGGTGGAGTTATTCAGAGAATTCCTATCAGATCTTCAGCTGTATCTCTCTCATTGCTGTGTGCTCAGAATCAATTCACAGGAGACCCCCCACCCAGTGAATTTTGAGAGGCTGTAAAAGGCATTGGAGAAGATAGCTTATCTTTCTCCTTTGGAACAGCTGGTGGATTAGAACCATTCACCTCTGGGTTGACAGCACAACTCCTTATCTAGCAGACTACCAGAACTCCCTTCAGCTACATGATGAGATATGCATAAAGGAACTTCCCATGGAAAAAAAGGAAAGAAAAATGGAAAATACTCAAAAGATTAGAGTAAACAGAATCAGGACCTTATAGGAGGCCAAGAAGGTAGTAAGGCAGCCATTGCTTCATAAAGCAAAACAAAGCAAAGCAAAAAATTAACAAAATCTCACCCAACTCACTGACATCAAGTCTATTCTAACTAACAGCAATTCTTCTGGACAGAATAGAGCAAACTACCTCATAGGTTCCTAAGACTGTAAAACTTTACAGAAGAAAATGGCATCTTTCTTGGCAGAGTAACTGGTAGATTCAAGGCACTGGCCCTGTGATTCTCTTGAGATTTCCAAAGCATATTTGTATATGTCAGACTCTTTCAATAGCATTCTGTCTGCTGTATCATAAAATGCAAGTAATAGAGTAGTTTGTATTCAACTTAGATCTGTTGCAAAAGTTATTTGTTTAGCTATACTACATTCAAACCTAGCAAACTATAAATGCTCAAAATTCTCTTTGAAACTCAACATCTATTTATGTTACATCAAAAATGCAAAGAAATCTAGCAAAGGTATTCTTTTCCCTTTATGTCTGGTAATATAACTTTTTTCCCTCTTTAGAAAGGATATACAGCAAAACACTGTCATTGTTAGGTGTCTTTGACTAGAGTATGACGCACAACAACCCTCTGAGGAGCAGACCTGAACCCTGTGCCTTCTTGTACCATCCTCATCATCTCTAACACACTTGAGCTCATTGCTGCTGCCACTGTATTGACTATCTCCTCGAAAGTCTTCCTCTCTTTCACTGACCCTCTAAATTTTCAAGCATGACATTTCTTTCCAAAGAATAGCCTCACCTGTCCCAACAGTACTTGATTGTGCTTATGCGAAACCTATACTTGGACCAGGAGGCAACTACAATCAACACTCTTGATATCAGCAGCCAGGAAACTAAAAGATGAATTGTATTAGGAAAGTCTGGTGTCAGAGACCTCTCCAAAGTACTGAAGAGCAATGATGTCAGTCTAGAGACTAAAGTGTGCCTGATACAGGCCATGGTGTTTGCAATTCCTTGCTATGCATCAGAGAGCTGGACAATGACTAGGGATGATACAAGAAGAGTTGTGGTACAGGAGAAGATTATTGAAGGGACTGTTAGGAGATTGTTCGTCCTAGAGAGGGTGAAGCCAGGCTGCTCTTTGGAGGCAAGGATTCTGAAACTTCATCTGACATACTTTGGACATGTTGCAAGGAGGGATCAGTCCTTGGAAAGGGATGTCATGATTGGGAGTATGGAGGGACAGCACAGGAGAGGAAGACCCTCGATGAGATGGATTGATATAGTGACTGGGGTAATGAGGATAGGTGTTTCAGAGACAATAAGATTGGCAAGGGATAGAGCAGGATTTAAGGCTGTTGTACATAGGGTCACTATGAGTTGCAGGTGACTTGACAATGCATAAGAGCAAACAACCACTGCCACCAACATGTCCAAAGTATGTGAGACAAAACTTCACCATCTTTGTCTCTTGAAAGAATTCTGGTTGTGCTTTTTCAAAGACATATTGTAATGTTCAGTACTCCTCCTCAATAACTCAACTCAAAGGAATCAATTTTTCTTCTATAATCCTTATTTATTATCAATCTCTCAGATTCATAGCAAGTTATTGAAAAGACCATGGCCTGAATCAGGTACACTTTAGTCTTCAAACTGACATTATTGCTCCTCAGTAATTGGGAGAGGGCCCTATTAGCAGACTTGCCCAATGCAATAAGTCTTTTGATATCCTAACTTCTGCTTTCGAGAGTGTTGATTATGGCTCCATGTAAGGGTAAATCTTGGATAATTTTAAGATTTTTCTTTATCTTAAAGCAATGATGTCAGTGTAGAGACTAAGCTGTGCCTGATCCAGGCCATAGTCTTTGCAATTATTTGCTATGCATCAACTGGACAATAACTAAGGATGATAGATAGATGATGATAGAACAAAGGATCAATGCCTTTGAGTTGTGATGCTGGAGAAAAGTGTTGAACATACCATGGACTGACAGAACAAAAAGGTCTGCCTCAGAAAGGGTGAAACCGAGTTGCTTTCTGGAGGAAGGATTTTGAAGTTCTAGCTCACATATGTTGGGCCTGTGGCTCGAAGGGACCAGTCTTTGGAGAGGGACATCATGCTTGGAAGGGTAGAGGGACAGCGCAGGAGAGGAAGATCCAGAAAAATGGACTGACTCAGGGACTGGTAAAATGGGATTAGGCTTGTCAGAGACAATGAGATTGTACAGGATAGAACAGGGTTCAGAGCTAATGTACATAGGATCACTGTGAGTCGCAGGTGACTCAATGGCACATAACAACAATAACCATGAGGTTGTTTATCAGCCCAGTGGTGAGTTCTTAATGTTGAAATCCATATTGAAAGCTATAGTATTTAATCATCTGCAGCCAGTGTTTCAAGTTCTCCTCACTTTCAGGAGGCAAGGTTGTTGTTGCCCAAAAAATGCAAGAGCTCAACTAAACCTGGGCTTCGGTTTAAAATTGAAAGCATTCAAAATTCCAGAGAATCCACATTCTAATCTCTAACACAATAATATCAAAGCTGGTTTATTTGCAGGTATGATAATAATATTGTAAGAATATGTGAGGTGTAATACAGTTTTTACTTTAAAAAAGTATGACTAGTAACAAAAAAATATATATCCATATTTCTCTAAGTTTCTCCTTTCACAGGGGTCAAAAATACCACTGAGAGAGAGAAAAATGGATATTATAATAAATAAAGACATTTGTTAAATAAAATTTCTAGGTTAAGCATCTGTAGTACTATCAAAATTAAACAGTCAAGAAAAAGAAGAGTTGGCTTGAAGTCATTTGATATAACTGTAAGCTGCTACAAAGCAATTGATTTAATTTTATACAAAACTCCCAAAATGTGGTCATCAGAGAAAGGATATGTTGTTGGATTATGAAAATAATAGAATAAATTTAAAACCTCATGACATTTTAAAAAAATATTTCAAAAGGAATTAATTATCAAGATAGTGATTATGGTTTTCCTTTTACATACCATTATGTCTAATTTGTTTCATGCTTCAGCAGTGAAAATTATTTGCCTTCTTCCAATTTATATGACAAATGCAAATGAATATTCACATTTTGTGAAAAAAGCAAAACAACTCATTGGTTTAATTCACATATGTTGTGTTGTTGTTATATGCCATTGAGTTGCTTGTGACTCATAGTGACCCTATGTACAAGAGCCCTAAACTCTGCTCTACCCTGTGCCAACCTTATTGTCTCTGACACACTACTACCCCCATTACCCCAGTTACTGAATCAATCCATCTCCTTAAGGGTCTTCCTCTCTTGTGCCGTCCCTCCACCCACCCAAACATGATGTCCCTCTCCAAGGACCGGTCCCTTCTTGTAACATGTCCAAAATATGTCAGATGAAGCTTCAGAATCCTTGCCTCCAAGGAGCAGCCTCACTTCACCCTCTCCAGGACGAACTTGTTTGTTCTCCTAGCAGTCCATGGTATATTCAACACTCTTCTCCAGCACCACAGCTCAAAAGCATCAATTAATTCTCTTATTATCATTTCTAGTCATTGTCCCACCAGAGGGTCAGCTATGTGTCGGTTCCAACTCATATATATATTATACTTCATTTTGAACTAACTTGGTAATCATAATAACTATTCTTTTAATGACTATAGTATGATCATTTAAAAAAATATTCTTTTTAAAAAGTTACCACTCTCACTCCAGGAAGATAAAAGAACAAAAACAGTTGGGAGACATCAGAGCTATTATTTTTAAATTGATGGCTAAATGTGTTCTTGGTTCCCCTTAATGGTCTCCCATGAAGAAGCACAAGAAACCTGTATAATTGGGAAAATTTAAACAAGTATGTCTAATAAAATTAGATTGAAAAATTATTTTGTTATAAAATAATTCTACATGCATTTATTATTTTTTCTGCAGAATCAAGTTCACACTCATTATTGTGAGAATTTTAAAAACCTAGAAAAAATAAAAGTCTAAACATTTTTTTATTGATGTACAGTTTCTTCTTATAATAGATAATATGAGTGCAAAATGCTTATGCAAAATACATATTCATACATTATCTGTAATGTATCAATTATAAGCTTTACTATGGTTATTAGACTTGGATATTTACCCTCTTTTTGGAGAAGGTGGAGGGGTAGGGGATAAAGAAAAAACAATCCCAAAGAACACTACCCAAGCCCTGAAAATGAAGAGCAAGGTCATCTAATCTTTCATTTAGGAGGCGGCATGAGAAGGGATAGGCAACTTTTTGACTACTTAGAAATCCAGGAGCAATGTAAATTCACGTTCACATGGGCCTGTAGTCTACCAAATTACAAGAACAGTAATAAACACAAGATTGGGCAAGTATGGAGAAGAGAAGAAAACATACTCTCTCATGGTCTCTTGACTATATCCAGAGATTAATCAATAAAGGAGTGAAAGTGAAAAGTAGAGTTGCTCCTCATCTTCCTTCCCCTTTGGGTATGCAGAGAGAAGACACACATACAGTCATGCATCTCCAGTGGCTACAGAGATGGAGTGATGTGGGAACTCTACATGTTGTATTTGATTTGTTGAATAATTGGCTGAGTCAAAGCAATCTGGCATGGATGAAATTGCAGAGTATAAAGGTTTCTAACTTTTCATTTTATTTCTCAAGTTGCACATCCTAAATTAAGTCATCTCCCAGGCAAAAGAGAAATAAGTAACAAGTCAATCTAACTCATATTTACTGAAGAAAGAATTAGGTTTGGATATGTACTTAGATCAGTGCCGGGCATTTAATACAACTCACTAATCTTCTTCTTGTTATGTCCCATCAAGTAGGAACTGCCTCGTAACTGACCCTCTGATAGATTTTCAGAGGCTGTTAATTACATGGGAAGAGATTGTCCATCCTTCTCCTGCAGAGCAGCTGGTGGATTCTAACCACATACCATGTCCTTAGGTTGGCAGTGTACCTCTTACCATTAAGCCACCAGGGCTTCCTGAGTAATCCTAGTTATGATTACAAAGAAATGAGTTTGACATAAGTATTTAAGTCACAGTTGTTGTTATTGTTATTTTGTTTCATAGAGTTGCTATGCAACTCATAGCAACCCTATGTACAACAGTTCTGAAGCCTGCCCTACACAGAGCCGACAGTCTTACTGACTCCAAAAAACCTACCCACATTGTCCTAGATAGAGTATCAGCTCATCTCATCCAGAGTCTTCCTCTCATGTTCTATCCTTCTACCCTTCTAAGCATGATATCCTACTCCAAGGATTGGTCCCTTCTGGCCATATGTGAGACAGAGCTTCACAATCATAGCCTCCAAAGAGAAACTTGTCTCCAAGACATACCTATTTCTTTTCTTTGCGGTCCATGTTCAAGACTCTACTCCAGCACTACAACCCAAAGGCTTCAATTTTTCTTCTGTCATCTTTAGTCATTGTTTAGCTCTCTGATGTATGGCAAGTAATCATGAAGACCATGGCCTCAATCAGACACACCTGAGTCTCTAGACTGACATCATTGCTTTTCAGGCAGGACTCTGGAAAGATCCCTGACAATAGATTTACCAAATGCAATTCATCTTTTGATTTCCTAACTGCTGGTTCCAAGAGTGTTGATTGTGGAGCTAAGCAAGCTGAAATTGTTAACAACCTCAGTATCTTCTCCATCCATCATAGTACTACCAATTGTCCCAGAGGTGATAATCTTTGTCTTCTTGATGTTGAGCTTTAATACATATTGAAGACTATAGTCCTTGACCTTCTGCAGCAAGTACTTCAGGTCCACCACAATTTCAGAAAGCAAAGTTGTGTCCTCTGCATAATGTAAGTTGTTGCTGAGTTTTCCTCCAATCCTGATGCCTCATTCTTCTTCATAAAGCCCAGCCTCCCAAATGATCTGTTCTTCATATAGTTTTAAAAGGTATGGAGACAGGACACATCCCTGACACACTCCTGATTTTGAACCATGCAGTGTTTTCATGCTCTCTTCTGAGGACTGTTTCCTGGTCTAAGGTTCGAACAAGAACATTCCCATACTCCTCAAGGTTAGCAACACCTTGTTGTGGTCCACACAGTCAAATACCTTTTCACTGTCAATGAAACACAGATAGATATCTCTCTGGTATTCTTTGCTTTCTGCCAAGATCCATCTGACATAAGTGATAATGTCTCTACTGCCATGGCCTCTTCTAAACTCAGTTTATATTTCTGATAGTTCTCTGTCAATGTATTATTCCATTCATTTCTGGGTAATCTCCATCAGGATTTTGCTTGTGTATGATAGGAGTGATATTGTACGATAATTTCCACCCTCTGTCGGGTCACTTTTTTTGGAATGGGAATAAATACAGATCTCCTCCAGCCAGTTGGCCAGGTAGTTGTCCTCCAGACTTCCTGACACAACACGGTAAGCACATTCAGAGTAGCATCCATTTGTTTAAATATGTCAACTGCTATTCCATCAATTCCTGGAGTTTTATTTTTTGCCAAGTCCTTCAAAGCAGTCTAAGCCTCTTGATCATATGTTATTTCTTGAAATTCTTCTGTGTCAGCCAATTATTTTTGGTACAGTGACTGAATACTCCTTCAATCTTCTTTTAATACTTCCTGTATCATTCTATATTCTACAAATAGCATCCTTAAGCATTGCCACTCAAGACGTGAATTTGTTCTTTAGTTCCTTCAGCTTAAGAAATGCAAAGTGAGTATGGTCCTTTTGATTTTTAGACTCCAGTTCTTTGCATATTTTATCATAACATTTTGCTTTGTCTTCCCTTGCTTCCCTTTGAAATCTATTCAGCCCCTTAACTTCCTGATTTCTTCCCCGTCCCACCCACCCCCCTCTTTGGCTTCTGGATGCTCTAGTACAGTTATTCAGAGTCTCTTTTGACACCCGTTTTGGTCTTCTTCTTCTGTCTTTGTAATGACCTTTTGCATTCTTCATGGATGATATCCTTGATATCTTCTGACAGCTTATCTGGTCTTCATTCATTGGTGTTAAAGGCCTCAAATTTGTTCCTGGGTGAGACAGACTCACTATCCAATTTTGATTCCTATGGATTTGATTTTTGTTGTTACTACGTGCTATTAAGTACAACTCATAGTGACCTTATGAACAACAGATATGAGCTTTATCCTGTGCCATCTTCACAATCACATTTGAGCCCATCGCTGCAATGACTGTATCAGTACACCTGGTTGGGGGTCTTCCTCTCTCTCCTCGCTTCCTATCTTTCCAAATATGATGTCCCTCTCCAAGAAATAGCTCCTCCTAGCAACATGTCCAAAGTAGTTGAGACAAAGTTTTATTTTCTTTGCCTCAAGGAGCACTCCTTTGTGGAAAACACTATAAAGCTTTGTAGGAAAAAGAATAAAGTAATATGTCATAGTAACTTAGCAAAAATAAACTATTTAAGATAGGGAGTCTTAAATTTATAGGAAATGGGGAGTGTTAAGATACTCATTTAAGCAGTTAACTTCTGAAGGCCTGGATTGTCTGTTCAAACCAGGCCTCCAGGTTATATTCTGATGTGTTAGCAATAGAAAATCAATGGGCTGCCTGTATGCAAAGCGTAAACTGAAATAGGCCTGGCTCCCCTTAATTGTTATAAAGGGGAGCCAGGCCTATTTCAGTGAGGACGCAATCCCCAGCTTCCTCACTTATTAGCTCTAAGTGATTTTTCATAATTAAACTAATTTCCAGGTTCAAAAACCATAAAATAAGAATAATAATAATGCTTTAAAGAGTCTATAAAAATTAAATATCCTCAAATATTTAAACTATACCTAACATGTTATAGCTATTCAATATTTTCTATGTTAGTAACATTATGGTTAATATTTGCATTATAGATAGATACATTATGAAAATTTGGGAACAATATTAACCCAATAAAGTAAAAAAATATATAATTATAAAAAAATCCAGAAAAAGGGAGAAAAAAAGAGAAAGAACAAATAAGAAAGAAAATAGCGTATGTATAGAAGCCAAACCAAACCAAGGCAGACGTTTCTAGGTTAATGAATTAAGGCATAAATACATTTTTCCTACAGATATGTTTATATGCATTACTATATAAACATTATACAAAGATTTTTAATTTCCTATAAAAATGTTTATGTTGTTGTATGTCTTTGAGTTGGAATGGACTCATAGCTGACCTTGCCAGGTTTTCAGAGGCAATGGGAGGATATATATATAGATTAGATATAGATGAGAGAGAGAGAGATGTTAAGAGTAAAAGGATAGAAAATTATTTATTATGCCAGCACAATTAAAATAAGACTAAAGTGGCTATATTAACATCAAAGTAAAATTATAAATAAATACGCCTAACACAGGTACAACAACAACAACAACAAGTTTTTTGCAATCACTTGTTATGCATCAGAGAGTTGGACAATGACTAGGGAGGATAGAAGGAGAATTGATGCCTTTGAGCTGTGGTGCTGGAGAAGAGTATTGAATGTACCATGGACTGCCAAGGAAACAAACAGATTCATCGTAGAGAGGGTTAAACCAGGCTGCTCCTTGGAGGCAAGGATTCTGGGGCTTCGTCTGACATACTTCGGACAAGTTGTAAGAAGAAACAGGTCTTTAGAGAGGGGACATCATGTTGGGTAGAATAGAGGGACAGCGCAGGAGGGGAAGACCCTCTATGAGGTGGATTGATTCAGTGACTGGGGTAATGGGAGTAGGTGTGTCGGAGACGGTGAGATTGGCACAGGATAGGACAGAGTTTAGGGCTGTTGTACACAGGGTCGCTATGAGTTGCAGGTGATGTGATGGCACATATCAACAACAATATTCTTTGCCTCCTCCACTCTCCAACTTATTTCCTTAATGAACCCATTCTTGGTACCACTATTCTAGGTAAAGTTTATGAGTCAACAACAAATAAATGAACCTCTTGCTGCTGGTGTAGCTCTAGTGGCACCATGGGACTAGACTATGGGTTCTTTTTTTTTTTCTTTTATTGGTTTGCTTACAAAGTTCATATACATTGTGTTTCATACTATTCTTCATTCACATTGTGTTTCATACAATCATTCTCATGGATTATGTTTTATACGATTAATAATCACCATTGGGCCTTGCCCATCATTACCCTATCTTCTCACCTGGATCTGTCCTATTTCCTTCCACCCCCATCTCTTCACCCACCAAACTGTGCAACCCCGTGGTTTAGCCCCTACCCATCCTAAGCCAGCCCCTCTGCCTTGAGTTTCTATACACGTTTTACTAGTTATCCTTCTGTTTTTACAATAATGATCTTAAGCAATATCTATCCTTATGAGATTGAGTTATTTCATTCAGCATAATGCTCTCGGCTTCTTTATCTGCTTTCTGCTGTGGGGTCGTGAGGCCCTGTGCTATTCTCACTCCCTCTGACCCTTTCAGAGAGATATTCACAACCCTGTGCTCTCATGTTCTGTTTCCTGCTCCTTAGATAACATATGTCAAAAATATATTAAGCAAAAACTAATATAATTGTAAGGATAAATAAACAAATACACCATTTTTGGAGATTTCAACACTGACTTTTTAAAGTAAATAATGTTCAAATTTCAGGGCAGCTGTAAATTTCCAGAAACTTTAAGTAAAATGTAGAGTTCCTTATATAGGAAATTCCTGGGTTAAAAGTGAGATCATTCCTAAGTATGCTGTAAAGTAGAATCTTGGAGTAAAGTCAGAACAGGTGCATAAATTTCTTTATTTAGCATAACATTCCACTAAAAATAAAAAGTTTGAAAACTTTTCAGTGAGTTAAAAGCTGCACATGCAGAAAGTAGAGATGACTATGATATGAAGATTTTACTGTGAATAGTTGGTTTAGCTGTTAAAAATTAAAATTGAATTTATAAGACATTTGAGCCTAGGACCTTACTGCGCATTTCCTTCCCTGAGCTTTGGTAACCCAGTGTGCTTCGAGTCAGGCCCCTCACCGCAGAGTTGACAGCTCAAATCTACCAACTGATCCTTAAAAAGAGATGAGCAAACTCCTCGCTTAAAAGTTTACAGTCTTGGAAACCCAATGGAGTTGGGACTGACTGGATAACTAATGTATGAATTTTCTCATTCTATAAACTTTCTTCTCCTGGAGAATCTCAGTACTTACCTGGGTCCTTCTTCTCTGCTTGCTATTCCTGAATTATTGAATGTTGAGTGTATTTCTTTTATTCTGGAAAGAAAAAAAGAATAGAAAAGTTGGAAAGATTTACTCATATCCTTTAGAAGCTCAAGATTATTTTAATCTTTGGAGCCATTGCTATGTCCTGCAGCTTGAGAATCTGCAATCAACCTCTGCAATTATATCAGATACCCCTGTCCATGTCCTGCCAAAGAAAGTGGAGCTAGAGGTCGGAGTCATGGTTCCTTCACTAGACACAAATTTCTACCAAGAGCTATTACTTCCCAGTCTCAGAGGAAAAAAAAAATCCATATTCTAAATAGATGCTCTTACGTGCTTTCAAGTCAGAAACTACTAACAGCAGACCCTACAGCAGGATTTCAGAGACTATATACCTCATGTGAGGAGACTGATCATCTTTCTCTATTGGAGCAACTGCTGGATTCAAACCACCTGCTTTGGGATTAGCAAAAACTCCTTACCACTAGGTCACTAAAGCTCTCTTGTAAGATGATGGTTCTTAATATCATCTTTTTTTTTTTTTGCCTGTTAACAGAGAAGTGAAATGTATTAGTTGCTAAAAATTTTAGCCTCCATTTCACTTTCTTTCCTTCCTCTTCTAAGTCATCAGTTTTGATTCATTAAACATCTACATGGATCATTTAAGTGGCACTCTGGATCTCCAGTTCTAAATGGGTAGGATGGTACCAACATGAGGGCTCAGCATTAGATTTCACTGCTGTTAGCCTCTGCTATAGAGCTTACACATAGTCCTCATCCTACACTGCAGTTACTTCATTTGTGAGTTCTCTGAGCACTGAGGTTTCCTAAATTAGACACTGGCTTGCTTTTCCTCCAATGGATGTACACTCGTAACAACTACGATGTGTACAATTTGTATTTCTTCTCAGTCTTATAGTCTCCCAAACTCCTCACCAACTGCCAGGAAGTCCATATATATTTTTACCTCAGTCCATTTCTCCTTCAATACTAAAATAATAACCAGTTGTATAGCTTAAACAGGAGTGGCATCCACTTCCTAAATAACATGCCTCCGGAAACTCTATGACTTCGGTAAATGTCAATAGTTGTAGAGGGGCTTTAGGACTTTTGTTTATAGGGTTGCGATGAATTGAGATCAACCTGAAGGCAGTCAACAACAACAGCAATACTGCTTAAAATGCTGGTCATTGGAAAGTCTTATCCTCATTTCTGTCTTTCAGCATTACTGCTGAGTAAGTTCATAGTTTGGTTGTTGTTGTTGTTG
>NW_006399764.1:1117118-1136207 GCF_000299155.1 Elephantulus edwardii | reverse complement strand
AGAACTATCAAGTATGGAAATACAACGAGGAGGAACAGTTGTAAGCAGACCCTAGTGATTGGAACATGGAATGTGAGAGCCATGAATGTAGGAAAATTAGAAATTGTTAAGAAAGAAATGGAACGCATAAACATTGACATATTAGGCATTGGAGAGATGAGATGGACTGGCATGGGGCATTTTGAATCAGATGACCATAGTTTGGTAGTATCTATTTTTCCATTTATGCTAATATATTGAACTCACACACTATGAACAAGGTCGGAGTATTTCCTACCTACCTCAGCTGCTGTAGTAGTGGAATACCCAGACATTTAACAAGTGTAATTAGATCTCTTATTTTTGCAGCTGGTGTTGGAGAAGAGCACTGAACATTCCACGGACTGTCAAAAGAACAAATAAGTCTTGAACAGGATGCAGCCAGAGTACTCTTTGGAGGCAAGGATGACGAGACTTCGCCTTAAATACTTTGGGCATGTTGCTAGGAAGGGCTATTCTTTGAAGAGGGACATGATGCTGGGAAGGGTGGAAAGTCAGCAAAGGAGAGGTAGATTGTTGACCAGGTGGATTGACACAGTGGCTGCTTCAATGGGCTCTAGTGTGTCTGAAAGTGTGAAGATGGCACAGGATAGGTAAGGGTTCATATATCTGTTTTTCATAGGGTCACTATGAGTCATACTCAAATCGTCAGCACCTAAAAACATTTATTTAACTAACTTGCACCACCTGGAACTACTTAGCACTGGTCAAAAATATCCATTTCCATCATATGATGGATTACCACTGAATCTGCCTCACCAAGTGAAATAGCAAATCTGACAATACTCAGAAGTCATTTCCCCAAGGGCTACATGTTGGGACTACTGTCAAGACACATCTTGTTTCAATCTCCTAAGCAATCTTTTCTTGTCAGATAGCATGGCCTATTTCACCAGAATTGCTTTTTCTATAATGCATGAGAAAGCACATATACTTCTTCCCTGTAAGGTCACAGGACAAAGATAGGTAACCTCCTCCCATGTAATTTACAGCCTTTGAAAACAAACTGGAGGATCAGCTATGAGTCAGTTCCTACTTGATGGTACATAACAACAACAACAACAAAATATTCTGAATGAAGTGACACCCTATGTTTCAGATATCGTAATTACCAAAAGTGGACCCAGTTCTCTTCTTTATTATGAAATGGCAAAGTTTCTGTTCTCATACAGTGTCTCCAGGCCTATACTGTCTGCTGGTAATACAATTGCTTCTCTTGTAGTTGTTGTTGTTCCGTGCCATAGAGTCATAGTGACCCATAGTGACCCTATGAATGAAAGTTCTGAATGCAAAACTTTCAACTTTTCTCCAACTTCATAGAATTTACAAAGGCAAGCTTTTCTGGAAGTGGATGCCAGCTACTCCTGCTTCCAAGCCTGTTTAATTCAGGAGATGCACAAAAAACATCGCCCCATCCTGAAATGGCCCCAGACTACCCGCCAAAAGTCTTTCTAAATATGAGGCCAACTCCCATCAGCTCACACCCTAATCCAATCAACAGCCACAGCCTAGTCTCAACCCCAAACCAGAAAATACACTTTTGGAGAATCTGACCATTGCATTCATCTTCCCAGGCTGGAAATTGCTTCTCTAGTACAAGGATTTTTCTAGAATGGTGAGTGGAGTTCATGAAATGAAATGAAAATCACTTACCCTTCCTCAGGCCACTCTAGTAGAAGCTATAAGATATAGCATGCTTTTATGAACCTTTTTCCTTCTTTTAAACATAACGTGATTTATATTGGATTTTTAAAAAATCCATTCATATCAAAGTTTTATGTATTTTTAAAATAGAAATATCAAAGCAGACTCATGTTGAATTAGAATAAATCAAATGAAGCATGAGGGAGGTTTGTCACATTTAGTATTAATAAGATGTTCAAGTACAAGTTAATGTCTAACAATAGTATTTCTCAGTAGCACATTAAACAGACTCGTTGTTTATTAGAATGTTAAAGGAGTGAAAGACACCCAGATAAAAATAACCAATTGAAGAACCAAATGAGCAAGAGACCTGTAACTTCATAAGGCCTCTCATGGACCATATGCAATTAATTGACACAAAATGAAGAATCCATACACGAAGAGCATTGCCATGAAAACAAAAGTAATATATACACATAATGTGTGTGTATAAACACTTAGGATGGTCAGCGTTTGGGTTTGTTGGGGTTTTTTCCCCCTAATTTTGGAAACCTTATTTTATAAGTAAATTTTGTAACTAGTGACTTGACTGACAATTTATGCTTTCTTATAGTCTAAAAGATAATTCACTAGCCTAAGTATATCCCAGAATGTAGTCTGATCATCTTTATAGCCTGATAATTTAACTGTGTCATTTCAAATTCTAAATATAATATGAATCCTATATATTACTTTCTCTCCATGTAATTGAAATGACTAGTACATCTTGAGCAATGTTAACATCTGTGGTAATCTCTCCTATTTTTACTACTGATTCTTTTTTTTTTTTAACTACTGATTCTTAAAAGAATGCTTCCAGTGCCTGATGAAAAGGAATGATAGATTAATTTCTATATAACACAGAATTATATTTATTTATGAAACAAATGAAATATTATTACACTTATATAAAACATTTCTTTTTTGCCAATAACTAAGAGGAGTTGTATTTTATCATGTCATTCTCACATAAATTGAATTGTGTAGCTTTTATACTTTGATCTCTTCACAGAGCGACATACTAGATTTTCTTTTCATTTACATTATTATCTATTATACACACAGTATCTTCCATAGTATGAAATACAATTCTACAGCTATTCTCACGTTAGTATGTTGAGATTACTACATAGGAATGCTGCTCTGATTAAAACCAGGTGTCTAATTAATGATGGGTATCCTTTGAAATACAATGTTAAAGACTTTCACTTTTGCCTCATCAGAAGTGATCCCTTTGGAAAATCTATATCCATTCTCAACCACATCTCCCTCAGAGTGCATGTTGATACGATAGCAGGCTTGCTTATAGTACAGTTCCCAATCAGCATCATGGGCCCTGTACTCCCAAAAGGGACTGCTTTGATGCCTATATTTTCCCTGATTGTGAACTGCATGATATATTCATCTGTATATACATTGTAAATTTGATGATTTGTTTAGAATTTGATGTTTTGCAGCAATTACTTGTGGTATAAACGTAGGAGGGAACAGAGACGGCACCTTCTGTGTCTCTAGGGCCTTCCTAGCATGGTGATTGGTGCAGAGAAAATACTCAAGAAATATTTTCTTACTTTTGCTTAAATTTGACTTGAAACATAGATTTTCATTTTAGAGGTTAGATTAAAGAAATACTAATTTTTTATAGAAGGTTCTCTTAAAAATTCCTGTAAGAAATGTTACTCAGAATTATACTATCTTGCCTGTATTTAAAAGTGCTTCCTTGGAATAATTGACATGTTATTGCTCTAGCAATGACAGTAGGTCTCTAGATGTTCTAGTCTCGTTCAGCCTGCCTTGTTGATCCAGGTGAGTAATCTATCTTGCTGAATGTCATTGGGATTTATTTGTGTGAGTGACTGTTGTACAATTTTATTGGGACAGTAACTAACTGCCACACATATGATGACATGCAGTCCTTGTTTTGCGAAAAGATAACTGTTGAGGGAGCCCTGGTGGCCTAATGGCAAGAAACTGCACTGCAGTCCCAAAGACATGTGGTTCAAATACACTAGATGCTTTGCTGGAGAAGGAGGGGCAATCTCCTTGTGTACCAGTCAGATTTGGCTCAATGGTACAGAACAAAAAAAAAAAAGATGATTGTAAAATTCATTTCCTGATTGCTAAAAGTATTATAGACTCTTTCAGTACTGTCCATAAAGCTCACCTTTATGTCTATAATAAGGAAATAATGACAAGAATGAGGATACTATTAATAATGTCTTACGATGTGAAAGGATTGCATTTCTAAGTGGTGAAAAAGAAAACTTTTCTATAATTGCATATGGGAGAATTTTTGGCATCCTTTTAATTCTTATACTAGATTTACACTGTTATATTGCATGCATCAGCTGCTACCTCCTAAATCTTAACTAAGATCACAATATACTTTGGTCCTGTCTCTTCCCTTCATTCTTATTAAACTATATTGGTACAAAGCATGGTTTTTTTTTTCATTTCTAAAAGTCTCTCCACACCTGTTCTAGCCACTCGTACACTGTACTACTAATTACTTTGTTTAAAAGAAAAAAATAGATTAAGAAAGCAAAGCAATGTCTTAAAGCTTATAAATATTGCAATAAAAATAATTAAGATTACTCCTTTCTAAGCAATAAAGATAATACATCAAGTAAATAAGAAATTAAAAAAAAGACATTCATGGTAAAAGCATTAGAAGTAAAATGAATATTGAACAAGAGAAAAAGAAAGAAAATATAAAGAATTTTAGGGAAAAAAGACCTTAGAGCCTCTCTTATGACAAAGGCTAATTAAGGTGAGGTGAAATATAATGTCACTATCTGAGGAAGAGTGTCCAGGGACCCTGGGAACAGAATAAATCATCCTTCAATAGTAACATGACTGAAGAGCTCAAGAAAGCCATGGATTTCAATACCCTTAAAAGAAGTGATCAATAAGTGCCAATGAGTGCAGGAGCATGAGAAGAAGTCAGTGGAGCACAAAGGATTGATTTATGCAGGACATTATGGAATGATGAAAAGATTTTGGATTTTTATTTTGTGTGACATGAAATATTACTGGAGAGTTTTGAACAAAGAAAGGATGTGACATGTGTTAGTTAAATCATTGGATTTCATGCTTAGCATGGGTTGAAGGTTAGCAAATGAATCAGTCAGCATCCAAGCAGAAAAACAAACATCAGATGTGGCACCTAAAACAGAAAAAAATTAATACCCAAGTTTGGTTGCATAAAGTGTTTGAGATAAAGGATCGAAAAGAAGTTGAAGTAATACAGAGACTTCTGCAGCTCATCTAGAGCTAGAGGAAGCAAATGGGAAAAATTGTCACCGAGGCCCAGGGCAAACTCCCACTGGTTCTGTTACTACTAAAGTTTCTGAAGCTATACATGTTATGTTGTAGTTGTTGAGTCAAGCATGACTTATAGCAACCCTATGAACAAAAGACCTGAACCCTGTACTATAACTATCACTGTTTCTCAATTCTAGACTCTCCAAAATCCACATTTATGAGCTCCCACACAGCTGCCATTGAGGGTATTTTAGCCTATAACTACCATCTGCTTCTCATACACCCTCAAAGGAGGAACACTTACTACTTTGCTCTTTCCAACTTCCAACTTCCTAACAGGGTCTTCTAAAAGCCAGATCTAAGCATAAACCACTTGGCAAGAAAGTCTAAGAGATGCTTCTAGCACCAAATGTCAAGAAAATGTACAAGGCAAAGAAGGAATAAATGGAGCTGAGAGAAACCAGACAGATAATGGAAACAAAAGCAAGAGGAGAAAAAGAAGTTCTGTAACAGTGCAAGAGAAAGATTAAGTGTGGTTCAGAAGCAGAGGACTTAATAAGAAATAGTCACATTTTTAGATTAAGTGAAATATTTCCTCACAGATTTGATAAGGAAAGTGAAAGAAAGAAATGTCAGTTGTCAAATGTAATGCCTAAATTTTTGTGAAGAGAAACTTTAACAAAAGGAGAGGTTGGAAAGTTTTTATGAATAGCAACATAAGGGGTAAGAAGACAAGGATATCAAGTTAGAATGATTTTAGGTTTGAATGGCTTTGCTCTTGTTACAGGTGCAGTCCAGTCATTTCTAACTCGTGGCTACCTCCTAGAATCAGAAGGCAACTTCTCTCAACCCTGCACCATCCTCTCCGTCTCCACTGTGCTCAAGCCCATGATTATGGTCACTGTGTCAATCCATATCCTTGATATCCATACCACTGACCTTCCACCTTCCCAAATATGATGTTCTTTACCAGGGAATGGCACCTCCTGACAACATACCTAAAATATTAGAAACAAAACCTCACACTCCTTGATTCCAAGGAGCATTCTTCTACCCTTCTTCCAGCAAAGATTTGTTCTTTTTACATTCCATGGTCTAGTCAATACTCTTGTCAACACCACAGCTTAAAGTATCAGTTCTTCTGCAGTCTTCCTTGTGCATTGTCCAACTTTCACACACATATGATACAACTTAAAAAATACTATTACTTGGGTCAGGGGCACCTTAGTCTTTAAAGTGTCACCCTTACTCTTTAGCACTTTAAAGAGGCCCTCTGCAGCAGATTTGCCCAATGTAAAACATATTTTTATTTTGTAACTGATGGCTTCCACAGGTATTGATTATGGATCCAAGTAAAATTAAATCCATGACAACTTTAATACATTTTTCATTTTTCATGACATTGGTTCAGTTGTGAGGATTTCCGTTTTCATGATGTTGATGTGTAATCCATACCGAAGGCTACAGACTTTGATCTTCTTCAGTATTTTAATCTTGTTCACTTTTCACAAGACATCCATGTATTTCAAATGCGTGTCTGCATACCTATGTGCTGTGTGTGCAGGCGTGTGTGTGTGTGTGTGTGTGTGTGTGTGTGTGTTTTCCTTTTACCCTAAGTTCACTCATCATTGTAAATTTATATCCTGTTCTCTAGTTGCCTATCATGTTACTAGCTACAATATTAATGAAACTTAATGGATTTAACTTATTACAGATAATAAATCAAATGACCTTTCACTAGGATTAGCTCCACAATTTATCAACAACATGACTATGATTTTGAATAATCTTTTAACCTTTCTGAACTTCATTTTTAAAATCTGTAGACAGTGGCTGCTTGATTGTTTTGGCCTCAAGGTCAGCTTTGAGATTCTCTAGAGAGTCATAGTGCATGATCAGTTAATGATGCCTGCCACTGCCGTAGGCCAAACAAACTCGGGGTTTATTTGCTAGATATGTGCCTTCTCTTATATAAAAGTAATGTGGAACAAAGCCTATTTATTTTTGTTTAAAACTAAGTAATATAACTCCACCATCCCATGTTATTCAAGTGAAGCTTTATGTAAAAGTCAAGTAAAATGTTATAAATAACCAAAGAACGTTTATATAGGCAGTAGATTTACAATCCTAGCCCTGTAATTTAGGTCTTGACAATCGATTCACTCTTTGCTCTTACTTACATGTGAGAAGAAATAAAAGATTATTTATTTCTTGGTGATACATTTATTTAGTAGTAAAACTCTAACTAGAAATCTCCTTCTTATCACCAGAGTCCAGCACTTTAACCAGGAGTCCTCTCTAAATCTCCATGGCTTGTAAGTCATTTCCATAATTGCAATAACAACTGCTTTACAGAGCCTCTATCTTAATTTATAGCCCTTTTTTAAAGAGAGTAATGGGTGAGGAGGGAAAATGCATCTGATACATTTTTGTATACATTTGGGAAATAAACTCCTGGTCCTACATTGCTAAATATGAAAAGGCTATAAAAAGTGAACATATCTTTCAATATTTTAATTAAAAATCTAAGTGTCTCATCTGTCTTTTCTTTTTTGTTGTGACTAACTTCTCATTGAAGCATGTGTAGCCATTATTTCTGAGTTAGCTATTGATTTGAATTTCCAAAGGAAGTGGCTCTTTAATAATTCCATGCAACTTTAAACTTATGATTCCTTTATGGGGAAGAACTAGATATTATGACCTTGTTCTTTTAAAGTGTGTATAGGAATCCTTTACAGTCATATCTCTGGAATAATTAAAAAGAAAAATTACAAATTTTGGAATAAAGAAGAAATGGACATCAGTTAATGATATAAACTCACCAACTGCTCTGAGGGAGAAAGTTGAGGTAGTCTACTTCTGAAAAAATTTGCAGCCTCAGATTCACTAGGAGTATTTCCACCATGTCCTGTAAAGCCACTAAATGTGGAATGAACTAGATAGAAATCAGGGGTTTTCTGTATCTCACACAGTATATGGTTCATGAACTCAGTTAACTGAAGAATTATGTTCATGTGTCCACTTGGTGCAATGTTTTATTTCATGTAAGAAACAAATCTATCATTAGTGAGATCTGGCAATAACTCTGAAAAGTGGTTAGTATGATATAAAAACCAACCTGCCAAGTAATTTTACTGACTCTGAAATAAAGACAGACAATTTGAACCAATAGGACAGAGCCTGTTGTGATACCTGTTTCAGGAAGTAATGGTGAAACAAAAAAAGTATCAAGGCAAATCTACAGGCCAGCTTATGCATTGGTGAATATGGCTGTTTTCTGGTGGTGCCGAGTCACCTGCAATTCAGAACAACCCTACATAAAGAGAACAAAATGCTTCCTGACCCTAGGCTATCATCATAGTCAATCCCAGTGGTCCAGACACTGTATTGATCCATGCCATTGATAGCCTTTCCTTCTTTCAGGGATCCTCTGTTGTTCCAAACATGATGTCATTTCAAGAGATAGACCCCTCCTGACAATATGTCAACAGTAGATGTGATGATGTCTTACCATTGTTTCTCCAAAGAAGCACTTTTACTTCATTTCTTCCAAGACATATGCATTTGTTCTTTTGATGATCAATGGTATACTCAATATTACACCACAATCCAAAGCCATTCATTCTTCTTCATTCTTTGTTATTTATTGTCCAACTGTCACATGCATATGGAGCAAGTGAAAATATCATGGCCTGATTCAGGTGCACCTTAGTCTCTCAAGGGCTGTTCTTTTTCTTTAGCACTTTAAAAATGTCCTTGACAATGAATTTACCTAATACAATATGTCATTTGACTTCTTGATTTTTGCTTCTATGTGAGTTGATTGTAGATTCAAGTAAAATGAAACCCTTGACAACATTTATCTTTTCTCCATTAAGTATTATATTGCTTATTGTTCCAGCAGTGAGAGTTTTTGTTTTCTTTGTGTTAAGAAGTAATCCATATAGAATGGTATAATCTTTGATCCTGAAGTGTCCTCCACTTTCAGCAAGCAAGGTTTTTTGGGATGGTTTTGGTATCATCAAGTTCATAGCTGAGGAGTGAGAGGATTTTTCAGAAACAGCCAATCACATGTAAGGAGGTTGTCCATCTTTCTCCCACAAAGGAGCTGCTGGAATTCAAATGCATGTCTTTGGGCTAGAAGTTGCATTTATAATTCACTCTGCTAAGATTAGTAGCCAACTAGTTAAAAAAGGAGGAAGTCAACAGAGTCTCAATTGTTTGATCTACTGATTCATTCAATGATTTCCAACACCCATTCCTTCTTCATTCATTTCCCCCACTTTTATATGTCCGTTGGGTCCCATGGTTCACTGGAAGGTCCAACAGAGACTCAAATCCATCAGTGAAATGACTCAGGTGATTAAGGGTGATGCAGGCCATTATTACAGAGACTAGGGAGCAATGGGGCAGGCACGACTAGACGATGTGTCCCAGAAGAGTAAGTGTCCTCAAAAAAGTAGCTATCATTGAGCTCCCATAATCCTTTATTAGGGTGGAGCTTGCATGCCGCCTTAGGCCTATCTCCTTAATATAACAAATACATCATCACAAAAGAAACCATCAATCAATGACTAAGAAAGACATTCTGATCAATAAATTAGGGTGAGACCACAGGGTAGCACAAATTGGTGGGTGGGGGAGGAGGTGAAGGAAATGGAAAGGATCCAACAGAGTCCTGAAGAAAAACAAGGTAATGATAGGCAAGGTCCAATAGAGATTAATTTCATAAAACATAATACATGAAATGAAACACAATATGAAGAATAGTGTGAAACACAGTTACTCTGAACTTTATAAGCAAATCAATATAAAATAAAATTAAACAAAAAATAGGAAAAAGAAAAGACTTGAATAGGACGATGATAAAGGAAAATTAAACATATAATAGGTTAAAAAAGAAAACACAGAAGCCCAAGGGTTTCCTAGAGTTATGATTTCAACTGCAGAAGGTCATTGTTTTCAGATTTATTCTAAAAGTATCTGTATTCTGTCTGGAAAAGTGTATGCTTAGACATTGGTGATGTATCTACGCACTTACCTGTGCAAGATAAATGAACACCAAACTAACATTCTCTTAACTATGTAATACACCACTTCTGTTGCTACACCATTTCCAGGCATGATGCTAATTACCTAGATCTGATACTTCAAAAGGACATTCTTTTGTACTTACACACAATCTATAATGCTTAGAAAAACCAGGTATCCTAAAGAAATACTCTTACTAGATTAGAAACATGATAAAAAGTATACTTAAATGACTACAGAGCCATAATGAAAAGAGGTATAAGAAAAATTCAATGTCCTTTATAAAATATCCAGTTTCTTTTTAAGTGCTATTCTGGGTGCTATAGATGAATAAGGCACAATATTGTTGCTAGGTGCCACTGAGTCAGTTTCAACTTGCAGCGCTCCTGCCGAAACCAGAACAAAATAGTTTTGTCCTGTGCTACTCTTAAAGTCATCGCTAGATTTGAGATCATCATTGCAATCACTGTGTCAATCCAAGTCACAGAGGATCTTCCTCTTTTCTGTTGTCCTTCTCCAGAGATTCATCCATCCTCATAAGAGGTCCAAAATACATGAGATGAGGTCTTGACATCTTCTCTTCTAAGGATCAATCTGGCCATACTTCTTCCAAGATATATTTGTGTATTTATGTATCCATTTATGTATTTCATCTTAATATATTCATGAGCAATTCAATATTATTTGACAGTATCATTATTCAAAGGCATCAATTCTTCGTATTCCTCCCTCATTCATTATCCAGCTTTCACACACATGGTAGGCAGTTGAAAATACCATAGCTCGGATCAGGTACAACTAGGTCCTCAAAGTGACACCTTTGCTTTTTATCACCTTGAAGAGATCTTTTACAACAGATTAGCCCAATAACAAATATAGTCTGGTTTCTTGACTGTGCATCCAGGGGTATTGATTTTGGATCTATGTAAATGAAACCCTTGACAACTTCAATATTTTCGCTATTTGTTATATTGCTTTTATTGGTGCAGTAGTGATGGGGTTTGTTCTCCTTATGTTAAGATGTGATCTTATTGAAGAGTGTCATCATGGATTTTCATCAAGAAATACTTTAGTATTTCTTTTCAAAAAGTTGGAAATAGAAATACCACTATTGGGAATATACCCTAAAGAAACCAGAACTGCCACCCAAGCAGATATATGCACACCTATGCTTATTGCTGCTTTGTTCACAACAGCAAAGAATTGGAAACAACTCAAGTGCCCATTTACAAGTGAATGGATAGAGAAGCTGTCATCTATTCACACAATGGAATACTATGTATGCATCCTTTTTTTTAAAAAAGGAACTCATGAAGTATTATACAAAATGGGTAACCCTGGAGGACATTATCTTAAGTGAAATATATCTGTCACAAAAGGACAAATACTGTATAATGCCATTGTTCTAAAACAGGCCTGACATCAGGTGTGGGAAGGGGATGGAAATAAGAAAAGAGGGGATAAATAATGTACACTGCATTGAAACAGATGAGAGTTTAAACAGCTAAACAGTTAAATAGTTTAAACAGTTTAAAAGAGATATGATTAGGTTTTATTTGCATGACAAGAGTTCATAATAATTCTGGTGGCCTAGTGGCAAGGAGCTGCAACTACAATCCCAGAGGCACACGGTTCGAATCCACCAGACATCTGCCGGGGAAGGAGGGACAATTTCCTCCTGTACCTGTCAGATCTGATTTGACGGTACACACACACAAAAATAATAAAATAAAATAAAAATTTTTAAAAAAAGAGTTCATAATAAGAGCTGTATAGTAAATTGGACTGGGGGATTGTAGAACAATGAAAGGGTTTTTTTTTTTTCTTTTCAAAGAAAAAAGCAAAAGCAGGTGGGCAGGGAGGAAAATGTGCAACAACGAATGAATGGAATTCCAAGTTCTCTATAATCTTTCATTAAAATCTCAATTAAAAAATAAAACAAACACACTTCCATTTTCTTTATTCCCAACAAGCAAGATTTTCCATTCTTCCTGTCTTAATATTTTATCCTTGTTAATATAGTACCATGTCTCAGATTATAAACTCAGCATCAAGATCAAATAAGCACAATGAAAGGATATTATCCAGTCGTACAACTTTCCGGATTTTAAATGATGTAGCATCTCCTCATTCTGTTCCAATGACTGTCTTTTTGTCTATGCAAATTCCATATAAGCACACGTAAGTGTTTGGACTTCCCATTCTTTAGACTACTATCCATAGTTAGTTAGTTCTATTGTTGTTGTTATGTGCCATTGAGTTGCCTGTGACTCTTAGAGATCCTATGTACAACAGCTCTAAATCCTGCTCTATCCTGTGCCAATCTCACTGTCTCAGACACACTTACCCCAATTATCCCAGTCACTGCATCAATCCATTTCATAGAGGGTCTTCCTCTCCTGCACTGTCCCTCCACCCTCTGAAGCATGACGTCCTTCTACAAGAGCTGGTCCCTCCTTGCAACATTTCCAAAGTATGTCAGACAAAGCTTCAGACTCTTTGCCTCCAAGGAGTAGCCTGGTTTAACCTTCTCCTGGATTAACATGTTCATTTTTTTCGCAGTCCATGATATATTAAATACTCTTTTCCAACACCATAGCTCAAAAGAATAAATTCTTCTTTTATCCTCCCTAGTCATTTTCCAGCTCTCTGACACATAGTGATTACAAAGACTATGCCCTGTATCAGGTGCACCTTACTCTCCAGAGTAAAACCATAGTTGTATTAGTTTTATTATTATTTTAATTATTAGTTATTGTAATAATTAATAAAGTTTAGGTAAGTATCTTTCAAGTATACTTAGCTCTCAGCCATATGACACCTGAAATCAACAATGACTTTCCTCATATTAAGTCTTCTTTTGAATCTGACTCTAACTTCTGTCAATTTCCTGTTTTGTACAGCTGCAATTGGTATTGAATTCTATTCAGCAAAATTCTACTTGTGATGCCTCAGTGACCTTGCAGTGACTGGGGTAATTGGGATGGGAGTGTCAGAGACAGTGAGATTGGCACAGGACAAAGCAGAGTTTAGGGCTGTTGTACATAGGGTGGCTATGAGTCGCAAGTGACTTGATGGCACATAACAACAATTGCTATTGTTTCTATAGTAATAAAATACTTCTGATAATTTGGTACTAAAAATTATTTGATCACATACAATTGTTTATACATATGGTAAGAAACTGTGCTGCAGTCCCGAAGGCACACAGAATCCACCAGCTGCTCTGTGGGAGAAAGATCTCCCCTGCTATCAACTTCCTACCTCTGAAAACCTGCTGGAGGGTCAGCTAGGAATGGTTTCCAATTTGATGGTATACAACAACAGCAATAAAGAAGCTTAAGAACTCCAGAAAAGATTTCAGAATGGATTTCTTATGGACCATGAGGGGGTGGGTTGGGACATGGAAACTTTCCTTTTTCTATCTTAAAATAATCTTTAAGGTCTGCTTTATATTTTCTCTTCTTCCCAAGGGTCCTTAAACCAATTTCTTCTTTTGTACATTTTATTATGTCTTATAACACCTTTAGTGGGTTAAGTCATAAAATTCCTCTTCTGGTTTGCTCTAAAATCTGTAAAATAGGCAAGTCTTAAGCTTCAAATGCTTAAACCCTTAGAATAAGATTCAACATTTAGAAAGTAGGTCAAGTGCCCTAATGCTGCTTTGACAGATATCAATATAGCATTTAGAAACATTTTAGCCACTAGGCACCACAAATGAACCTTTAAATCTGTTTCTAATACCCTTTTCATGTTCTTCTACTTACGGGAAAAAGAGCTTTACATAATATTAAGCATGAAATGAATTTTAAAAGCCCAACCCTGGATCTCATTCCAAGGAACCCTGGTAGCATAGTGGTTGGTAAATGAATGACTATTAACCAAAGATTGGTGGTCTAAACGCACAAGTCACTTCGAGGGAGAAAGATGTGACAGCCTGCTCCCATAAATATGTACAGTCTTGGAAATCTTATGGAGCAATTCTACTCTATCATACAGACTTATTTAGTCAGAAGGCATTTAGGTTTTATGCCTCGTTCACTAATAATAACAAACTCTGTGCCAGCTTTGTTAGCATAACAATTCGATAACACAAGCCTGATAAACTGTCCTGTTTCTATCTCCTAATTGCAATGGCTACAAATGTTAGTAATTTTCCTTGTGAGTTAATTTCCACATCAAGAATTATACAATAATTACAGTAAGATGTTAAATGATAATAGCATTTCACGATCAAACTCATGTTAATAATAATTGTATTCAGAAGCCATTCTAATGTTTAAAAACCAAATGCTGAGTTCACTCAACAATTAAGATGGTATTAATTGGTCTAGGTAATTTATGAATTACTTGCTTATAGTTTCTCAACTCATTTCCATGAAGTGAAACCAGACTTACAGTGAATTCCAATGGGTTTTCAAGGTTGAACAATTTTATAAAAGGCTACCCATGTTTCTTCTCCAAAGAAGCTGGTGCATTTAAAGGGCCCTTTTCAGTTATTGCCCAACACGTTACTCAATGTACCACCAGGACTGCTTGCTTATTAGTTAGAGAAATAAAAAAGTTGTATATATCCTCTTGTAATTTGTTGTTGTTTTGTGCCATTGAGTCGCTTGCGACTCATAGCGACCCTATGTACAACAGCCCTAAACCCTGCTCTATCCCGTGCCAATCTCACTGCCTCTGACACACCCATCCCGATTACCCCAGTCACTGAATCAATCCATCTCATAGAGGGTCTTTCCCTCCTGCGCTGTCCCTCCACCCTCCTAAGCATGATGTCCCTCTCTAAGGACCTGTCCTTCCTTACAACATGTCCAAAGTATGTCAGACAAAGCCCCAGAATCCTTACCTCCAAGGAGTAGCCTGGTTTAACTCTCTCCAGGATGAATCTGCTTGTTTTCTTGGCAGTCCATGGTACATTCAATACTCTTATCCAGCACCACAGCTCAAAGCATCAATTCTCCTTCTATCCTCCCTAGTCATTGTCTAACTCTCTGATGCAAAACAAGTAATTGCAAAGACCATGCAAAGACACACTGTTCCTCTTGAGTACTTTAGAAAGGTCCCTAACAGCAGACTTTTCCATCACAATACGTTTGTTGATTTCCTGGCTGCTGGTGCCAAGAGTGTTGACCGTGGAGCCAAGCACACTGAAGCTGTGAACAATTTCAGTCTCTTTGCCATCCATCCTGATGCTGCCAATTGGCCCAATGTCTTCTTGACATTGAACCTCAGTCCATACTGGAGGCTACAGTCCTTGACCCTCTGCAGCAAGTACATGAGGTCCTCCTCAGTTTCAGCAAGTAGGGTTGTGTCATCTGCATAACGCCGATCGTTAATAGATCTTCCACCAATCCTAACGCCACACTTCTCCTCATAGAGCCTAACCTCTCAGATAATCTGCTCTGCATACAAGTTGAAAAGGTATGGAGACAGGACACATCCCTGGCGTACACCCTTCCCAGTTTTGAACCATGCAGTGTTACCCTGCTCTGTTCTGACAACTGCCTCTTGGTCCAAGGATAGGTTTCGCATTAGCACAATTAAATGTTCTGGGATTCCCATTCTTCTCAGAGTCAGCCACAGTTTGTTATGATGTACACAGTCAAACGCCTTTGCATAATCAATGAAACACAGATAGACATTCTTCTGGCATTCCCCGTTTTCAGCTAAGATAAAAAAATCACTCTCACATAATTTCTGTCCTAACCCTTTCATGTGCAGAACTTTCTATTTATTACTCACATTTTTGTAAGTAAACCCTTAGCATAAATATCCTAACCAAGATCCATATTATGAATACCTTTCCAGTAGACATTGTTGCGTACTGTCGAGTTGGAACTTACTTAGAGGTGATCCTTCAGCAGGTTTTTGGAGGCATTAAATCACAAGGGAAGAATTTGCCCATCCTTTTCCCATGGAGCAACTGGTGGATTTGAACCACAGTTCTTTGAGATTGTAGCACAGCTTCTTACCACTACTAGGCCACCAGCTCTCCCTAACAGATCTTTTTCTAAGATCTTTATTTTATTCCAAATTGTCCATGTGTGGTACAGTCAATTGATTGCTCAAAACGCTTTCTTAGTCAAGAGTTGATTTTCACCTCTTGTTTGACTGAAACTAAGCTAATAATGTGAATGACAATATGACCTTTAGAGCTGTTAGTTGTCATCAAGTCAACTATGATTCACAGCAACCTATAAATGACAGATATGAACCCTGTCTTATCCTGTGCCTCTTTCACAATCTCTGACACACTCTAGCTCATTGCTGCAGTCATTACATTGATCCACCTGGTCGACAGTCTTCCTCTCCTTCATCATCTCACCACCTTTCCCAGAATGATAGATGTTCTTATCCAAGGAATAGTTTTCCCCAGCAACATGCTCCAAAATGTGAGAAGATTAGCTGTCTTTGCCTCCAAAGAGCACTCCTGTTGCACCTGTAGACTAGGAGCATTCAAATGGAACGTGTAAATAAGATTTATAGAATAGTAACAGAAATAATAATCATAATAAAATTTAACAATGAAAGCATTATCCGTTTTGCCAAGCCACCAAGCTTCAATTGAGAAGGATTATAAATAATGGGAATTTCATCAACAGCAAGAAAGACACAGCAGAAAGTGCAGCCGGCATTCATTTGTGACAGAGAGTCTTACATGAGTGAGATCAGGACCAAGAACCAAGCAGCATCATAATAAGGTAGTGGAGAATCAGAGACTAACCTGAGACAGTTAAACTGCCACTCCACAGAGGCAGAGCTAAGGACTGGAACACAAGCCTAATGGTGGGTTTGGGACAATAGCGTAACTGGCAGGACTAGAATAGCTTTGTGATTCTGGCTACAAGTCACAGAGCTGACTATCAAGGGGCCAATGAACACATCTGAGAAGTTATGATGGCTGAAGAATTGTGTACCATTTCCCACCTGAACTATATAACCTGTTGACTTTGCTAATACACCCGCAGTCATAAGCATTGTCTGTGAGTTCGGTCTGGTCACTGCAATGGATTAGCAAACATAGTAGGAGAGAAACAAGAGCCCTGAGAGGAACAGCTTGTGCTGGAATTAAGAAAAATTAATGCAGGGAGAGAAGGCTTTGCCATCTTCATAAAAATAAGTTTGGTTCCCTATATGGGATTTGTAGAAATCAGACATTTGTGAGATCACCCTCTCACAGATTGTACTGTTTATATAAAATATCTGAAACTGAAAAACAGAATCAGAGGATTCTACTAAGTGTTGGCCGCTCTTTTAAATAAAAAATGAATTTTTTTTTCTATTTATTCACATTCTCAGTTGAAACAGAAGAGAAAATCGTGTTGTTCCAATTTTCAAAAACTGTTGTCGTTGTTGTTAGATACTGTTAAATAGAGTACAACTCAAAATGAGCCAATGAACATGAGATATGAAACCTGTCACATTATGTGTCATTTTCATTGTTTCTTACATACTGGAGCCCCTTGCTGCAGACACTGTGTCAATCCATCTGGTTGAGGGTCTTTCTCTCTCTTGTTGACCCTTCACCTTTCTAAGTATGATGCCCTTTTCCATGGCATAGCCTCTCCTAACAACATAGCCAAAGTATGTGAGATGAAGGTTCACTCTCCATGACTCCAAGGAGCACCCTGACTGTACTTTTCTCCAAGACATATCTGTGTTCTTTTGGCAGTGCCTGGAATATTCCATATTCTTCTCTTACATCACAGTTCAAAGGTGGCAATTGGTCTTCTGACACCTTTATTCATTTTCCAGCTCTCAGATGTGTAGCAAGAGATTGAAAAGACCATGTCTTGAATCAAGCACACCATAATCTTCAAATTTTATCATAGTTTCTCAGTGATTTGGAGAGATTTATGACTGTAGACTTGCCCAATGTAGTATATCTCCTCCTTTCCTGAATGCTGATACCAAGTGTGTTGATAGTGGATCCAAGTAAGATGAAGTAATTTATGTTTCAGTCTTTTCGTCATCTATCATGATGTTGGTTATCAGTCCTGTGGTAAGAATATTTGGTTTCTTGATGTTGAGATGTAAGCCACATTGAAGGCTGTAGTCTTTACTCTTCTGTAGCAAACCTTCAAGTCCTCTTCACTTTCAGCAAGAAAAGTATGTCATCTGCATAAGGTTGTTGAAATTTCTTCCAATCTTAATGCTCCCTTCTTCTTCATTGAGTTCAGTTTCTCAAATTATGTTCTCAGCATACAGATTGAATATATATAGAGAGAAGATACCACCCTGATGTACACCTTTCAAAATCTTAAACTTTGTAGTATTCCCTTGTTCCGTTTGCACAGCAGTCTCTTGGTCTAGGTATATGTTTTGTATGAACACAATTAAGCCTTTTGGGTTTTCCATTCTTTTAACTGTTAACCATAATTGTTCATGATCTACACGGTCAAAAAGATTTGCATAGTCAATAAAGCACAAATAGATATTTCTCCTGATACCCTCTGCTTTCAGCTAGGATCCATCTGACATCAGCAACAATAACCCTGGTACCACAGTATCTACTAAACCTAGATTAAAAAGCTTTCCTATTCACTAAATCAAGACCCACAAAGGAAATGATTCAACAACAGCTCCATGTCTAACCCATACATGAGTTGGATTTTCTACGTAAGTTTCTGGAAAATAACATTTCAGCAAGACAGCAAGTATCTCTGTTAGCTAGGAACAATTTCCTCAGGATTGTTGGTACTGTCACTGTGTAATATATTCATTGTAAATGAGAAAGAATATTAGGTGAACATTGAATTATTTCTTATATATTAAAATAAAAAGCATTAATTATTTATTGTTTATTATAATAATTTATCAGACATCTACTACAAATTCAGATAATGGATAAAATGACTCTATATTTCATGAATTTTAAGTGCATACCAGTGTGTGAATTTCACCATTTAAACATAGGAAAATGGTTTTATTTTATTTTTATGTTGCTTGACCCTGGTTTAATAGTATATAGAAACACTAAGCCCTTACTTCCCTTTGAATTTCTGTGAGACATAATTGAGGAAGAAAAGAAAAAACAAAATAATTTGATAGCTTAACTCTGTAGAC
>NW_006399764.1:1108776-1117018 GCF_000299155.1 Elephantulus edwardii | reverse complement strand
TCTTTTTATTTTATAGTGATTTGTTTATAAAGTTCATATACATTCCCACTATTCTTCATTCACATTGTGGTTAGACATTTTAGCCAAAATATCCAACCACAATCAAATGGATTATGGTATATTCCCATGATAGAATACTACACAGCACTCAGGAACAATTTCAAAAATTACTATCTAACCTGGGAGGGACTGGAGAGAATTACGCTGAGTGAACGCACTCTGTCTCATAAAAACAAATACTACTTAAGATCATTATTGTAGAAATAGGTAACTAGTAAAATGTGTAGGAGGATCCAAGGTGAGGATGGTGGGAACAGAGGGGTGAGAATAGGCAGGGGGTAGATCAGAGGGTTGCCTAGTTTAGTGGGTGGAGGGAAAGGCGGGTAAAGAAAAGAGGAAAGATCCAGTGTGGATCTGGAAAGACTGGGTAACGGTGCACATAGTTCAGTGACTATTAACTTTATAAAATATAGGGAGTGGGAATGATTATAAAAATTGTATAAAATAAAGTTTTTAAGATATTATTTGATATTTTTCTAATTTTGTCTAGGAAGAATAATTTTTCCTTTTACTTGCTTTTTTTTATATTCACATATAACAATAATCTCAAAGTGGCATTTATTTTCATGCATATATGATTTGCAAATTAATAAAATTCATCAGCCATTCTATAAAAATTCAGTGTCAAACTTCACAGAAGGTTGGGTTTGCATAATTCAACACAATATTGAGTTGTTTTTAACTCTCCAGGCAAATGAAGATATACAAATGCTGTGCATCAAAATTCGCAATTTTGAAAACCCAACTAGAATTTCGTAAGCTATAACCCTAGTCATCTTTAACAAGCTATGTTCATTTTTGAAAGGAATTGTTTTAAATATTTCTGTAGAGTGTACATGGTAACATACAATAGTCCCAAGAAGGATAAAACACCTTGGAATAAACCTACATGGGAATGTAAAATACTTATACAAAGAAAGCTATAAAGCATTGCAATAAGAATCCAAAAGAGACTTACGTAAAATAAAAATGTTATTTGTTCATGGATTGGAAGAATTGTGTTGTGAAAATGTTGAAACTATCCAAAGTGATGTATAGATAAAATGTGTTGCTATCCAAATCTTTATCCATGTTTCATTGACTATGCAAAGGCATTTGACTGTAAGGATCACAACAAACTGCAGCTGACTCTAAGAAGAATGGGAATCCCAGAACACTTGGTTGTGTGTTTGTGAAACCTGTACTTGAATTTGGCTGTTGTTGGAACAGAGTTAGAATACACTGTATGGTTTAAAATTGGGAAGGGTGTATGTCAGAGATGTATCCTACCTCCATACCTTTTCAATCTTTATGCAGAACAGATTATCTGAGAGGTTAGGCTCTAAGAGGACAAATAGCATCAGGATTGGAGCAAGACTTATCAATGTTAAGCAGATGACATGCAACCTTGCTTGCTGAAACTGAGGAGAACCTGAAGCACTTGCTGCAGAATGCCAAAGACTACAGTCTTCAATATTGTTGAAGCTCAACATCAAAAAAACAATGATTCTTTCTTAATTTTAATTGATATTTTAATGAAAATTTATAGAGAGCTTGAATTTTCATTCATTGATTGTTTCACATGCCCACCCCTCCCCCAAGTTTGCTTTTCTCTTTGAAAACAAAAATTCTTTCATTGCTATACAATCCCCCACCCCACTCCCCTCAGTCCACTTTACTATGCAGCTCTTATTCTGGACTTTTGTCATGCAAATAATACCTGAACATATATCCCATTTAAACAGTTCTCTCCCTCATCTGTTCCAATGCAGTGTATATTATTTATCCCCTCTGTTTTTAGTATAACTTTCATTGTTTCTCCAATTTCATAGAATTTCTGGAGGCAAGCTATTTCAGAAGTGGATGCCACTCCTGCTTCCAAGCTTGTTTTAATCGGAGAGCTCCACCAAACAGTGTCCAGTATGGGTTACCGTTCTCACATTTGATGCATCAGTGTCAGGGTGTTTAGCATCACAGCAACCATGAGCTACCTCTGTACAGCATATGGACAGACCAGTGCTATACCACTTAGAAGAATGTTTGACCAAAAACAATTATGATAGTACTCAACAACAATAACACCGACACAGAGAAAATACTCCCCCCCCCCACACACACACACACCCCAACCCAACCCTGTGGGCCTGGTGGATAGAAAGTTATGCTACCAAGCCAAAGGTGGGTGATTTTAATCTGTGGCCCTCAGGCCATTTTTGTTGGCCACAGTTGAAAGCTTGGCAGTTCTTGTCAGATGTTTGAAGGAAAATTTGATTTGGAATTGCTCTGAGGCAAACCTTGCTGAACTATTTGGTTATAACTACTTTGAAACAAACCTTGCTGAATGATTTGGATTTGACTGCTTAAATGAAACCAAGACCAAGACTTAGCAATTGTGCCTTGGAACTGTGGGGCCAAAACTTGGATTTGCATTGAGTGATACCCTTGTCTCCCATACTCCCTTCACTAATAAACCTCACTGTTATTCTTGCTCCCCTATTCCCTTCCCTAATAATCGCCATTGTTGGTACCATAACTCTAAGTCAGCAATGAACAACAACAACAACAACAAAAAAACCCTTTTGCTATGGGTGGGGCTCTGAAGGCACCATGGGGCTGGGCTGTGAGATCTTTCTCTGCTTTTTGCCCTGGGGTAGCAGGAGCTGTGTTACTCTTACTCCCTTTAGCCCTGTCCCTCCATGGCTCATTTTCCCCTCTTTAAACAATGCTGAGTACATGTGTCTTATTCTGTTATTTTCTTTTTTTGATTGGTGTTCATATAATCAATCATTTACATTGTGTTTAATTCATGTATATTGTGTTCTATATATTCATTTATATACATTATTGTATATAATCAATAACTGACGATCAATGCTTTTTATCACCCTGTCTTATCAAATCCCCAATGGCACCTTGTCTATTCCTTTAAATTCTCTTCCATCTATTAATCCCTGCTGCCTCAGTGGGTTTTTTCTCCCCTCTCCCTTCTTCCACCCCCATACTTTTCTTCCCTCTTGCCCTTTGAACTGTTATACATGTTACACAATTTTGTTTTTATTTGTTAATTGCAATAGCCATACTGTCCTTTCATTTTTATGTATTTGTATTGATTTGTATGTAGACATTCATATACATTGTGTTTCATGCGTATGCATTGTGTTTTATACAAGCTTTCAATTACATTGCATTTCATACATGTTTATTGTCTTCCCCCGTATAATCATCTTACTAATAACTACTTTTGTGAAAGCATATAAAAAAGCTACTTCAACCCTATGCCTTAATGTACCCCCATCCCCTATCAAACCAGTACTCTGAGGCAATGACCATGTTCTGACAGTTAGGTTTTGTGGATTTTATGTAGATTATTCCAACAATAATTCTCTGCTATATGGAGAAGAATGCTCTGGTGACACAACAGGTAAGAAGCCATACTATCAATCCAAAGACAAGTGGTTTGAATCCACAAGCTGCTGTTCAGGAGAAGGATGGACAATTTCCTTCCATGTGAGTTACAGCCTCTGAAAACCACTACAGGGTCAGCCATGAATCGGTCCCAAATCGATGGCAATGAGTTAGTTTATGAGTTTCATAAGGATATATATTCACAGCCAAAATGTCCTAACTTTTCGCTTGTGTCTTAATTGCATTTTAATTAGAGAATTTGATAAAATGTTGATATCAATTCTGTTTCCCTTCATTTGTTTGCTTTTATATTTAAACATTAGATGCTCACCTAGTTTTTGCCTAAGTCTTTAATTATCTTCTCATTTCACTTTCATTTATTCAGAATTTGAAAGAACATTGTGCAATTATGTGTAACATTTTTACCACAGAACATAACACTTTTTTTCAAAACTATTAAATAGTACTACTTCTGGTTACATATGAACTCACAGTGAACTTGGAGTGGGAAATTCCCTTTCCTTGATTTAAACATCTAGAATTTTTACATTTTTTTCTAACCAAAACAGAATATGAGATTTCCCTAACACAGTATGCAATACTAGTAACTTGAACTTCACGCTATCAAGTCAACTCAGACTCATTACAACCCTCCAGCTCATTTCCAAGGCTGTGAGTCTCAGGAGGAGAATGCTCATTTTTCTCCAGTAGACCTGGTGGTGGACTTGAACCAGCCATAAAACACAGCCTTTGGATTAGCAGCACAACTTGCTACGGACTCTACCAGTTGAGCTCCCTAATCTCTAGTAAAATCCACAATAGTCAACCTACTCCAACATCTCTGTCATTCTTAATATCTAAGCCTCGTTTTTATCTCTGGAGAGTTTTTCAATCTTCCAATAAATTCTGAATTTAACAAAAATAATTCATGCATCTTCTTTTTAAAATATTTGACACATACTTGTTTGTTTGTTGCCAGTATCAGTGCACAATTCTTGAGAACTTCCTCTTTCAATATAAGATTTCATTCCAGAAGTCAATACATACAGAGTTTAGTTCCAGAAGTCACAAGAGAAAGACTTCTGATTCCTCAGATACGTAGACGGGTGAAGAAGAGAAGTAAACAGAAAATATTAATAGTTAAGACTAAGGAAACAAATTTACCTGTAAGATAGTCGTCATTGAAACAAACTACAATACCAGCAGGGAAGTTTGGAGTTGATACAGGAGAAGGATGTGTAATCTCCTTTTGTGTGATTAATTGCTTCCAAAAACCCATCAAAGGGTCAGCGATGGGTCCGTTCCAACTCTACGGTACACAATAACAAGAACAACATAGAACATAGTTAGCATCTAGGGTAATATCATTTGTTGCTGTTATGTGCTGCTGAGTAACCAACTCATAGCTGATGCTCCAATGGGTTTTTTCAGAGATTGTCAGTCACACATAAGAAGGTCGCCCATCTTTCTCCATGGAGCAGCTTGTCCATGCAAATCATCTTCCTTTAGATTGACAACACAACTTCTACCACTAAGCCACCAGAGTTCCTAATATCATTTAGTTGGGTAATTAAGTAATAAACATTCCTAACCATGGCCAGCTGACTGGAAGAGATCTGATTTGTTCCCATTCCAAAGAAGGGTGATCTGACACAGTGTGGAAATTATCAAAAAGTATCATTGATTGATTTCACATGCAAGCAAGATTCTGCTGAAGATTATCCAAAAACAACTGGAACAGCACATCAACAGAGAACTGCCTCAAGTGCAGACTGGGTTTAGAAAAGGCCATGGTACTAGGGATATTATAGCTAATGTCAGGTGTATCTTGGCTGGAAGCAGAGAGTACCAGAGGAACATCTATCTGTGTTTCATTGACTATGCAAAGGCATTTGACCGTGTAGATCACAATAAACTGTGGCTGATTCTGAGAAGAACGGGAATCCCAGAACACTTGATTGTGCTTATGTGAAACCTATACTTAGGTCAGGAGGCAGTCATCAGAACAGAACAAGGAAACCAAGTCCTATCTCCATTATCTTTTCAATCTATATGAGGATCAGATTATCTAGGAGGCTGGGCTCTATGAGGAGAAATGTGGCATCAGGACTGGAGGAAGACTCATCAACAATCTGCATTATGCAGATGACAAAACCCTGCTTGCTGAAACTGAGGAGGACCTGAGGCGCTTGCTGCAGAAGGTCAAGGACTCTTCAATATAGACTGAGGCTCAACATCAAGAAAACAAAGAATCTTACCATTGGGCTGATTGGAAGCATCATGATGGATGGTGAAGAGATTGAGATTGTCAACAGCTTCCGTTTACTTGGCTCTACAATCAACATTCTTGGTACCAGCATCCAGGAAATTAAAAGACAAATTGCATTGGGAAAGTCTGCTGTCAGAGACCTCTTCAAAGTACTGAAGAGCAATGATGTCAGTCTGGAGACTAAGGTGTGCCTGATATAAAGTTTGAAATCAAGTAGATTTTCCTATGGTAATGGATTTAAACCCTCTGGTTACAGATTTATATCTCCAGCCAGTAGCTAAGGATGTAAAGAAGTCAGGAAGAAGATATTATGTATATTTTTTAAAAATGTTTTTAAAACTAAAAAGGAGAGGAAAAATGGTAAAAAAGATGTTTACAATATTCAAGTCAGACTAATAGCAAATAACATCCAATACTTTGCTTGAAACTTTATTCTTTTGCATATACTCTTGGGTTTAGAATATATAATTAACCTCAGTCACATTCAACCTAGCAATTACAAGATAAACTGATTTAGAAAATGAAATAAATGACAATAATTGAGTAACTGACTTCAGTAACATTAGGTAGAGTCATCTTCCATCATAAGCATTTATAACTTGAAAAAAAGAACAAAAATAATACTGTTATGTGTTCCTTACAGATATAAATTCAAGCTGAGCAACAAGTAACTTCATAAAGTAAGATTCTCCTCAGGAACGAATAATGTAGTTGACTTCTACTTAGGTAATAGAAAATAACTTCTTAGAGCATTTATTAGCTTTTGCTGGTTCCTTCATCCTTTAGATTATTACATCAATGTCTTCAATTTTGTAAGGCATGACATTTATTAAATGGAATTTGTGTTCTTCACATATTTTTAGTACATTTTCCTACTTGCACAGAGACAAAGTAAAAGCCATAGTTTTTGCATCTCCAGAGTTAATGTGAGCTTCTACCTTATACTTCAGGAAAACACACTACTTGATCCATGTGACACATCAGTTGCAAATGATGGGATAATTCAGAAAGGCAAAATATTTAAATATAATAGAGTGTTAAACCAAGATGCTCCTTGGAGGCAAAGACTCTGAAGCTTCAGCAAACGTACTTTGGACATGTTGCAAGGAGGGATCAATCTTTGGAGAGCATGAGGGACAGCATGGGAGAGGAAGACCTCTATGGGGGTAGATGTGTCAGAGACAGTGCGATTAGCACAGGTTAGAGCAGGGGTTAGTGCTGTTGTACACAAGGTCGCTATGAGTCGCAGGCAACTCCACAACACATAACAGCAACAACATTTAATATCAATGTATTTAATTACAAATACTTTGACATGATCTCAGGAGGGAATAGTCCTTCAACAAAGACATCATGTTCAGAAAGACGGAGGGTCAACAAGAGAAAGCAAGACCCTCCACGAGATGAAATGACACAGTGACTATAACAATGATCTTGAACCTCACAGACATTGTGAGAATGAATGCTTCAGGAGAAGACAAGGTTCTGATCTGTCCTTCATAGGGTCATTGTAGTTGGCTTGATGTCAGCTAACAAGTACAGCTATTTATTTAGGGAGCTCTGGTGGTATAGTCTGGAGGAAATTTCACTGCTAATCCAAAAATAGGACCTCTCTAGTGATTTGGATCCACCAACAGCTCCAAGTGAGAAAGTTGGACGCTGTCTCATACCATCTGTAGTCTTGGAAAATCTGCTAGAAGGTCATTTAGGAGACAGTTTTGACTCAATAGCAATGAGGGAGAGACAAAGAAATTACCTGTTTGAAGTTCTAAAACCAAGGATGCCAGTTCAAAAACCTAAAGTTCCCCAACCCAAGTCATGATCTTTTCAATTTCTTCAGGTGCATGTGAAAGTTGAACAAGGAATAAGGAAGACTGAAGAAGAATTGATGCCTTTGATCATCACATAACCCACCAAAAGAACAAACAAATCTTTCTTGGAGGAAGTGCAACCAGGGTGCTCCTTAGACACAAGGATGGTGAAACTTCATCTCACATATTTTTGGCATGTTATCAGAAGGGGTGGGGGGTGTGTTTAAAAAACACATTATGCTTAGCAAAGTAGAGGATCAGTGAAGGACAGGAAGACTCGTCAATGAGATGGACTGACACAGGGACTGCACGGTGGGACTGAGAATTCTGGAGACAGTGAAGCTGGCACAGCAGAAGGCAAGTTTTGATCTGTTGTCCAGAGGGACACTATAAATTTTGGTTGACTCAATGACATCTAACAAAAATAACAACCATTTGTTGGTCTTAGAATAAGAACGCTCTTACTTAAACCCAATAATTTATGTGGACCACTTTTTATGTGAAGTCATTATACATTTTCCCTAAGACAGTATGTGGTTATAATGAAATATACATTTTTATGTATATATGCTCACATTTATACCTGCCTTTTAACTATATACAAACACATGCTCATCATGAATTATAGAAAAAATAAAACGGGAAGGAAAGACTAGATATGCTAGAAAGGAGGTAAATTAAAGCCATACAACAAGAAATTTAAAAATAATATTCATAA
>NW_006399764.1:1094870-1103855 GCF_000299155.1 Elephantulus edwardii | reverse complement strand
ATAAGGTCGCTATGAGTCATCTACGACTCCACGGCACTTAACAACCACCACAATCCACATTGAAGCCTGTGGTCTTTGATCTGGTACAGTAGATGCTTCAAGTCTTCTTCACTTTCTGAAAACAAGATTATAAACTATTTGGCTTATATTATTACTTCACTGATGGTTTATGTTTTTGAGTCTTTTTCAGATTAGATACCACTGTCTCTGAAATTGTAGGAGGGGGTGTGGGGGTGTTTTACATTAGCAGTGTCACAGCAGTGAGTTGAAAGTGGGAATTATTACAGAGAACAGGAAGTTTTTACCTATGACTTTTTGACCCCAGAACATAAGGTAAAAGATAGGAAAATTCAAGGACAAATACACTGGGGACCAAATTATCAAGACTGGGGGCACAAGTGGAGAAACCTAACTCACTAGATATCTGTAATTGCCCACTCAAACAGAAATCACTATGACCCAGAAAAAGGGTGACCACATCTTTCTACTCTTATCCTTTTGGCCTCAATTTCATTCTCCCTCCTTTCAAGTCTCTTTTGATGTGTGAAGACTGATCATTTATTTGTTTTCAGAGTGGTTCACCAGGTCTATAGGCTGCAGAAAAGTAGCTAGAAAGCAAAACAGGCACTATCTTTTTTTTTAACTTTTTTAATTGAGATTTTAATGAAAGTTTACAGAGAACTTGGATTTACATTCATTCATTATTTCACACTTTCCTTCCTAGCCCCTCCCAGAGTGAAATATCTCAGTCACAAAAGGACAAATCCTGCAAATGTCACTGTTATAAAACAGTACTGAAACTTGAGTTGAGAGAAAACTTAGAAAAGAGGGGATAAATAAATAACACTGCATTGAAACAGATGAGGGAAAGAACTATTGAAAAGGAATATATGATTAGGTATTATTTGTATGACAACAATTCAGAATAAGAGTTGCATAGCTAAGTGGACTTGGTGGGGTGAGGGTAGGAAATTGTGCAACAACAACAGAAAAATTTTGAAAGAGAAAAGCTTAAACTTTGATGAACAGAGGAATCTGCCTTGCACCATTGTTGAAGGAAGGGTTGTAGTAGTCTGAGGCTAAGTTGAAAAACATCAAGACATTAAAATGCCTCACCATTTCTAGTTTCTAAACATAATATGAAGGAAATATTGGTCTTATAGCTAAATTCAAAGAGCAGTATTAAACAGCAACAAATAAACCAGCCCACAGACTCACCATTATCAATTTGTTCTGACTCAGCTGGCCCGCAGTTTCCAAGGTTGTAGACTACATGGGAGGAGAGTCCTCATGTTTCTCTTTCAGAGTTGCTCCTGAATTTGAATACAATAGGCTACAGTCACTATAAAAGGCCATGGTCTTGTAGTATTTAAGGAGCTCTGGGAAGACAATCGTTCAGCACTGAGTTGTTAACTACAAGTTGATGGTTCAAATCCATTGGCTGCTCAGCAGAAAGAAGATGATGCAATCTACTCCCACAAAGATTACAATCTTGGGAACAGTATCAGGTTAGTTGTGTTCTGTTCTATAAGATCACTAGACCTATAACATCTAGTTAGCATGGACTCAAGAGCAACAGTATATTTCTTGGTCCTCATTCTCCACTAAATATTATTACACCTTATTTTTTCAATTTAAATTATCCATGTTTCTTGTTATGTCAGCTAAGTGAATTCCATCTGAAACAAGTTCAGGAAGTGATTACGAATATAGCTAACGTAAGGTTTGTTCAAGTCCCATTGTATTTATTCTTGAACTAAAGATTCCCAAAGATCCATCCTGTCTTCTTACATTCCATTATTAATTATAGCTGGATAAATAAAATTCAGCCATTATTACTTTTTAAACAAATCCAGGTCATGGCTTGTAATGGCCATGTACAAGGCATCATTTCTAATTCTCATAACTCAACAACAGAGGCAGTAAATATTTGTTTGGCTTTACAACAAAAACAAGGATGAAATAATACTTGCTGGTCTCTGTGAAAAATGTGTGTGAAGAATGAACTATAGGAAGGATGTTTTCCTCCAAAGGCTCTGAAAGAAAGAAAGTACAGATCTATTCCCCAGGTTCAGTGAAGAATAGTTCTTCTCAGATCCAGGAATCTCCTGCTGCAATACAAGTACACAATTCTTCTAATAAAGAAACTAGCCTCATAAATACACACACACACGCACACACACATAAACACACACATTAATTAACCCAAAAATTTTATCACTCAACAACTAATATGATAAATTATGGTGTACGTATGAAATATAATGAAGCTTAAAAAAGAAATAGAACATCCCTAAGGCATATTAGGGTGCAAAGATGCTGAGTCGGCATCTTGTGCTCTCTTTGATGCAGTAGCATGCGTGTATTTGATCCACATATGTGATTATTTGATAATATATGGGTGATAATATCAGTAACATAGAAAACAGCTTAATATTAAATTAAAGACAATATTAGTATCTTGTCATATCTATTATTATAAGTGACATTTAGCAAATAATATTTAAAATATATGGCATTAAGAGTTGTTGAGCAGATAACTCATCACCTAAACACAATTAAACAAGACCTTTGAGAGTCAGAAGGCTTTGAAGGCTTATTTTGGGAAGCAATCTGCTCCCATATCAACTGCTTAAATTTGGCTTCCTAGACCTTGATGTTCCTTAGAAATTAAGGATTTTCTCACTTGAGCACTTAGTTGCAGCTAATTAGTTCCAGGAGTGACTTGGTCTCTTTTGTGATACTAAAGAGAAGGTTTGAAAAGATTTTGACATAAAGGAATGTTGCATTAAATGAACTAGAAATTGTACTGAAATCAGTAGAGGGCAGAATTTATATTTTACGCAGCCTCAAATAAAAGTGCAATTCTCTAGAATGGTGAAGGATTAAATTAAAAGATGAAGAGCCCACTCATTTTCTCTCATGAAGCAAAGTATGTCTCTGTGTGCTTCACCAAGACAGAGGCAACTAGGTATACTCCTCAACTCCCTCCTGGAGGAAATGAAGAATCTACAAAATAAATCTCGGAGCTTTGACCTTGAGATCAGTTTTCATAGATATTTTTGGAGGAAAAGATGGCTAACCTAATACAAAACTGACAATCACACTTATCACCGAGCATATTTTCTCTAGATTGAACAGCGATAAATTGCTATATAAATATAAAGATAAATATTACTATATTGTAGTTATAATTTAAGAACAATTACAAATATTTGGTCATTGTCCCCAGATGAGATAGACTGACTCAGTGAGGTAGGTGTGTCCAAGACAATTAAATCAGCTCAGGACAGAACAGGGTTCAGAGCTGTTGTACACAGGATCGCTGAGTCGGAATCGACTCGACAGCACATAACAGCAGTCCTTATCAGTTTATATAGGGCAGTTTGTTGCAGTCTCAAATGGCCCCACAATCCAAAGACGGTGAAATTTAATTTCTTGCTTTAGCTCAAGTTCAATAAAGACTATTCCAGGAGAGAAAGGGTCTCTATTTACAGGGACTCAGGCTGGCAAAGTTTTCATGTCTGCATATACGTCCACAATTACCACTCAAAGTTATTTGGTCATGGTGAACTGCTCCTGGCAGTATAGCTCTACATAGAATTAGAGCATGTCCCCTCCACTCATGTATCGTTGGCCAAAGGAAATTCATGATAATTTCTAACTTAAAATGGGGCACAGGAATACTTACCAAATGTCTAAGAAAGTGAGAATAAAGATATTTGCAATCACCTTCTTTATTATCACAATACAGACTAATAAATTCTACATATGATGTCAAGTAAATAAATGCACAAGCTACTGAGGGAGTAAAATTATGCTACCTGAAAATTTACAAATTAAAAAATTAAATTAAAAATTAAAAAAAGAAAAAGTAGGATTAAAGGGGGGAAATCTGGGAAACTATATGGAAAATGTATCCTTACAGAATATGTTTTAGTCACCTATATACAGAGACAGAAGAAATATTCAGGTAAGTCTTTAAATATGTAAGTATGCCCCTTTTCTGAAATTCTCTCAGGAAAATACCTCTAAGATATTGAGGCTGCTTTTCAAAGGGATTTTTTTTTAACAGAGATGCTGTTGATCAAATGGATGCTGACAGATCGATCCATTTATTGAGGAGGTCAGAAAATAACATCACCAACAGCAGTAACTACCATTAGGTAGAATTACCCAAGTGTTGAAACAAATGCATCACAAAACATAAACTATCAAAATCCTCAGCACTCTTTTCACAGCCCTCACTACATTAATAAAATGCCAGAGACTGAAAAGATAAATTCACAGGACATAATGCTTCTTCCTGCCAGGTGAGTGATCAAACGTTGACGGAAAATTACCCAGAGAATTACACTGCTGGTCCCAATGCAGTGCCTCTCTGGCGCTTTGAATCAGCCAGCATCTCAGCAGGAGAGAGATGAACACTCTCTTCTAGTGCAATCTCAGCCTCCAAACACCCATTGGATGGTCAGCGGAGTCAAGTCTGACTTGACTGCAGGGAGATTTTCTAGTCTTTCCAGTCAATGTCATTGAATCAAAGTTGTTGTATTCAAACTGCATAAAAAATTAGCAATTACTGGGAGGATGTTATTATAATTGTTACTATAGTTGTCACTCGCTCACTTTCACTCATTGCTGTCAGATTGGCACTGGCTCAGAAGTGACCCATCAGTAGGGTTTGCAGCCTGTAAATCGTACAACACTCCCCATCTTTCTCTCTCCCCAAACCACTAGTGGATTCGAACCACCTGAGTGGTGCTTTAATGCAGAACGAGCTCTCACCATCTTCATATCCACTGAGATTTCTTGCTATACTTCTACCAACACGGTTTTGTTTGTTCTAACAATCGCTGGTATATTCAATGTTACTTGTCAATAGCGTAATTTGAAGGAATCCATTCTTTTTTCTCCTAATTCATTACCTAGCTTTCCAATGCTGTTAGGTGGCTGTTATTCTGCTATTATTTACAAGTTTTTCACAGGTAATTTTTCTTAGAATTAAACTGTCAAATCCTTCAGCCTACCCTATTGCTGTTGAGTGCTTTGCTGAACCTTGTCCACCATGGTGGTGGTTGTTGTTGTTATGTGCCATGGAGTCGCTTGCATCTCTTAGCGACCCTATGTACAACAGCCCTAAACTCTGCTCTGTCCTGTGCCAATCACACCATCTCAGATACACCCATCCTGATTACCCCAGTCACTGGATCAATCCACCTCACAGAGGGCCTTCCCCTCCTTCTCTGTCCCTCCACCCTCCCAAGCATGGTGTCCGTCTCCAAGGACCTGTCCCTCCTTAATACATGTCCAAAGTATGTTAGACAGAGCCTCAGAATCCTTGCCTGCAAGGAGCCTCCCAGTTTAACCCTTTCCAGGATTAATCTGTTTGTTTTCCTAGCAGTCCATTGTACCCTCAGTACTCTTCTCCAGCACCACAGTTCAAAGGCATCAATTCTCTTTCTATCCTCCTTAGTCATTGTCCAGCTCTCTGATGGATAACAAGTGATTGTATCAGAAAAAATTTTTTCTACAGCTTTCAGTATTAGAGCCATATAAACGCAACCACTGATGGAAAGTGATAGAAAAGAAGTATCTATGTTTCTTCACATGCAAAAGGCATGCAACTTCAAATAAGTAACAAATTTAGAATAAATGAATGCATCTCAATCTATATTATCATCCTCTTTAAGTTATTTAAATGAATATGTTCCCTTTCTTAGTAAGTTATTAAAATGTAAGATAAATATCAAAGTTAAAATAAAAAAAACCAAAATTGTATAGTAATGGAAAGTAGAGAAAAACATAACAATTCTGTACCAAATCAAACAAATATATTAAGGTATCTAATGTAGAAAACAAACTTCTAAAAGTAATGGAAAACATCTATTACATTAAAATATACAAACCAAGCTTATTGCCATTGAATTCATGCTCACTCTTAGTGACATCATAGACAGTGAAGAACTGAGAACAGGCTTTTCTAGGGTTGAAATCTTAAAGGAAGCAGAATGCCACATCCTTCTCCCTAAAAGTCTCTGGTCAGTTGAAATCCCTACCACTCATTTAGCCGCTAACAATAAAGATGAAGAAAATCTGAAATACATAAATTGTGCTATTTTATTCTTTTTGTCATTAGTTTTCCCATTAAGTTTATTAACTTTTTTAGACATTTGAGCTAATGAGCCTTAATTGGGTCAATGTTTCATAGAGTAGCGGAACTTTCTTAAGCATGATGACTTAAGATTTAGCTAATAAAATCATTGTCCTTTCTTGTGTGGAATAATTCTCTGAAGCCAGAAGTCTTTTTTAAAGTATTGCAGAACAGAAAATAGATATTCGGGGATGTGTTTGTTGTTACTGCGTTCTGTTGAGCCAGCTACAATGAACTGGCAGTAACTCAGTGTACAGCAGAACAAAGCCTGCCTCCTCCTGCTCCACCCTTAAAATCACTGCTGTGCTTGAACCCACTATTCTAGCCACTGTGCCAATCTGTCCCCTTGAGGATCCTCCTGTCCGCCAATGATCTTCACTTCAAGCATGATGTCCTGGCCCACCTTGATAACACACCCAAAGCATGTGAGATCGAGTTTACCATCCTTAAGGAGTTTTCTGGCTGTCCTTCTTCCAAGAAGTATTTATTTGTTTTGTGCTGTTTGGGGGTGTTTTTTTGTAGTCTCTCTTTTGTCAGATCCATTGTTCGTAGGGTCACTATGAGTCATATTCATCTTGACGGCACCTAACAACAACGTGTTCAAGATTCTTTGCCAACACCACAACGCAAACACATCACCTCTTCTTCAGTATTATTACTCATTCTGCAACTTTCATATGCATATGTGAAGCAGTTGAAACTATCATAGCTTGATTTCATTTTTATTCTTCTACATATCCATTGAAATACTATTAGTTAATGAACATATATTCTCTTTTTAGCTATAGCTAACAGATTTCTATTTGCTATTATTTTTACTTTTACAATGTATTGTCTCTATTATTTGGTGGTGACTTTGGACTCCAATTATTTCTTAGGAAAATTACCTAAAAGAATAAATATTAAAAATTTATTTCAAGATGACTAGTCAGAGAGTCAAAAGTTATTACTCTACTTTGCCCCCATTGTCTTTAACAGCATTGTTGTTTTGCGATTTAAAAGCCAAGTACTAACTTTCATTTCAGGAAATTTGCTATAGTCTAAATATGTTAAGATTCAAACTCCTCATGTATTAAAAAAGGCAACTACTATACCCTAAATAGATGATTATAAACTAAGTTGTTAAGATTTATGAGAGATTTAATGAATAACTTACTTTGCTTCTTCTCAGTGAAATGAGCTCTAATCAATTCAATTATTCTTCAGTAAAAGTTTTATAAAATCAAAACTAGAAAACACAAACTAAGTCAAACTAGTAATCATTTTTAAAACATAGGGACATTTATTTTTAAAAAGCAAACTACATTTTTGGTTAAGAATATGACAGGACTATGGGGTTTTTTCCCCAATCTTTTATAGCTCATAAGCTGAAGAGCAATATATGTTTCTATCTCAAGGAAAGAAATTTTATAACCCAACTGTATCTTTAGGAATCATAAAGTCTGATTTCCAATAATACTCCACCAGGACAATAAGACCCTGGGAAAGTTATCTTCTCCAAAGCCACACAGCTAGCACACTGACAGGATCTGAGGCACCACTGTCAGTCTTTTCCTGTCCAAACACCTACAGATACCATCCCTTCTGATCACTGGTATCCCCTTTTCTCTCATTGTTCAGATATTTGAAACACAGAATTAAAAGTTTCCTTGTGCCATAATAGTATTCTCTCTCCATACCTATTAAATCTGTATGCTGAACAAATTATCCAAGAAGCTGAACTCTATGAGGAATGTGGCATCAAGATTGGAGGGAGACTCACTAACAGCCTGTGTTATATAGATGACACAACCTTGCCTGCTGAAAGCGAGGAGAACTTAAAGCATTTGTTGCAGAAGATCAACGAAAGCAGTCTTCAGTTAGATTGCATCACCATGTCAGGAAAACAGATTCTTACCACTGGACCAATAGGCAGTGTCATGATAGGTGGAGAAGATACTGAAACTGTCAACAACTTCATCTTGCTTGGATAAAAAATTAACATCCTTGGTAGCAGTAGTCAGGAAATAAGGAGATGCATTTCAATGGGAAAATCTACAGTTAGGGACCTCTCCAAATTATTGAGGAGTAGTGATGTCAGTTTGAAGATTAAGGTGCATCTGATTCAGGTCATAGTCTTCCTGATTACTTGCTATGGATCTGAGAGCTGGACGATGAATAAGGATGATGGAAAAAGAATTGGCACTTTTAAAGTTTAACAGGACAGGAAGTAATAAATGTTGGAGAGGATTGGAAAGATAAGAGCTCTTACACATTGTTGGTGGTATTGTAAAATGGTACAACCACTCTGGAAGGCAGTTTGGCATTTCCTCAAAGAGCTGAACATAGAAATTCCATATGAACCAGCTATTCCAAGAAAATGAGAACTGAGTCACAAATAGAGACTTGTACACCAATGTTCATAGCACTGTTATTCACCATTGCAAGGACATGGAAACATCCCAAATGTCCAACCACAATTGAATGGATTGCAAAATTATGGAATACTACACAGCACACAGGAGCAATTATTTTGTAAATTATTACCTAACTTAAAAGAGATTGGAGAGAATTATGCTAACTGAACTAACTCAGGCCCACAAGGACAAATACAGTATAATACCATTATTGTAGAATGAGTATGAGAATTCAAGGGGGAGGCAGGGGGGAAGCAGAGGGGTGAGAAAGTGCGATGGGGGAGGATTATTCATGGGGTCCCAAATTGTGACAGGGTGGTGAGGAAAATGGGAAGAATCTGGTGTGAAAAACAATGTATTCAAATTTTGTAAATAAACTAGTATAAAAAATAATGTAAAATAGAACATATATGAATGATTATATGAAACAATATATAT
>NW_006399764.1:1093359-1094770 GCF_000299155.1 Elephantulus edwardii | reverse complement strand
GCACTCCCTGACCCCAAAATCTACTACACAGCAGTAGTAACCAAAACACCATGGTATTGGTATAATGACAGGCATATAGATCAATGGAACAGAATTGAGAAGCCAGGAATAGACTTTGCTATGTATGGTCAACTAATATTTGACAAGGAAATCAAAACTATCAAATGGGGAAATGATAACCTCTTCAATAAATGGTGCTGGCAAAATTAGACTTGTAGAAAGCTGAAACAGGATCCACATCTCATACCATACACAAAAATCAACTCAAGGTGGATCAGAGACCTGGGAGTAAAGCCCAAAACCATAATGTTCATAAGAGGCAAACTGGGATTAAGCTTAGAAGCACTAGTCCAAGGTATAAATAGACTCCCAAATACAACCAGAAATTCCCAATTTTTTATTTGAATAAAATTGATGCATGAGACCTTCTAAAGATTAAATCCATGTGTGCATCAAAAACTTTTTTCAATAAGGTGAAAAGAAAATCTGCAGATGGGGAACAAGCATTTGGTAATATCTTCTCAGATCAGAGTCTTATAATGAAAGTTTACGGAATACTCTTAAATACTCCACAATAAAAGGCTGATAACCCAATTACAAAATGGCAAAAGATATGGAAAGAATTTTCACACAGGAAGATATTTGAATGGCAAACAGACACAAAGAAATGCTCCAAATCACTGGCAATAAGAGAGATGTAAATCAAAGCCACAGTGAGGTACCATCTCATTCCAATAAGAGTGGCAAAGTTTAACAAGGCAGCAACTAATAGATGTTGGAGAGGATGTGGTGAAAAAGAAACTATACATTGTTGGGGGATTGTGAATTGGTACAATCATTCTAGAAGGTAGTTTGGCGCTTCTTCAAAAAGCTGAACATAGAAATTCCATATGATCTAGCTATTCCACTACTTGGAATATACCCTGAGAATATGAGAACTGAGATACAAATGAATATTTGTACAGCAGTATTCATAGCAGCCTTACTCACCTTTGCAAGAACATGGAAACAGCCAAAATGTCCAACCAGAAATGAATGGACTGAGAAATTATGGTACATTCACAGAGTGGAATATTATGCAGCATGCAGGAGCAAGGATTTTCTAAATTATTGGCTAACTTGCAAGGGACTGGAGAGCATTACACTGAGTTAACTAAGTCCCACAAGGATAAATATTGTATAAAACCATTATTGTAGAATGAGTATAAGGATCCTAGAGGGGTGAAAGAGGGTGGAAGCAGAGAGTTGAGGATGTGCTGGATAAGGCAGGCCTAGCCGTGGAGTTATAAAATATGATGGGGCGGGGTGAGGGAAATTTAACAAATTTGTTCTTAAAAACAATGTATTCCCTCAATGACAGCCTTTTAAACAAATGGTGCTGGCAAAATTGGAAAGCTGCATGCAGAAGACT
>NW_006399764.1:1076690-1084199 GCF_000299155.1 Elephantulus edwardii | reverse complement strand
CCCTTCCCTCTAGCTTGATCTTCTCTTTGAAAAGTAAAGGAAAAATTCTTTCAATATTATACAATCCCTCCCCCCCAAGTCCACTCCACTATGCAACCCTCATTCTGAACTCCTGTCATGACAATAATACCTAATCATATATCCCTTTTAAACAGTTCTTTCCCTCAACTGTTTCAATGTAGTATATATAATTTATCCCATCTTTCTCAGTCTCCTCCCAACCCCAATGGCAGTCCCATTACACAACAGTGGCACTATGCAGTATTTGTCCTTTTGTGACTGAGATATTTCACTCAGCATGATGTCTTCCAGGGTCAAACATTATTTTTTTAAAAAGAATTGACCACTTTAAACTGTGGTTTTGGAGAAGAGCACTGAATACCTTACAGATGGCCAAGAAAACCAACATGTCTTGGAGAGAGTGCAGCCAGAGTGTTCTTTGGAAGAAAGAATGATGAAGCTTTGCCTTACATACTTTGGACATATTTCTATGAGGTGCTATTCCTTGGAGAAAGACATAATACTGGGAAGGTGGAGGGTTGGCGAAGGAGATGAAGACCCTCAACCAGGGAGACTGACAAGGTGACTGCTGTAACGGGCTCTTGTGTGTCAGAAAGTGTGAGGATGGTGTAGGATAGAACAAGTTCAGATCTTTTGTTCATAAATTCACTATGAGTCATACTCAACCTGATAGCACCACCACCACCACCATTATCAGAAAATGCTATAGGAGTTATTGATTAAAAAAATGAAAAACAGAATTCTAGTGTTAGAACTTCTAGAAACTGACAATGGCATAGTTGTTGATTTAGGGAGCCGTTGAGTTGAAACTGTCTCATAGCTGACCCTCCAGGGGTTTTCAGAGGCTGTAAAATGCCCAAGAGGAGATTATCCTTTGTTCCTCAGAACAGCCGGTGAATTTAAACTATGTGACTCTGGGTTCTCAGTACAACTCCTTACCACTAGATTAGGAGAGCTTCATAGGTATTGTTATATATGTCAAGTAGGAACTAACTCTCCAGTGGGCTTTCAGAGGCAGTATATCATGTGGGAGGAGCTTGCCCATCTTTCTCTCACAGAGTAGCAAGTGGCTTTGAACCTTGTGTCTATGGGTTGGCAACACAGTTCCTCACCACTATAGAGCTCTGGTGGTAGAGGCACATTTGTTGTTGTTGTGTATGAAGAAGGATAAACAACTCCCTAACTTCCAGATTAGATCGTGAGAGATCTCAAAGCTGGGAATTTGTAAAACAGAATGCACAAGATATCATTCAGAGCAAGGAAAAGGTAGGGAAAACAGAGTGTGATCTGCACAATTTGCTTTGCTGAGAAAGGAAGCTCCAAATGCCCTTGATAAAGGTGTGGGATGTGATTACAAGAGTCAAGGAGGAGTCAGGAGTGACATGACCGCGTTGTTTTATGATGAAGATGAAGAACAGTTTACCTTCTACACTGAGAGTTTTCTCTCTTGAATTGTGTGTCAGATGAACGCAGAACAGGTGTGTCTGATGCCAGGAGATTATCAGAAGGTAATCAGTGACACAACTGTTCCCCACTCCCTTTTAGATGAGGAACTTTTTTCGTGTCTGTTGTTACTATACTGAAGGGAACCATTCACTTGGGCATGGAGAGACTGCACTTACAGGAAGAATAATTCATAATGGCTCATTGAGCCTCTTTAAGGACCATCTATCACTTCAATCCCTACAAAGTTTCTATCAAGTCTGTCTTAATCAGAATCACTCACTAGGACAGCAACCAGAAATATGTTGTTTCGAAAAGATTCACAGATGTTTCTGTTACATACCCTTGACCAGAAACATCCCTCACATTAAACTCTCATCATCCTAATGCACATGCCAGCTGCCTCTTTAAAAGCCAAAAGAACTTTAACTAGTACACTGAGAAATTATCCCTTACTGTATAAGCATGTAAGTTGTCTCTTTATCCCATATCTTAGGATTTTATAGCTAAATTAATATGTGACATTTAATTATTTTTTACTTTTCTTACTTATTACACCTTTTTTATTCTCCAGTATGTTAACTTTCTCATTTTTTTTGGTTCTCTGGTTTCATTGTCCATTTCCTTGTTCATTTTTATTATTTATACTCATGTTTTTTTTAAATTTTATTTTATACTAGTTTACATACAAAGTTCATAACGTCCATATACATTGTTTTTCACACCTGACTTTTCCCCTTTCCTTTATAAATCCCTCATTCTTTTCAAACACTCTTAGTTATATATCTTAAGCTAGGCCTTTTTTAATTTCTAGTCCTGATCTAGGTCACGGTCTTCACAAGTACTTGCTATACATCAGGGATCTGAACAATGACCAAAGATGGCAGGAGAAGAATTGATGTCTTTTTGTCATGGTGTTGGAGATGACTGAACATCCCATGAACCTCCAAAAGAACTAACAGATCTCTCCTGGAGAGGGGGAAATAAGTTGTATCTTGGAAGCTAGGATTCTGAAGCCCCAGCTCACATAATTTGGGCGTGTTGCCAGGAGGGACCAGCCCTTGAGAAAGAACATCATGCTGGGAAGTGTGGAGGAACAGCACAGGAGAGGAAGACCTTGTAGGAAGGAGGAGCGATACAGTAGCTAGGAAAATGAAAATAAGTGTGTCAGAGACAGAGTGGCTCAAGATAGAGCAGTGTTCAGAACATAGGGTTGCCGAGAGTTGTAATCAACTCGACAGCTTGTAACAACAGCAAGTGTTAGATTGATTATTTTTGTCTTTAACTACAAGCAATGACAATAAATATCTATTCAAATTGGTTTAAGCAATAAGAACATTTATGAATTTTATACCTGGTCAAGTAAGTGTCTCCATCTTCTGTCAGAGGCAATGAAGTTGGCTCAGGATCGGGTAAAGCGGGGAGCCGTTGTTCACAGGGTCACTATGAGTCATAGTCAACTCAACAACACAATGACAACAAGAGCCATCCTCTGTGATTATCAAAGAGCAAGGCTCGTCTTTGAGCTAACTGCATCCTCAGGCTTGTACTTAGATATTTTCAGCATTCTTACTGTCAGTTTCGGTGATCAACAGAAAACAATTCCCTTATTACTTTAAGAATAAGAAACAAATCCTAGAAACCCATAGCAATAACTCCTCACGCTTCCTTGTCCCAAAGCTGTTCTGTGTCCTTGCCTGAACTAGTTGCTTTATCAAAAGCTTGGGTATCTACATCAGTCTCTGCCTTCAGATGTCATTATCTTAATTGGCTAGGATTTTCACCACCTGCTCTGAGAGAGAATGATATGCAGTCTCCTCCCATACAATTAAATGCCTCTGAAAACCCATTGGAAGGTCAGGTGTTCTGACTCAATGGCACCCAACAACAGCACATTGCAGAGACTGGTAATATATTAGCTTTGATGTCCTAGTGGATAGGAAGTTGTACTGCCAACCCAGAGACAGGTGGTTTGAATCCACCAGCTGTCCTGGAGAGGAAAGATGGGCAGTCTCCTCCCATGTAATTTACAGCCTCTGAAAACCAGGTGGAGGGAGGGTCAGTTATGAGTCGGTTCCAACTCAATGGCAGTGAATGAGAATATTGCAAGATCTGGTGGTCTACTCCACAGAGAATTGCCCTATTCACCCAAAGGAAGTGCCTCTCTGGCAGTTCTGTCCATCAGCGGCTTTGAGGGAGAAAGATCAACAATCTCCTCCTAAGCAATTTACACCTTCCTGAAAACCAGCCAGAGAGTCAGCAGAGAGTTGATTTGACTCAAAGGCAATGAGTGTGTTACACGTTGGGCTAATAATCTAAAAGCTGGCCATTCTAATCCATTAGCCGCTCTGGGGAGAAAGATGAGGCCTTCTGCTAAAATTAATATTCACAGCGTTGGAGAGTCTACGGAGGGTTACTGTGAGTAACCCCTTCTGGGGCAGACGGCAGTGAGTGAGGGAATAGGAGAGGAGGAAAAGGAACCCTGGTGGCACCATGGTGATGCTCGGCTGCTGACTCTCAGCCAGTCCATGGGAGAGAGATTTCACTGTTGCTAAAATATCATAATCTAGAAAACCCTCTGAGAAAGTTCTACAGCATCAAGCAGGGTCACTGCAGATGAAACTTCTACTTAACACGTGACAACAAGCATAACTCATTCCTAAGGTGGAACCAGTCCTCACTTGATGATACAAATCAGGAGAGGGCTATCCACCAGAGGCAAGTGAGATTATTAGTGGGAAAAAGGATTGGACAAAATGACTGTCAGGTAAATAAAACCACACCACAAAAATGAATTGCCGTCGAGGGGAACTGACCCTCCATCCCTTCACAACTGACCCTCCTTTCAGTTTTTAGAAGCTGAAAATTGGAACGGAGGGGGGATTGCTCATCTTGGAGAGCCCCAGGCCTTCTCTCCCTCTCCCTCTCCCTCACCCTCTCCCCTTCTCTCTCTCTCACTTCTCTCTCTCCCCTCTCTCTCTCCCCCTTCTCCCTTTCTCTCTTTCTCTACCTTTCTCTCTCCCTTTCTGTTTCTCTCTCCCTCTCTCTCTCTCTCTCTCTCCCTCTCTCTCCCTCTCCCCCTCTCTCCCTCACTCTCTCACCAGTCCTGATTTTTGTCTTGTCTTAGTTGCTGGCAAACAAGGTGGTAAATACATGAACTTTTCCTGCATCAGCAATCCAGTGACATTCTTCAGTTTCCTGGATGGTCAGAGACATTTGTGATGGCAGCAGCCATGGACTTTTTTCCTGACTCCAATTTCTCAGTCGTTGAATTCCAGTTTAAGAGCTATACAATTCAACTCAGTATTTCCAGAGATGACCTCACACTCCCTTGATGGGGGGGGGGGGTAATGTGTGGAGGTACAGTCCACTCTCAGAGTTCCAGGGTAAAGCCTATTTCTCTAGAAATCCCAACAATTTTCTATTAAGTACCTTTCTGATTTCTACTATTTTTCCATCAAAAGCAAGAAAAGGTTAGAGGGGGGATATATTAGGGATGGAAAAATAACAGGAATGCATAAAACAAAAATATGAAATAGAAAACAGAAGAGGAAAAAGACAAGGTAACAGGACTCAGTGAAACATCTTGGTCATTGCCGCCTATTAACTGAAGCACATAATTCTAGTGTAAAATGAAATGTAAATCCTGGTGATGATAAGATGCTAATGAGTGCAGCAAAACAAAAACAGCAAATGAAAAAAGGCAAACATGTCCTTTCATAAACTCAAAAGAGCTCATTTCACTTTTCTTGCAGCAGTTACACTGTTAATATCAGATATTGTAGAATTCAATTTAAAAAGCACAAAATAGAAGAGAAGGATGATGTGGAATGATTAGATGATCAGACAGTATGTGTATTGCAATGAATGATATGAAATTAGATATGTATGATTGAAGGAGGAAAGCTCAGAAAATGTTTGCACTAAAAGGAAACAATAGCGGAAGGCTGACAGAGAGAGGGACGAAGGGAGAAGGGAGATTAGCAGATGGATGGGTAGGGTGAAGATAAAGGTAAGATAAAGGACTTGATGAGACGTTGTAATAAATGGCATTCATCAATTGCAATTAAGGTTATAAAATAAAATCCATAAGTGAATGAATTTTTAAAAGGCACAAAATGGCAAAAGCAGTTTTATATATGCAGTAATACATGTCATAAGCATTTATGTTCCAATTAACATTGATTTCTTCTTAAATGAAGATTTGGTGAAATTCAGTTCTTGAATCTCTACATTAATACCATGGCAAAGGGACTCTGAAGTCAACATAATATTAAAGTTTCACTGTGCTTTGAAAACGTACAAAGTCAGTCCCCTTTCTAACATCTCTCTTTGCTAACTACCACTATCCCTAATCATTGATTCAATTCCCATTCATTCAAAAAGTGTATTAAATATGATGGATTCAAAGGGAAATGTCAAGCCTGGACAAAATATAGGATCCCATGAAGTGAAGGAAAATTATATTTGAGACTTGTCCAAATCCCACCAGTTGACAGTGTCTTAAGAGGATCTGGAAGAGTGAGACCAGTTACAATTGTCATGTAATATAACAGGTTCTTCGAAAGAGAATGATCTGAGGATTGAAGGATTAAATGTGGCCTTTGGGAAAACTGACAAAGCTCTGATATACTGTTTGCTAGGATAGCCCTCTCTCTGACATTATTGCCAATGTCAATGTTCAGGGAAAGATGTTTCTTTGTGCTACTCACAAAAAAAAATTAATAATAATAATTTTTTAAAGTATTCTTAAGGTTAACAATTCTTTTTTTTGTTCACTCTAAAAGTTAGGTTCTGTTATTGAAATTTCACTTTTAAAGATATAAAATAACCTCATAATTTTTAATTTTTTTTTGCTTGTAATTATTGCAGTTTTGATTCTCAATATCCTATAAAATTTTGGTCCCATTTTCAAGCAGATTAACTTTGGGTGCTCTTTACCTAAACTCAACTATCTCTGTATCAGTGAAAGAGTATTGACTATACCGTGAATTGCCAAAAGAACAAATGAATACATCTTGGAGGAAGTACAACCAAAGTTCTCCTTGCAGTCAAGTAAGTTGAAACTCTTTTTCACATATTTGGGCATGCCATTAGGAGGGGCCAGCGCTGGGGAAAAGGCATTGTGCTGGGAAAGAAAGAAAATCAGCAAAAAAAGGAGACTCTCAGCGAAATGGATTACACAGAGATTGCAGCAATGATGTTAGAAAGTAGAGAGGTGATGATGGTGCATGGTGCGGCAAGGTTCATACAAGTCATGGAGGACGTGAGGGCACTTCATAACAATTGAGACAACTGACTCAGTGGCAATGTGCTAGCTTTGTTTAATTTTATGAAATTTTTAAAGCTGTATTAATTTTACAGAAATTGTACAGTAACTTATTAATCACTTGAATATTTGTAAAGCATCTACAGGTGGGAAAGCTTCAGTGTCTGCAACAAAACATTAAATATTATAGTAATTTTCTCTTCTTAAGATAATGCCAGTGAATGAATATCTTTTATATTATTAAGCTGGAGAAACGACATTATTTCCAAACTTTGTCCCTTAATTTTTAATTTTGCTGGTAAGTACTATATTGCCTAAATGCTCTTTATAAAAGTTAAAATTTTAAAAAAATACTTCCGATATCACTTGCCCTTGGCATACAAGTGTTACAAGCCTTACAATCACAAGAATCAGAGACTATAGCTTCTGTCAAGTATTCACAACAAAATTTCAGTACTTATAAAAATCAGATGCTTAATTCTCTGACGTAAGTATTATTAAATATAACAATTGACAAAATTTATAATTTAATTTGGAAATTAGAACACTTTGAAACAGTTAAGTTACAAAACATTGAAAGAGCAATGAAAAACAATTTTTAAGATAAAAGCAATAAATATGAAATGAGTGAGATGCAACCAGTGAGAAAACTGCATGGGGTTACATGTTTAAATTCAACAAGAAATAATAAGTGATGAAATATTTACCTTAAAATTGAAACATCATATAAGTATTAAAACAGAATAAACAAATTAATAAAAAAACCAAAGTAAAAA
>NW_006399764.1:1070350-1076590 GCF_000299155.1 Elephantulus edwardii | reverse complement strand
TACTGACAGCAGAAAAATGGTACAATTTATAAATAAATCTTAAATTTTATTTTCTAAATTTGAAATTTAGTCTCTGATAAAATAATTTTAAAAGGAAAGAGATAAATAAAAAAAAATTCTCGATTATATATACTAACAGTGAAACTAAGAATGTGCACTTGTATAATTCGGTATTCCACAAAACAACATATACCACTCTGAGATATAAAAATATCTAAGTTATGCTTCAACCAACAACAGTGAGTAAAAGCATTCTTGGAAGATAGTCTTTTCTAAACAAAGATGATTGCTAACTGTTCTTTTCTTTTCTTTTTCTTTTTTTCATATAACTACAAGAATGAAGGGGCGCTCTGGGGGCTAGTCCTGAGAGAGTTGAGCTATTGACCCAAAGGTAGTACCTTTTTTAGTGGTTTGAATCCACCAGCAGCTCTGTAGGACAATGATGGACAAACTTCTGCTCAATTTACAATTTCTGAAATCCATTGTGAGTCATTTCTGACTGGAAAATAATGAGTTTAAGGTTTGTTGTTGTTCTTGTTGTTGTTGTTATTGTATGTCATCAAACTGAGTAAAACTCATAGTGAACCTCTGAACAACACATTTGAACCCTTTCCTAGCCTGTGCCATATTCACCATTTCTGACAATTTATCTGGTTGAGGGTCTACCTCCAACCTTCCAAGCATGATATCCCTTTTCAAGGAATAGCCTTTCTTAACACAAGCACTGCAGAGCTCATGAGAACAGTGTTGTATGGCAGAGGGTTTCAATATGGTGTGTGTTACTGCACTCTCTTGCCCTTCAAAAGTAGGTGGGCAGCCCAGAGCCCTAAACTAAGGGGAAGTAAGGGCAGAGCCTGCTTAGTTTGCTCCAGGCGGTAGATTAAAATCCTGTAGGGTCCAAGGGCCACAGGCCCTCTGGTCTGTCTTTAATTGTTTTTGGTGAAACATTCTTCTAGGTTGCATAGCCCTGGTTTGTCCACTAGCCATACAGAGGCAACTTGTGGTCGCTGTGAAGCTGATCATTGTGACACTGACATGTCAAATGCAATAATGGTCACCCATGGTGGACAGTGTTTGATGGCACTCCCTGGCTAAAATAAGCTTGGAAGCAGGAGTGGCATCCACTTCCTTAATAGCTTGCCTCGGGAAACCCTATGAACATGGAGAAAGGATGAAAGTCAGTCAACTGTTGAGGACTTTCACTCATAGGGTCTCTGAGTCGCCTATGACTTGATGGCACTTAACAACATTCTTGGAATCACTGCGAGTCTTAGTGCACTTGGCAGCACCTTACAACAGTGACAAGGATGTGGAGAGATTAGAACTCTCATACAGTGCTGATGGGAATGTAATACAGTACAATCGCTATGGAAGACAGTGGGGCACTTCCTCAAAAACTTGGAAATAGTCATACCACTTAACTACATCACTATTAGGAATATACCCTAAAGAAACCAGAGCCTTGACACAAACCAGGGTATGCATAACCGTGTTTATTGCCGCATTATTCATGATAGCGAAAAGAGAAAAGCAGCCCAATTAAGGAATGGATAGAAGCACTGTAGTGCATTCACACACGGGAATAGAATAGCACTTAGCCCTGACAAGCAAGCAATAAAAGTTGTAAAACACCACACAACATGGATGAATCCAGAAGACATTCTGAGTACAATTTCACATTCACAAAACGGCAAATACTTCATAAGATTGCTTTTAAGGGATCTCTGGTGGCCTAGTGGCAAGAAACTGCACAACAGTCCCAGAGGTGAGCAGTTCAAATCCATCAGATGCTGTGCTGGAGAAGGAGGGGCAATTTCCTCCTGTGCCAGTCAGATCTGATTTGACTGTACACACACACATACATACACACATGCACAAAAAAATTTTTAAAAGACTACTTTTATAAAAGTAGGATGAATACTAGGAGGGGAGGAGAAGAGGAAAAGTGGACAGTTAATATTGCACTGGAATAGGTGACTGGAAGGATTATGTATATGTATGACAATTAACAACCTGTAACAAGAAATGTGTCACAAAATTAACTGGGAGAGTGTTGTAATAACCCTCCACCGAGTTTCTGAAGTGGTAAAATCTGTGTAAGAAGAGACTGTCATCTTTCTACCAAAGAGTGGCTGGTGGGTTTGAACCTCTGACCATTTGCTTAGCAACCTCCACTTTGAATTCTTTGAATAATGCAAGCTACATTTTTTCTGTTATGTTCTTATTTTTATTGACAGCTTAATTTCTTCTAACTGATCATATATGTGTTTATCACTTCTAAGTTGTTTTATACAAATAAAGGAGGATGAATTAGGTTAATCATCTTTACAAATAAAATTTAAATAATATAATTATATACCTCAATCTTTAAGTAACTCTTTTGGTTACCATTATATCAGCTTGAAATGTGAAATGTGTGTGTGTATATATATTTTTCCATAAATTCTCCATTGACTATCAAAACATTTAGAAGGGGTGTTAGCATCCTTCCCTTTTCTATGTCCTAGGCAGATAATCCTTTTTCTGTAACACTGAGTTTATGTTTTCTCAACAAAATGCATGCTATGCCTCACTGTCCATAGTCATTAAAGCCTCTTGCAAAATTTAAGTCTCCCCTTCTGGCATTTTGTAATTATCTTACACAGACAGCGCCTGTGTGCAGTTCCTCTCTATCAGAAGCCCCTAGTTAGTGTGGAGAGCAAACAGCGCACTAAAAGAACTCTTTAGATTCATGTTTGTCTCATACTGTCTTGATGTTTTAAATTTTTGTTACAAATAGCATGAAATGGACTGTACTTAAGAATAGTTAGTATCTGCATGTGGAATGAGAATATGAATAGACTGATCCTCCACACGGACATTCACCGTACAGAATGCTGCTTATTTCAGGGCTGCAAAAGTTGTTGAGCCAAGAAATTTTCAGGTGTTTACTTTTCACTCTTAACAACAGACAAAAGTGTTTTATTTGTAACAATCTATAGGTGTGCTATGGGATGCAGGATGGCCATCTACTTCTTAAACAAAAGGCTTTTGAAAACCCTATGAACACTAAACAAAGAGGACACTTATAGTAGTGTAGTTGTAGAGCCCAGATTGGAAGTCTGTTGACACAGTGACTGCTGCAATGGGTTCTTGTGTGTCAGGATGTGTGAGGATCCCACAGGACAGGACCAGGTGCAGGTCTTTTATTCATAAGGTCGCCATGAGTCGTACTTGACTCGATGGGACCTAACAACAACAACAACAACAACATTTGTGTTAAGATTTCTTTCAAGTAAAAAAATTCAAATCAAAAAAAATCTTGCAAGAAGGCATCTTCATTTTCTTAATTTTGTATTAGAAATTTTACTAATCCCAAGAGCAACACTTAGATGCAATTCAAACTCTGATCAGAATTCACAATGATCTAAGCAAATATGGTAACTGTATACAGCTCTGGTGGCCTAGTGGCAAGAAGCTGTGCTGCAGTCCCGAAGGCATGTGGTTTAAGGCCACCAGTTGCTCTGCAGAAGAACTCCCGGGGGGAGGGGGAAACCATGCTAGAAATCTTGAAAGAGTACAGATAAGTTTGATGTATCATTGATATGACTGATGTGCCAATATCAGTTAATAAGTCTTTGGGAATTTGGGAAATGACCTTTCTCCGGAACACATTGACTCAACTCAGACCTCTCCAAAAGAGCTCTCTACCACAACCCCACAGGAAATGAGCCAAACTAACTCCAATCATCTTTTTCTCGTCAGTCCAGGTTTGGCTCTCTTCAAAATGCAAGTACTTTGAGTCTCTTTATCCGTTCTCCTGAATACCATTTTCTGCATGCTCTTCCTATATCTGAAGCTGCTTTAAGTCCTTTCACCTTCGTCTTTTCCAGAACTTTAGCAAACCTTAAGAAAACTCCCCTTCTGTAAGTGCCTAGAGTTCATTTATTTCCCCTGACCTATGGTGTGAAAGGAGCAGTTGTAAGGTGGAAATGGCCAAATCTGACTTTTACCTGCCTCATAAAGGAGAACTATCCCCATCAATAACATCCCTAGTACCAAATAAATAGATACATGGTCAGAAAAGCTACTCTACATGCTCCTGCTCCTATTTCTATGACTCACTAGGTCCAATATTCATTGCAAATTGACCCGCATACTTTACCCACAGTTGTGAGATTTATTAAGAATATAGGTTGGGGGTTGGGGGAAGCAAAGAACATCACACAATGCAAATCCAGGTTTAGTCCAGCAGTCCCAAACAAGTAACAACTAGTGCCTCAACTAGTGAAACTCCAGGTTGAATTCAGCGGTACAAATGCACTTCTCATTTCCTCAATTATCCAGAAAACTTAATCTCAGAGAGCAGTTATAAGTAAGCTTTTCCTTCAATCATCCAGTAAGCAAAACCTTTACCTGTGCTCAGTCTCCAGGGTTCCTCGGGTTTCACCTTGCCAGTTTCTTCATAGCAGTGCCACAGTCTCTTCACCCTCTCTCCACCACCATTTTTCACAATGTAGCAAGTGCTCTTTTATATCGGTCCCACATCTGTTGATGATCTGCAAGACCATGTGTTTGCAATTAAGGTAGCTGGAGACCATGCCCCCAATGAAGGCTAATGCTATGGATAAGAAAAGAAATTTTTAAGATTTCTGACACATAGCATATAGGGTCTATGTTTTCATAAAGAATATAATTCTAGGATTTTTTTTAAAAAAAGTAAATAAACATCCGAAATTGTTACGTGCCTTGGAGAAATTTAAGAGGTTCTTGGAGGAATGCACAACTGAATTTAGTTTATCTTTATTCCTGATTTGTTTTGTCCATTACTTTCGCTTTTTTCCCTTTTTTATTGAGATTTTAACAAAAGTTTACAGAAAAGTTGGATTTTCATTCACTCATTACTGCACTTTTTCCTCCCTATCCCTCCTACCCAGTTCACTTAAAATAACCCTCACTCGTTGCATAATTTCCTTCTTTACTAAATTGATAATTTTGTTCTTCTCTTACGGGCTTTGATGGCAAAGTTCATAGAAGGTTGCACTGTTAATACAAAGACTGCATACTTCTGGCAGTTTAAATCCACCACCAATTCCATAGGAAAAAAGTAGACAAAGTTACTTCAGTGCCTTCGGTGCTTGGCATTTTGCTGCCTATAAAAGGCAGAGCAGATAATAAGGAGTCCTGAAAACCTTTAAATGCTTAGTCAAAACTGAGTAATTCATGGTTCAAATCCATTTAGAAGCTCCACGAAAGAAAGATCTGGTGATCTACTTCCATAAAGAGAACAATGAAAAGAAAAATAAAAAGAAAGATGTCTAGATTTCAGCCTACTTCAGTACATATATTGTTCAGAAAAAGAAACCACAGTCAAAAAATCCGAATGGGCCAGGTACAGTTCTACTCTGAATTACAACAAGTTGCTATGAATTGCTATCTACTGGATGACAGGTAACAATATCAAAGGTTAGATCAAGAATACAGACTAATTCACACATATATACTATATATATTAGATAATACTACAGGCTAATGCATGAATTCATGTGTGAAACACATCTATGCATAGTAAATGTAATCTGTTTTTATTTTTCTTTTATTTCAGACTACAAACCCTTGCAATTATATTGTCATGATGTTTGCACTTACTGAGATCTTGAAAGTCAAATAGTTGATATCTTTTTCTCACTTTGAAATACCTCTTTATAAATTCCCTGTGCAGAATTATAACTGAGAATTCAAGTGCAGCATACAAAGACTTGGAGGATTTTTCCTTGTAATCATAGTTGGCATCTCTGGAAAACTTCCTGTTACCTCTAGGATTCCCTTGTCCTTCTTTGTACCCCAAGGGTATTAAAATCTCTTCCCATGCACTTGAGTTACCATGACCTCCTTGAAAAGTGGAAGAACTTTTTCCAACCAGGATTATAGTTAAGCCAATAAATAAGCTTACTTGTGCTTGATTATTGATTAATAGTAAACAATTTCACATGTTAGTAAATACAAGCAAACAAGCCCACATTTATCTTACTTGTTGGTTGTTCCATCTGGTCAGAAATGGAATTTGAAAAGGGGCTTTTCTTATTTGAAGGAAGATGTGAGGGAATTGAGAAAGAGACCAGTGCAAGTCATATTTAGAAGTTGAATCTTTCGCAGGGAAGAAGAACAAACTGGGGAGGAGGGTGGAGAGAATGGTGTGGCAATGAAGGAGTGAAAGCCCAGAATCCCTGTGAATGTTCATTGAAACTAATAAAATTTAAT
>NW_006399764.1:1061116-1070250 GCF_000299155.1 Elephantulus edwardii | reverse complement strand
ATGAAAATTTTTGGTATAGATTAGGGGAAAAAAACCAAGTAAGTTAGTCATTATTTAGTTTATTGAGTAATCAAGCACTGCTTCCAACCCATAGGAACTCAGCCAACTAAGATCTATACCTGATGTCCTAATATGCATTTTAACAAGAGCTTTAGAAAGAACTATTGCATGTGGTCACCCTGGTCTTTTGTGTCTGACATATCGTATTTTATATGGAATGGACTGTCCAAGCTATTCTGTAAATGTCACCACTATTTACAAAGAGATTTCTGTGGAGTAATCTATCCCAACTGCCAAACAACCAGTTTGCAGCAAAGCATTTGGAGTTCTGCCTGATCATAGATGGAGTTTGTCTTCTGGACTAGACTTGCTGGACCAGTCCTTTCTCCAATTCAGTATCCAATTTATCTTCGGACACTATCACAATGCCCACACAGAACATGCACTTAATAAATGTTGAATGAATGAGAGAATAAGTCCTTAACACATTTTTAGAGTTATGAAGCATCTCAAAACGAGTTCTGACTTTTTAATAATGCAACAGTCAAGATTCATTTGGTTAAAAATGTTGGCAACTCAATTGAAACTAGGTAAAACTCATGAATGTCTGGTCAGTTTCAACTCATAGTGAACCTCTATTGGTTTTCTGAGGTTTTAACTCTTAGCAAAAGGAGCCCACCCATCGTTCTCTCATGGGGCAATTGGTAGGTTCAGTAACAGACCTTTTGGCTACCAGAGCAATATATTACTCATTATGCCCCCAAACCCCTTCTTTAGCTGTTCAGTTTAGATAAAAAGAAAAATTTATTCTAATGCACAAGTAACCATGTTATGCTAGTGGTTGTAATATAGAATCAGAACTGATTCATAGCTGATTCTTCAGCAATTTTCTGATGCAGCTAATTGCAAGGGAGGGTACTGCCCATCTTTCTTCCACAGAGCAGCTGGTGGATTCACACTGAGCACCTTGGAGCTGACAGTGCAACTCCTTACAACTGAGCCACCAAAGCTACCTAAGTAACCATGACAGACTAAAAAAATATTGTTGCTTTTTAATTGTGATGTTGGTGAAGAATATTGAACATATACCATGGACTTCCAAAATAATAAATTTGTCTTGGAGTAAGCTCAGTTAGAGTGTTTCCTTAAAGAAAAGTTAGTGAAACTTCCTCTAATATGTTTTAGGCACATTGTTGGAGGGGACTAGTCCTGAGAAAAAGATATCATATGGGGGAAGGAAGAAGGTCAGCAAAAGATAAGAAGACTCTCAACTTGATGGACTGACACAATTGCTACAACAGTGGCCTTGGGCATGGTGAGGATGGAAGAAAATAGGACAAAATTCCAAAATTTTTAACCAAATCTTGATGACCTCTGAAAACCCTGCAGAGGGTCAGCTATGGGTTGGTTCCAACTCGATGGTACACAACAGAAACAACAGCAGGGTCTCAAAGCACAGCTACTTACAGCAACAATCATGAGAAGAGTTAAAGCAATTTCTTAGGGACTCAAATGGCACCTGGGTACTCTTCTCTCCATCCTTCATTTTTGACCCTTAATCTGTTGCCACCATTCTCCCAAACAAGCTCCTTTCATTGCAGAGCTCATAACTGTTAACTCAAAGACAGTGCTTCTTTGACAATTCTAATCCACCAGCTTCTTCACAGAAGAAAGACAAACAACATATTCTCATATAGTTAGAGCCTCTGAAAACGTCACATCTCACATGGAAGCTTCTGACATGCTTGGGGAGTACTCTCAAGTGATGCCAGTTATTGGAAAGAGAGAGACATCATGCTGGGAAAGGTGGAGGGGTAGAGAAGGAGAGAGAGGAAGACCATCAAGAAGATGGATTGACACAATGACCATAACAATGAGCTTGAGCATGTCAAGAGATTGTGAGGATGGCACAGGATATGACAAGGTTTGGATCTGTTGATGATGGAGTTGCTATGAGCTGTAGTCTACTCAACAACCCTAAATAAGAATGACAACAAATTCGAAAATGAATGCAACTCATTGCCATCAACTTAGTACCAATTCATAACTGACATTAATGAGTTTCCAAGGCTTATAAACAACAATGATGAGAAATTATTCATCTTTTTCCTGAGGAGCTGCTAATGTTTTCCAGTCTACAAAGAGACATGGCCTATGGGTTAGCAGTGCAACTCTTTACAAAATAGGCCACTAGAGCTGCCTGAACCAGAATTAAAACTTGAACGCCTAAGTCAGCAATGTCAAATTCAAACTCATTTATCTTACCACGTTATTTCCCTTTTCTGTTTTCATTTTCTAGTACCACAATGTTTTTAACAATTACTAGGCACTTGGGCTAGAAATCTAATCCATCATAAACTCACTTATCTGCTAAGTCATTAGTTATTACTTCCATTAGAATTTTTTGTTTCTTTTTCCTCATTTTCCTTCTCACTCCTGCTTTCCTAATTCAAATCTTTTATATGTCATTCTATGGACCGTTGGTAACATACTGAGTTACACATTGTACTCTAAAGAAACCGTAACCACCACCCAAGCAGATATATGCACACCCATGTCTGTTGTGGCATTTTTCACAATAGCAAAGAGTTGGAAACAACCCAAATACCCATCAACAAATGAATGGAGAGAGAAGATGTGATATTTTCACACAGTGGAATACTATGCTGTATTGAAAAAAAAGTTATGAAGTATTATACAAAATGGGGTGACCCTCAAGGACATTATGCTGAGTGAAATATCTCAGTCACAAAAGGAAAAATACTGCATAGTGCTACATTGTAAAGTGGGACTGACATATGGGTTGGGGGGAACTGAGAAAAGAGGGGATAAATAATGCATACTGCATTGAAATAGATGACGGAGAGAACTATGTAGGAGGAATATATGATCAGGTATTTTTGTCAAGACAAGAGTCCAGAATGAAAGCGGCATAGTGGAGTGAACTCAGGGAGCAGGTGTGTGTGTGTTGGGGGGGGTGTTTGTATAACAATGAAAGAATTTTATTTAAAAAAAGAAGAAGCTTCAACTCATATACTTTGAGAGTACTTTTCTCTTTTGTTGATCATCAGCCTTCTTTCCAATGACTGACCCCTCTGACAACATACCCAAAGTAGAGGTGACATAACTATAGCAATGGGTTCAAGTATATCAGAGATGGCACAGAGGATGACAAAGGACAGACAAGGTTCAGATCTGTTGTTCATATAGTCTCTATTAATCTTGCCCAACTCAATGGCACCTAATAACAACATACCAAAACAGAAGTCTTGGATGCACTGTGGTTTAAGTGTTGAATAGCCCTGGATGTGCCCACTACGTTTTGTCAAGAAGTTTGTAAGGCAGTTACCTAGTCAATTGCCTGGATGAGATCCATATTTGTTCCCATTTCAAAAATAGAAGCTCAAACAGAATAGAAATTATTATGCAAAATCAGTAAAATTTTACTGAACATTATTAAAAAACAGGTAGTTCAGCACATCAATAGGGAACTTCTAGAATTTCAGAAGTTATTCCATAAGGGATATCAGGACTGATGTCATATAGACATTTCTATGTGTTTTATTGATGATGTAAAAGCATTTGACTGTGTAGGCTATAACTTATTATGGCTAACATTAAGAAGAATGGTAATTTCAGAAGACCAAGAAGCTGTTTTCCAAACAGAATAAGGAAACACTGCATGGTGTGAAATCAGGAAAGTTGTCAGGCTGTAGCCTTTTTCTATACCTATTCAATCTTATGCTGAGCAAATAATTACATAAACTGGACTACATAAATAATAATAAAACATCAGGATTAAAGGAAGATTCATCAACAACCTGCATTATGCAGATGACATAACTATGCTTGCAGAAGAATTGAAGCATTTCCTGTAGAAAACGACAGTAGATATATAGATATAGGACCTAAGTGAGATAGAGGATCCCAATGTCTAGGGTCTTCTATCCCACTCTTTCCCTGGTTCCATTTAATTTTCTTGCATTCTATAACTGTACAGCTCACCAACTTTTGTTCTTTATCTTCTTCTCATAATCCCTTAGGTAAAAGAGGGCTTAATTCTTTATACTTGTGAATATTTTTTAGAAATAATTTCTAGAAGACAAGTTACGAAGTGAAAGAATGTATCTATTTTAGTCTAAGTTGACCTTGCAAAATTATTTTCTGGGGTACTTGATGTATCTTCATTACTCAGTCCTGTTCTAACAGAAATACCATCACTGGGTTTAAAGAACAGAAACTTTTTTTTTCACAGTTCTGAGCCTAAATCAGTATTTCAGTCATGTTGTTCCTACTAGAAACTTTCTTTTAGTATCTTAAGTCTGTCAACAATCCTTGGTGTTTCGTGGCATTTGTTGTAATTCCTTGGTGTCTATCTTTTCATGTTTGTATTTCTGTCTCAATTCTGGTTTGTTTGCATGTTGGCTAATAATGCAACATAATGTGGATTAAGATCTACTCTACACTGGTAATAGTATCTTTAACATAACAAAATAAAATCCTTATTTCCAGTTGGATCACTTTCATAGGTAAAATGGTCAGAAATTGATACTCTGTGAGGACTTAGTTCAATCTACGAAAAGATATATATATAAACGATTATTAGACCAAGAAGTCAACAGCGAAAAATCCAATCACAAATATTTATGCAAATTCTACTCATTTATGTTGGAGAGAAAGACAGTGGGAATCAGAAATGAACAAAATCAACTTCTTACTCTCAAGTATAAAATCAGTAAAACCTAGTTGTCATCCTGTCAGTTTAGGGTCATGGCAACCTCTTATTATGAAATAGAACTCTGCTTGGGATTTTCAATAACTGATTTTTTTTTCCTAGAGTAACTCTTCAGGTTCTTCTGCAGGTAGACATGAACTTACAACTTTCTGGCTATAGCCTGATAAACCTCTTAAAGACTGGTTTCCCTGGAGATAGTATGGTACTTAGTAGGCCCTTTGTATCCATGCTTGAGACACTCCATTTTCCTCCAAAGATGTAATCTATTTTTAAATGCCTCTCTTCTTCATCCCTACTTTCACTTTCAGATTTATATATAAGCCCTTTTACTGAATTCCATAACTTTCTCAAAGCAAAGAGAAAAGTCTAGTTTTCTGGACATCCTGGTTACTATGGTACTTTGACCTAACAAGCAAAGACTGTAAAACTATGTTTTTCTTTCTTTAAAAAAAAAAATCAACCAGTTAATCTCTCTAACCCAAATTAGTTCAATTGTGGTGAAAAGTGAATCTGATGACCTTGGAAATTCATTCAAGGTGACAATATTGAATCTTGCATGAGGTTTATTTGGTTTTGGTTTTTTGTTGTTTTTTTTTTCCTAGAAGCAGCAGTGATTTCATACAAGCCAGTCACACTCTCTCCCTAGGACTCCTCTGATCAATAGTTTGCATTTAAGAGATGATAGGATGAGAACTACAGATGTAGGTCAATAAATCAAAGGGATAACACTGACTGGGAGATTTATCCAATAAGCAAGGTAATCATGGGCATTCTTGTACATATTTTCTGAACTGTAGTGAACAATTTCATATGACATTTTCACATGAAAATATGGTTACTGGGCACTCTCCCCATCCCAGAAAAAAAAAATCTACTCATAGCAACTCCCCATCATGCATTCCTGAGGTGGTAAATCTCAGAAGGAAACTATGCATCTCCTCCCTCAGAATTATTGGTGACTTTGAATCCCTAGAGAAAGGTCTTATATAGTTTAGCATGGTGTTGGGAGGGAAGTGTTTAGGCATGTTGTCAATCCTTGAGAAATGGACTTCATGCTAGGAAGACAAAGGGTCAAGAAAATTAAGGAAGACCCCGATATGGTGGATCGACACAGTGACTGCGTCAATGAGTTTGCACATATCTGAGAGTGTGAGAACAGTACGGGATAAGGTGGTGGTGTCCACATCCATTGTTCAGAGTCCTTGTGCACTTGACGGCACATAACAACAATACAACATGCATATGCAGTTCAAGGTAGATCTCAAATATTTGAACGATATTAGTTGTGCTTGAGTCTTACTTTTCATTGCTTCTTGTGACTGATTTCCCTGTTTCTTTGAGACTAGTCCTAGAACTCACTCTATTCAACCTAATTTGTAACTGTGAGAAAGTAGTGATTGTTGTTGTTATGTGCTAACAAGTCTACTCTGACTCATCTCAACCTTACAAACAAGAGAACAAAATCTTACCTGATCTTTCACTGTTCTCACAATCTCTATTGAGCTTAATAGTGGAAGTCAAACATTTTCTTGAGTGTCTTCTTTTTCACTAACCATCTACTTTTCAAAGCATGATGTCCTTTTCCAAAGACTTGTCCCTCTTGATAACGTGCTCAAAATATAGAAGACCAAATATCACTATCCTTGCTTCTAAGAAGCACTCTGTCTATACTTTTTCCAAAATAGATATGTTTGTTCCTTTGGCAGGTCATGATACACTCAAAATCCTTTGCTGTCACAATTCAAGGGCATCAATGCAAAGGCGTCAATTCTTCAGTGTCCTTTAGAAAGACGTTGTCTAACTTTCTTATGTAACGGCTGATGGTATTACTTAATTAATGGTCATACTTTTCTTATTCTTCACTTACAAGACTTGTAAATTCTATATCACAGTTATTCCTTTGAACTCAACGTCTATTGTTCCTATAACTCAAAAAATAACATTTCATGAGCAAAATTCTTTCTGATAACTGTAATTATCACAGAACTCACTGAGGAACTATTGGGCCCATTTTTTCCTCTTTTTAACCCTCTTCCCTCTTCTCTATTTCCCTTCCTCTTTTCTTCTAAAAGGTTTATTGGGCACAAGACAGGATGCTAAATACTGAAGACACAGGGAAGCATGTGGGGGGGGGGAAGCTTCAAAGGGCTTAGTGTCTGCTGAGAAGAAACTCGCTGCAATTGTTCAAAGTTGAGTGTTTCAAATGGAGTGAAAAGTATGGCAATGTGAAAAAGACTTGCCTGTGGATAAATGGAAGCTTTCATTAAATAAATGGCATTGAAACTGAGACCTAAAGAATAAATACACCATATTTATGAATGGCTTGAGTATGGACTGAAGGTATTCTCATAATTACTTTATTAAGCCTCATGGAGCCTCAATTTCTCCCTTTAAAAAAATTTTTTTACCTCTTGCTGTCCCATGAATTTGTTAAAATACTTTGACACCAATAAGAGTTAGAGAATAATAACACTAACACCAGTTGTCAACATATGAACAGCAATGGCAACAAAATTGAATATATTTAGCTTAAACTGTGTCAGGAAATTCCCTTATAACACAATTTCAGTGATTCATAAACTCTGAGGAGCATCTATGAAACTTTATAAGCAAGCTCGCAATGAGCACTAAAATTTAACTAATACAACAATAAAAGATAAACTTAGCCAATTTATCCTACAGGAAAACTATCCCTGGTGCCATGGCTGGTGTCATTGCTGTTGGCAGATGGTTCCTTGTTGAAAGTAAAAAACACCCAAAAAATGTTTATTTATGCTTTATTGGCTATGCAAAGGCATTTGACTATGTAGATCATAATAAGTTATGGCTAACATTGAGAAGAATAGGAATTCCTGAACATTTAGTCCATGTGAAACCATGACGTAGCCCAAGTGTCTGAGAAGGGAGTACATCAGGGTTATGTTTTCTCTCCAAATCTATTCAATCTATATGCTGAGAAAATTATTAGAGAGATTGAACTCTATGCAGACGAATGTGAAATCAAGGTTTGAGGAAGACGTGTCAATAACCTGTGTTATGCCAATGGCACAACCTTGATCGCTGAAAGTAAGGAGGACTTAAAGCACTGTTGCAGAAAAACAAAGAATGAAGCCTTAAATATGAATTGCATCTCAGTGTCAAGAAAACAAAAAATTCTTACCACTAGAGCAATAGACATCATGATAGTTGTAGAAAAAGATTGAAACTGCCAACAACTCCATCTTTCTTAGATCCACAATAAATACCCTTGATATCAGCATTCAGGAAATCAGGAGATGTATTTCACTGGGAAAGTCTACAGACAGGGACCTCTCCAAATTATTGAGGAGTAATGATATCACTCTGAGGACTACAGTGTCTAATTCATGTCTAATTCATGCCACAGTCTTTCAGTCACTTGCTATGGATCTGAGAGCTGGACAATGAATAAGGATGATAGAAGAAAAATTGATGAGTTTAAGCTATGGTGTTGAAAAAAGAGCACTGAACATCCCATGGACTAAAAGAACAAACAAATAATGTCTTGGAGAGAGTGAATCCAGAGTGCTCTTTAGAGACAAAGTTGACGAGGCTTTGCCTCACATACTTTGGGCACATTGCTAAGAGGGGCTGTTCTTTGGAGAGGGACATGATGCTTAGAAAGGCAGATGGTCAGTGAAGGAGAGGAAGACTCTTGACCAGGTGGATTGACACAGTGACTGCCACAATGGGCTCTAATGTGTCAGGAAGTGTGAGGATTGCAGAGAAAAAGACAGAATTCAGATCTGTTTTCATGCAGTCGGGATGGGTCATACTCAACTCGATGACACCTAACAGCAGCTTATGCTGTTGTTATATACCAAGTCAGACCAACTTTCATCTGATCCTCTGGTAGGTTTTTAGAGGCAATAAATTGCATGGGAAGAGAGTGATCATCTTTTCCGTCAGAGCATCTGATGGAGTCATACCACATTCCTTTGGGTTGGCAATGCAAGCAATTCCTGACTCTTAAGACAACAGAACTCCTTTCATGTTTATATTTTATACACACACGCGCACACACACACACACACACATACACATATATCCATATCTATACATATATACACATATCTATACATATATACACATATACACATATATATACCGAGTGACTTGCAACTCATAGTGACCCTATGTACAACAGCCTTAAATCCTACTCTATACGCGGTTCTCTGCTAATGTGCTGTTCCAGTCGGTTTTGGATAATCTTCAGTAGAATCTTGCATCAAATGTGATAATGGTTACTTACTCACGGTGGACCGTGTTTGGTGGAGCTCCCTATTAAAACAAGCTTGTAAGGGGGAATGATATCCACTTCTGAAATAGCTTGCCTCTGGAAACTCTATGAACTTGGAGAAACGATGAAAGTTATACAAGT
>NW_006399764.1:1033885-1060814 GCF_000299155.1 Elephantulus edwardii | reverse complement strand
ACACACACACACACACACACACATACATATACACAGAGAGAGAGAGAACGGCCTACTGATATGAAGCCGCACTTCAATCCCAAAGGCTCACAGTTTGAATCCACCACAGAAGAAAGATGGACCATCTCCTCCCATTTAATGGTCTTCAAAAACAACAAATGTGTATGTGTGGGCATGTGTAAATGGAGTCTGAAGATTTACAGATAGTATTTTGGAAAATCTGATTCTGGACACACAAAATCTGACTCCACGCCCAGGAACATGGGGACTTTGTCAAACTAGAGGCAACCTGTGGTGTCTCTATTGAGAAGCTTCAATGAGGAAGGGAGTGCAGGGATAAGTAGTGTGGGAGGGAGCTCACTGCTGGTGCTGAAGGACCTTTGAGTTGGCCATTACACCAGACTCATTGTTTTTAATCCACTTCTCACATTCAGCCATCCTTCACACTGCTTCCAGAATCCACTTTCCCTAAGGTGGATTTCTTGGTAGCAGTGTCTCCTAAAATGAATGCTCCTCCAACTCTAAGACCTAGCCAGAATGGCATCATAATGCATGGTAATGTTGGGTGATGGGGTTTCCAAATGATAGGTCTGCACCGTCATCTTCTTTTGTACTATTTCACATCTTTATGTAGCTCTTGGATGAGTGTGGATCCCACTGAGATATCATTTCTAAGAGTAAAGCACCCTGGAAAGAGATAACATGGCCTGGAACTTCAATATTTCACTTTGAGGATACATCAAATGGGACCATTTCTGCTGATTCCTGGTATGTATTTCTATTACATGGGATAGGAGGGGAAATTACTTTTAATAACCTCCATCTTATGTATACTCATGGATATGACAAGGTCTCAGTAGAATATTGCTTAAATTCCATTTTTAGCTGAAATATTCTAACTCTTACCATATATATGTCTATTATATTTTTATAAGGAAATTATAAGTTGTGAAAGTTAGCTTTTATTTTTAAGAAAACCACAAGTTGATTTATATATACATATTCTCATAAAATTCTATTTTTTCCATTGTTATGTAAAAGTGGGGTACATAATGTTTGCAAAGTTCCTCTGAAAATTTTTGTTCAGAAAACCTGCCAGTTTATCTTTTACTATTAGCCAAAAAAAGAGAAAAAAGGAAGCAGTATGACTACTAAGTTCAAATAAATATTTATTTCCATGTTGTTGTTGTTGTGTGCCCTTGGATCAGAACTGACCCATAGCTGACTGTTCAGGGATAATTAAAGGATCCAAAAAACGGTTTTCTGTGTGTTATTTTTACAACAGACAAGTTCATCTGATTCAGCACCTTCTACATATGTGGGTAGAAAAAAATCTGTTAGCACTTTTAGGATAATTCATCACATGCTGGGCTAAAACCAATGTGATAATATCTACTTGCATAATTTAAGTTAGCAGAATAACTGTTTGGCTGGTGTTTTGACCTCTTGATGTTCTAATATTGCTATCCCACTGCTTATCTAAAAAGAACCAGAATCAGACTTAGCTAAGACAGTGGATTTCCCCTGATGTCAACAAACTCTTACTCACTGTAGGATGGGTTACCTAGGAATGAGTGTCTTTGTACCAAATGCTCCTTTAATGGTGTATTACTCAGTCACTCTTATAAGACCACTCAGAGTTTGACTATCAGCAACACCTGCTATGTTTCTACAAAAAAAACCAAAACTTTCTTTTAGGACACAAATGTCTTTTACGCAGCACTTGAACTTTGAAATCTTGAGGTCAACTCTTTGTTTCGCCCTTCTGCCTGATGAAAGAAAGATCAATGAACCATCTTTCATGTATTTCTCATATTGTCAAATTAGTAGAAAATTATCAAACATAGAGTGCCTTCTTACTAATACTCATTTATGATACTTTGTGTACTAATGTTGTCACCTAGACAGACTAGCTGCATGTTCTTTATTACTACAGAAAAAGTCATCAGTCCCTCCACTAAGACTAGTCATATTTGAAAAACTATTTAGAAAAATGTATCTTGATTATTCTGTTTCTCCAGTACCTAAGGTCTTGGGCTGAGACTGAGTTCTCTAGAGAAGTAATCTTGGTCAGAGGTGAGATAGTGATCGTGGAAGTGATGGTGGTGGTGGTGGCGGTGGCTGCGGTAGTGTGTGAGTCTGAGATATACATGTATATGGCTCTGATAAATAGAGATAAATAAATGATAGATAGCTGTGCTGCCAACCCCAGGGCATGAGCTTCAAATCCACTAGGTGCTCTGAGGGAGAACAATAGACAATCTCCTCTCATGAGTTTTATTGCTTTTTAAAAACCCACTGGAGGGCCAACTATGAGTCAGTTCCAACTCAACAGTACATAAAAACAACAAAAATCTCTCTCACACACACACATATATGTGTGAGATATATATATATATATTTCATTGAATCAGAGCTGACCCTCCAGCAGTGGGTTTTCAGAGGTAGTGAATTACTGTATGGGAGGAGATTGCCCATCTTTCTACAATGGAGCCACTAATGGATTCATACACCATACCTTTGGGTTGTTTGTGCAACTTCTTACCCACTAGGCTAGCAGAGTTCCCTATGGAGTTATATCCATATATAGATATATATGGGGAGAGAATGTTGATTTTTTTTTTATTTCAAGGATATGGATCATGCATGTATAAAGGTTTACAAGTCCCAAGTTTATGAGTCAGGTGTCAAACTCATTCGTGCAATTTAAGTAACTCACAAGAATTAGAGTGGTTCTTGTCAGATAATGAATGACGAGCTGCACACAAGATTTACCTAGAACAAGCTGGCAAACTGCAAGAATGTCCATGTATGTATCGGATGCAGGTGCCTTCCCTCGTGAATCTCCATTGAAACTGACTGGCTGATTACATCAGATCACATCACAGAGGAGAATTATGTCATTATGAAACTGCCAATGCTAGGAAAAGGAAAGGATCGGCACATGAAAGGAAGACCCTGAGTGAGAGACAGAGGCTGACATGTACATAGTGACAGTGGCAGTGGCCTTGAGCATGCCAAGAGATCATGAGGATGGCACAGGATAGGGCAAGGTGTCAAACTGCTTTCACAGGGTCACGGAGAATCTTAGTCAACCTGGTGGCACCTACCAACATAACAAAACTGTCCAATAATTTCCTTCCAAATAATCTTCAAATTATCTCATTTCATAACTGCCAACCACTGAGAATCATGACCCGAGTTGACACACAGATTAACCATTCCAAATACATTATTGTTGTTTACTGTCTTTTCTATGTTCTGGAGGCCTAGTGATAAGAAGCTTCGCTGCAATCCCAAAGACACAGAGTTTGAATCCACCGGCTGCTCCGTAGGACAAGGATGTGCAGTCTCCTCCTGTACCATTTACTGCCTCTGAAAACCCCCTGAAAAGTCACCTATGGGTCAATTCTGACTTAACAGCCCACAACAACAATAACAACGACTCTCTTCTCCAGGAATTTTGTTAGAATAACAAGAAAAGTATAGAGCAGATGATGTCCTCACCTTAAATGTAAGTTCTTGTTGTTGATAACCATCTAGTCAAGCATGACTCATAGTGACACTGTGAGCAAAATGCCTGAAGCCTTTCTATAACTATTGTCATTTCTCTAAGTTCTTAGAATTTCCAGAGGCACGTTGTTTAGGAAGTGGATGCCACTTCTGCTTCCAAATCTGTCTTAACCTGGGAGCTCCACCAAATATTGTCCACCATGAGTAACTATTATGGCATTTGATACACCAATGGCACAGGGTTATTAAGCAGCACAACAACCACAGGTTACCTCTATACAACAAATTGACAGACCAGCTCTGTACCACTTAGAAGAATGTTCTTTCAAAATATAATAACACTAGCTCAAGGGTCCAACTGACTTTTAAATATAAAGGCCCTCCACAAGGTCATATTGACCCTAAACAAGAGTCTTAAATAGAAAAACCAACCAAAACATTGCATACTGACCCTCAATCAAAACAAGGGAGCTAATCTTTCAGAGTCCAAGTTACCTGGGCATATTAAGGAAAGCTTTGATTCACAGGAATAGAAAACACCTGGATCATCATTACCACTCATCTGTCATGCATTCTGCCAGCCAGCAGGGTATCCAGATGGGCAAGGGTGAGCAGTGTAGACAATTGACTGTCATTGCAGTTTGGTAGTTATTAAGTTCTAAGTGTTCACTTCCTTGAGTCTAGAAACAGCTTAATAAGGAGCACCAACAGGCTCTACCAACATCTAAAATAGGCTGGCAGGTTAAGTCATTATCTGCTATTTGTTAATTTACAATTAGGTTAATTCCTACATGTTATTGTTATGTGCCATTGAGCGGCCTACTACTCATAGTGACTCTACGCACAATAGCTCTGAATCCCTCCCTATACTGAGCCAATCTCATTGTCTCTGACACACCAAACCTCATTACCACAATTACTGTGTCAATCCATCTCATCCGGGGCTTTCCTCGTCTATGCTGTCCCTCCACCCTTCCAAGCATAGTGTCCTTCCGAGGACTAGTCTCTTCTGGAAACAGTCTCCAAGTATGTGATGCAGAGTCCCAAAATTCTTGCCTCCAAGGTGCAATTTCCTTTTACCATCTTTAAGACAGATTTGTTTATTCTTTTGGCAGTCCATGGTATGTTCAATATTCTTCTCCAGCACATAAACTCAAATACATTAATTCTTCTTCTGTTCTCTTTGGTCATTTGGTCTTCTGCTGATATTATCCATCTCTCTGATACATAGCAAGTAATTGAGAAGACCATGACCTAAATGAGGTGCATCTTAGTCTCTAGACTTGCATCATTGCTCTTCAGCACTATGTAGCGGACCCCGACAGCAGATAATTCCAGTGTAATTTGTCTTTTGATTTTCTGACTACTGGTGCCAAGAGATTGATAGTGGTGTCAAGCAAGCTGAAACTGTTAATAACCTCTATCTCTTCTCCATCTATCATTGGTACAGTGGTGGGAATCTTTGTTTCCTTGATGTTGACCTTCAATTCATATTGAAGACTGCAGTTCCTGATCTCTTGCAGCAAATGTTTCAGACCTTCCTGAGTTTTAGTTAGCAAAGTGTGTCATCTGCGTAATGCAAGTTATTGACGAATCTTCCTGCATAAAGTCCAGCCTCCAGAATTATCTGTTCTGCATATAGACTGAAAAAGTATGGAGAAGGACAAATCCCTGATGTTTCCTGATTTTGAACCATGCAGTTTTTCCATGCTTTGTTCTGAGGACTGTTTCCTGGTCTAAGTATAAATTTTACAGGAGCATGAGCAGGCGTTTTAAGATCCCCATTCTCCTCAAGGTTAGTCACAAACTATTGTGATTCACACAATCAAATGACTTTGCATAGTCTATGAAACACAGATAGACAAAAACTCAGAAATTTAAGGAAAACCTTACTGTTAGGAGAAAATGGAAGAAGCCAAAACTGAGTTTTATCTTCACAAAGTTTTCAATCTAAAAAAGAATAAAAGTCTAAGAAAAGGGACTGGAGAGCAAAGTGTTAAATTACCACAGGAAGATGATAAAAAAAAATTGATTACCACTCACACTCTGGATTCTTAATGAGCCAACCCAAAGGAATGCAATTTAAATCCACCAGATTCTCCTCAGGAGAAAGCTAGGCAATCTCCTCCCGTGCGATTTACAGCCATCGAAAACCTGCTAGAAGGTCAACCATGAGTCTATTCTGCCTTGACAGCTCACAGTAAGAACAATTATGTTCTAAAACATTCTTGTGCACAAACATTGAGAGCTCTGTTGTTAATAGAAAGTTTATCAGTTCAATAGATGAAAAGACCTTTCAATTTACACCTGTGAAGACTTGTTATGTGCCATCAAGTTACTTGTGACTCATAGCAACCCTATGTACAAGAGCCCTAAACCCTGCTCTATCCTTGCCAATCACACTGTCTCTGACACACCTACTCCCATAACCCCAAGTCACTGAAATCAATCCATCTCATCAAGGGTCTTCCTCTCCTGTGTTGTCCCTCCACCCTCCCAAACATGATGTCCCTCTCCAAGGACTGATCCCTCCTTACAACATACCCAAAGTATGACAAACGAAGATTCAAAATCCTTGACTCCAAGTAGTAGCCCAGTTTCACCCTCTCCAGGGCACCTTATCCCTGATGTCGTTGCTCTTCAGTACTCTAGAAAGGTCCCTGACAGCTGCAATTCGTCTCTTGATTTCCTGGCTGCTGGTATCAGGAGTATTGACTGTGGAGCCAAGCAAACTAAAAATGTAATCAATCTCAATCTCTTCACCATACATAATGATGCTGTCAATTGGCCCAGTGGTGAGAATCTTTGTTTTCTTGATATTGAGCTCCAATCCATATCGAAGGCTATAGTCCTTGACCTTCTGCAGCAAGTGCTTCAGGTCCTCCTCAGTTTCAGCAAGCAGGGTTGTGTCATTTGGATAACGCAGATTGTTGATGAATCTTCCTCCAATCCTGATGCCACATTCCTCCTCATATAGTCCAGAGTCCTGGATGATCTGTTCTGCATACAGATTGAAAAGGTATGGAGACAGCATACATCCCTGGCAGACACCCTTCCCTATTTTGAACCTTGCAGTGTCTCCTTCCTCTGTTCTGACAACTGCCTCTTGGTTCAAGTATAGGTTTCACATAAGAATGTTCTGATATTCCTATTCTTCTCAAAGTCAACCACAGTTTGTTGTGATCCACACAGTCAAAAGTGTTGGCATAGTCAATGAAACACAGACATTCCTCTGGTACTCACTGTTTTCTGTCAAGATCCATCTAACATTAACTATAATATCCCTAGTACTACGACCTCTTCTAAACTCCCCCTGCACATCAGGCAGTTCTCTGTTGATGTGTTGCTCCAGTCGTCTTTGGATAATTTTCAGCAGAATCTTGCTTGCATGTGATAGTAATGATTTTGTTCAATAATTTCTGCACTGTCAAGTCACCCTTCTTTGGAATGGGAACAAATATGGATCTCTTCCAGTCAGTTGGTCAGCTGGCTGTCCTCCAGATTTCTTGGCACAACCTAGTGAGCACATCTAGGGCAGCGTCTGTTGAAATATGTCAATTATATGCCATCAAATCGTGGAGCCTTGTTTTTTGCCAATTCTTGCAGAGCAGCTTGAACTTCCTTCTTCATTACCACAGGTTCTTACTCTGAAATTCTTCTATGTTAGATGATTCCTTCTGGTACAGTGACTTATTCCTTCCGTCTTCTTTTAATGCTTCTTGGATCATTTAACATTCTGCCTAAAGCATCCTTAAGTATTGCCACAAGTGGCTTGAATTTGTTTTTCAATTCCTTCCGCTTAAGAAATGCTGAGTGAATTCTGTCCTTTTGATTTTCTGGCTCCAGATCCTTGCACATTTCATTACAATACCTTGGTTTGTCAGCCCAAGCTGCCCTTTGAAATTTTCTGTTCGCTCTTTAATGTCTTGATTTTTTTTCCTTTAGCGTTGGCTTCTCAGCACTGATACAATATTCAGAGTCTCATCTGACATCCATCTTGGTCTCTTCTTCCTCTACTGCCTTTATAATGATCTTTTGCATTCTTCATGGATGATATTCTTGATATCCTGGCACAGCTCATTTACTCTCCGTTCATTGGTGTAATAGGCCTTAAACCTGTTCCTGAGAGAGTTTTGCAATTTGAGTGGGATAGCCTTAAGGTCAAATTTTGGTTCCTGTGGATTTGATTTTCTTTTCCTCAGCTTCAGCTTGAACTTGCATATGAGTAGTTGGTGGTCTGTCCCACAATCAGCACTTGGCCTGATTTTCACAACTGAAATTTAACTTTTCCAGCGATTCTTTCCACGGATGTAATCTATTTGATTCCTATGTATACCATCAGGTGAAATCCATGTGTACAGCCTGTGTTTGTGTTTCTTACAAAAGGTATTTGCAATGAATAAATCACTGAGTGTGCAGAATTCTATCATTCTATCTCCGGCTTCATTTCTGTCACCAAGTCCATGTTTTCCAGCTACTGATCCTTCTTGCCTGTTCCCAACTTTTGCATTCCAATCACTATTATTATCAATGCATCTTGATTGCATGTTCGATCAATTTCTGAGTGCAGAAGTTGGTAGAAATCTTCAGTTTCCTCCTCTTTAGCTCTAGTTCTCAGTGCATATATTTGAATAATAGTGGTATTCACTGGACTTGCTTGTATGCGTATGGATACTGTCCTGTCACTCACCACATTGTATTTCATGATGGATCTAGAAATTACTCTTTTTATTATGAAAGCAACCTCATTTTTCTCGCCTTTTCATCCCCAGCGTAATAGATCATATGATCATCTGATTCAAAATGTCCCACGCAAAGCTGTTGCAGATGAAGGGTCCCAAAGAATGGAATAATTTTATAATTATTAATAATGAGACAAACAACCAGGAATGAAATAGAACAGAGAGCATAAAACAAGGGGCCAGCAGTTCTTGACTGAAGACTCCAAGCCAAGCTTCTCTGTATCTTTATTGAAAATCTGGGGAAGCAAATAACAAAAGGAATTCCTTGTAAATGAAGGCAAATTTTTCTCTATTGTCAGCCTAAGGAAGTATTTCCCAGGAAGTAACACTTACTCTGTAGGGGGCCCTAGCTGTCTTCTGTCTGCAGGGAACAAACAGCTCATTTTCTGGAATCTGCCACAAGAGAAATCCTACCTTATAAACCTGTAATTCCTTCAATTCCTCAACAAGGGTTTTCATATAATATTTGGTATGAAGTTTGGCTTCCCATACAAAACCATCTCACTTTGCCAACACCTATTTATTTTAATATTTATGCATTCCATTTATTTCTTTAAAATGTCCAATTTTCCTACATTCATGCTTCTCATATTCCATGTTCCAATCACTAGTGTCTGCTTACAACTATTTCTCCTTCTTTGTGTTTCCATATCTGAGATCTCGGCCTCAATTGCCATATCTGCTAGTCTAAGTGTGCTCTATTATACATAGGGTTTTGAAGGCCTGTTATTTTGGAAGTTGATGGCCAATCTTTCTCCCTAGTCTGCCTTGATTTTTTTTTTATAATAGTATCTGACAGACAAGCATTTTAGAGAAAAGAGCAGATAAAAGACATTTACCCAATTAGAGAAATGACCGATAGATTCAATGTTGCTACCCACCCTTGCCACATGTGTCTTGATCCACCCTTTTCCCTACTCCACAGCATCCCTTTCTATTTCCATCTACACCGTTCAACACCTCACTCCCCTTAACTAGCCCTTGATATGATGGCTTAAGTCTCAAGCCATCCAGGTTTCTGTGATTCTGAACACCTCGTGCTGCTGCCAGTCTCTTATGATGCAGCTAGTATCTCTTGAGTTACTTTTGGGCCCAAGGGCCAAGAAAACAAAAATGATGCACCAGTCCTAAAGGACAGACACATTGCTCTCTCCTGGGAAACTATCCTCTTGCATCAGCACATGACTGCAAATGGAAGAGAAGAGGAACTAAGAAGAGGTACAAGAAATCAACCCTGGAGTAGAAGTTCAAGACTAAGGACTTTTTCTCAGAACTGTCTGAGATAGGATGCCTTCCTGATACTTTTACCTGATAGTTGTATTTAGAGACTCTTTAAGTTTAAGAGATACAAACCTGTAAAGACTAAAGCCTGGGAAATCCATGGGACAATTCTACTGAATTGTGTTCCAGACACATCTCAGCCTCAAGCCAAAGGTAGGTGACTTCTAATCCGTGGCCCTCAGGCCTGTTCTTAATTCGTATTGATCAAACATTCCTCTAGGTCATATAACCCTGGTGTGTCCACTTGCTGTACAGAGGTAACTTGTGGTTGCTGTGAAGATGAACACTGTAACACTGATGTGTCAAATGTGATAATGGTTACCCATGGTGGGCAGTGTTTGGTGGAGCTCCCTGATTGAAACAACTTGAAAGCATGATGGCATCCACTTCTGTAAATAGCTTGCCTCTGGAAACCCTATGAACCTGGAAAAAGGATGAAAGTCAGACAAGTGTCAAGGACTTTTGTTCATAGGGTCGCCTAGGACTCGACGGCACTTAACAACAACAACAACAATTCACAGTAGCAACTCGCTTTGGCTCTGTTCACTCATCCCTTCACCTTCCTCTCCTGCCAGCTCTCCCTCTGCCAGGTTAAGGGAGGACAAATCTACACTTCCCCTCCTGCTAGGACCCATGCTGTGGGATTATGCTTCACTTCCCCCACCTCTGCCAAAGACCACCATCACTCATTACTAAAGGTCCAATGACGAAAATGAAAATATTTTATTATTAGGCCTAAAAAAAAAAGTTATGCATCATTAAGTGTTTCCTACATAGGCATTCAAACAAGAATTACATAAGCTTTCATAGTCATGACATTTAATCTGAGCTTGAATTTTAATGAAGAGGCCATGTTCTGCTATGTTACAGGGAATGACTTTGCCTGCCGTCATAAAAAGGAAAGAAGTAGAACTGCGTAATTTCCTTAGTCTTTATGAGTTTATTAGCATATATTGCCTCTGAATATAAAGTATATTGAATCTTAAGTATTTGAGCCATTAGCTAACGCTATGGCTGTCCGGCTTAGAGTTAGACTTGTTTCCTTGCTTGTTTGTACTCTGGTTGTTTTTAATAAGTATTCATTTTATGGAATTGAGCAATGGATGAAATTAAAAGCAATAAATTTTTATTAAACCTTACCTCTGCTTGTAGTAACCAGATGTTTTTGTGGTTGTTGTCAGGTACCAACAAATTGACTGTTGTTGTTGCTTTGTTGTTATGTGCCATCAAGTTGCTTGCGACTCATAGCGACCCTATGTACAAGAGCTCTAAACGCTGTTCTATCCTGTGCCAACCTAGCCATCCCAAACACACTTAAAAATATGGAACGCTTCACGAATTTGTGTGTCATCCTTGCGCAGGGGCCATGCTAATCTTCACTGTATCATTCCAATTTTAGTATATGTGCTGCCGAAGCGAGCACTCAAATTGACTACAAATCTTTACTACCCTATGAACAGGAGATCTTGACCTTGTTCTGTCTTGCACCATCTTCATGATATCCAGTATTCTCCAACTCATCGGTACACTGTGTCAATCCATGTTGTTGAAGACCTTCCGCTCTTTCTCTCTCTACCTTTTCCATTGTGATATCTTTTTCCAAGGACTGGTTCCTCTGAGAACATAACCAGAGTATATGTGACGAAGTTTCGTCGTGCTTGCCTCTAAAAAGCATTCAGACCGCACTTCTTTCAAGACAGACTTTTTGGTTCTTTTGGTATCCTGTGGGATATCCTGTATTCTTTACAACATCGCAATCCAAATGCAGCAGTTCTTCTTCTGTCGTCCTTATTAATTGTTCAACTTCTGATGCATAGGAAGTCATTGAAAATATCATTATTTGCATCAGGCACACCTTAGTCTTCAAATTGACATCATTGCTCTTTTGCACTTTGAAGAGGTTCTTGACAGCACATTTTCCAAATGCAACACGTCTTCTTTTTTTTTCCTTGACTGCTGCTACCACAGATGTTGATTGTGAATCCAAGTAAAATTAAATTGATAACTGTCATTCTTTTCTCCATCTACCACGATATTACCCATTGGTCTGGTGGTGGGGATTTTTTATTTTTTGATGTTGTGATCCTATCCATATTGAAAACTTTCGTCTTTGATATTATGCAGCAGGTGTTTTAAGTCTCCTTCACATTCTGCAAGCAAAAGTGAAGTGTTAAGGGGCCTATGCATAACACAAATTCTGGATATATCTCCCTTCTCCCTGATGCCATATGTCTCTTAATATACCTCAGCTTTTTAGATTTTCTTACATACAGATTTAATAGACATAGGGAAAAGATATGACCCTGATGCACAACTTTCCTAATTTTAAACCATGCAATATTTAAAACAATGAGAGTTTAAATTAAATCCAAGGGAAGAAAACCTGGGGAGGGGGGCATCATGCTTTTCTGCTACATAAGAAATATTTATGCAGGATTGCAGAACAGAAATAATACCCTAGATTTTTCCAATTCAACTATAATGCTAAATTTCAGTTCATACATTTACTCCTTTGGAAGTAAGTTGCAAAGGCAAAAACAATTAAAGGAGATAAGATGCAACTGATTTATAAAGGTTCAAGATTTCTAAATAATTAAACAAATAAAAGCACAATAAATAGATATACATATATTTAAAGAAAAGTGCAAAATTGGCAGATTATCAAATTTACATTTAGTCTGTTCACTGCAAAAAAAGAGAGCAATATTTTCACATGATTGTCACAGACAAGCATGTCCACACATGTCCAACGTCAGCATTTTAAGTCTGAAAGAAAGATGTTAGGGAGTCAGTTAATTAAGGGAAAGACGATTTCACTGCATTTGAGTGTAGAATATAGTGCCTTTGTGCCTTGGACTGTCAGGACGCAAAGTTTTGCTGTTGCTATTCTGTTTGGTTTTTCTCTTTTCCCAATTATGAGATTGATCCAATGGCCAATTTTGCTTCACACTCAACAGTACCGAGAGAGGTTATTAAAGCACAGAGGATTCAGAGAGGCCTCACTCATCTGCCTTCAGCACTAAATATGTCATATCTGGAGTATATTTGCCATTGAGCATTGAAAGAGGAGTGAGATAATTCCTCTTTTTTCCTTTTCCTCTCTTTTTTCTTCTCTCTCCCCTCTTCCCCCTCCCCCTCTCCCTCTTTCCCCGCCCTCTCTCCCCCCTCTCTCTTCCTTCCTCCCTCTCCTTCCCCTTCTCTTTCTCTCCCCCTCCCCTTTTCCTCTTTCCTCCTCTCCCCTCCCCTCCCCTCCTCTCCTCTTCTCTCCTCTCTCTCCAGTTTAAATATCTTTCTTTTAGATACTAGTGTACTGGAACCAGAGGAAGAAGTAACCTGGTGGGAATCACACATCCACAACAGGGCACAACCCTGCCTCGAAACCAGGTGTTCTGAAGAGGAGTCCAACAAAGCTCTCAGGCTGAGCATGCAACGTGATGGTCACAAGCATTTGTTGGAGGGACAAATTCTTTTTTCATCTCACTAAGCTGTGTATGTTCCAAAAAATAAAATCAACATATCACACTCATATCATATCCATTTGAAATAATTACACCTTCTCCACAGTTATGATTTTTTTTTCCAACGTGGCCAGAGTTAATTTTTTTAAAGTATCAAATCCAAAACAGTCACTAGTGCTCTTTGCACAGAGGAACTCACGTGGCAGGACAGGCAACTCGGTGAGAGCCTCTGAGTAAAATGGTTCCTGGCAGAATGCATTCATAATTACTGGTGGATGGTAATTATGGTTCCACGGGGGGACAGCAGTGTTTCTGCCCAGCTTCTTTCGTCAAATGTCAACTCTTCATGTCAGAAATGTGATTGTTTAGTCTCTATATAGCTCTCTTCACGGTTCTTTTCCAGGCAAAGAATACTTAGCCAATTTTTTTCCCGGGTTTTACCATAGAGCCCATAGGATTTTATGAAAATCCACTCAAAAATTATCTCTTTGCATCTTTATACCACAGGAGTAAATTGCCCCTTTCGGTTTGAGTCTGGCAAATGGAAGGCTTCTTCCTCAGCTTCTGCTCCATCACTTGGCAGTTGAAAGTTATGTAAATCGCAGCCAAGTTAGTTGCTGAGATCACCTTCACTGACATTTTAAATTTGCCCACACATGGCAGACCTTTGCTGAGGAAGGCGCTGAGGAAAGGGGACATAGAGCTAAAACTGTTTTTCAATTTATACTCCAACTTTTTTGTGAACTTTAAATAGCCTCTAAATGCCACGATTCCATTTTTTAAAAGTTACTGTAGGCTTAAGGATTTGATAAACTGTATCCCTTTGGCACATTAATATGTAAGTAGTAAGTGAAGTAACTCAGTCTTATAAGGACAAATACTGCATAAAAATGATAATTGTAGAATGACTATGAAGATCCAAGAGAGGAGAGGGTAGAAACAGAGGGGTGAAAATATCCAGTGGGAGAGGAATAATCAGAGGATCACACAATTTGATGGGGGGCTGAGGGAAACGGGAAGGATCTGGTGTGAAGAACAATGTATTAGAATTTTATAAGCAAACTTGAATAAAAAAATTTTAAAATGTAAATAGTAAATACTAACTAAATCAGAAAGAGAACCACTCTCAAAAATTTTTAATTATTTAAAAATATTTAATTTTTAAAGGGTATGAATATTTTGAAAGAACTAAAAACTGAAACAGAGCAAGAATAGGAAATAAAATCTGATATAGTGACTATATATGTTCATTGCCTCTTCTTATGAAACTTCCTGCATGGCTTATTATCCTGCCCATAGAACCCTACAATATTGCAACTCATCACCTGCATTTTCCCCCTTAGGTTCTTTCAGTTTGAGAACTGATAAACCTGTTCTTCCTTTTTGGTTTTCTAACTCCAGATCTTTGTAGATTTTGTTGCTATTTTTTGCTTTTTCTTTTTGAGCTGCTCTTTGACATCTTCTCTTCCTCTCTCTTATTTCAGCTACCTTTAACTTAACATCTCTTTATATTCAAGAATTAAGGGTTTTTTAAATTATTATTATTAATTTTAATGAAAATTTAGAGAGACTTTGGATTTCCATTCATTCATTGTTGCATTTTTCTCCCTGCCTACCCCTCCTCCCCCCAGTAAATTCTTCTCTTTGAAAAGTAAAAGAAAAAGTCTTTCATTGTTTTACAATCCCTCCCCCCTGGTCTACTCCACTATACAGACTTCGTTCTGGACTCCTGTCATGACAGTAATACCTAATCACATATCCCTTTTAAACAGTTTTCCCCCTCATCTGTTTCAATGCAATATACAGTATTTGTCCCATGTTTCTCAGTCTCCCCCCAACTCCGATGTCAGTCTGTGTTACAACAGTGGTACCATGCAGTATTTGTCCTTTTGTGACTGAGATACTTCACTCAGCATAATGTCCTCCAGAGTAACCCATTTTGAATAATATTGCATGAGTTTCTTGCTTTTCAATGCAGCATAGTATTCCATTGTGTGAATATACCACAGCTTCTCTAATCATTCATTTGCTGATGGGCACTTAGGTTGTTTCCGACTCTTTGCTATTGTGAACAAAGCTGTGATAAACATGGGTGTGTGTATATCCGCTTGAGTGGCAGTTATGGTCTCTTTGGGGTATATTCCCAGTAATGGAATTGCTGGATCAACTGGTATCTCTATTTGCAACTTTTTCAGAAAGCGCCATACCGCCTTCCACAGTGGTTGTACCATTTTACACTCCCACCAACAGTAAATAAGGGTTCCAGTTTCTCCACAACCTTGCCAGCATTTGTTGTTTGCTGTTCTGCTAAATTTTGCTATTCTTACTGGGGTGAGATGATAGATATCTCATAGTTGTTAAGAATTAAGTTTTAGAGTTTCTTTTTTACAGGTATTTGGGTTGTTTTGCATCCTAGTCTTTTTAATTACCTTTTGCTTATTTTATGAATTATGCCCTTGATAACATCTCAGAGCTCAGCTGGCCTTCATTCTTATCATCAATGAATCAAATTTGTTCTTAAGATAGTTTTTAAATTTAAGTGAATAAACTCAAGACCATCTTTTGGCTCTTGTGGACTTGTTCTCTCTCATTTTTTTCGGCTTCAGTCTGAACTTTCAAGTGAGTAATTGGTGGTGTCTCCCAAAAATCAGCTCCAGTCAATATTAAACTTTTCCACAATCTCTTTCCACAGATATTCTATAATTTGATTCCTGTGATTTCCATCAGATGAGAACCATATCTACAGTCACACTTCCTTTTTTTAAAAAAGGTGTTTGTAATGAATAAATTCTACCAGATGATTCCCTAGCCTCATTTCTGTCACAATGCCATATATTCCAATTATCAGTCCTTTTTCTTTGTTTCCAACTTTTGCATTCAATCTATTTTAGACTGCAGAGATAGAAAATGTCAGTTTCTCTATCATCAACTTTAATGATTGGTGCATGAGCTTGAATGATAGTTGCATTAACAGCTCTGCCTTGTATGTTTGTGAATATTATCGTTGACAGCATTGTGCTTCAGGAAAGATTTAGAAATGCTACTTTGATGGTGATTAAGATAGGTGGCCTAGTTGCAAGAGGCTGCACTGCAATACCAAAGGCACAAAGTTTGAGTCCCCCAGCTGCTCCCCAGGAGACAGATGGGCAATCTCCTCCTTTGCAATTAAGTGCCTTTGAAAATGCACTGGAAGGTCACCTATGGGTCGGTTCCAACTCAATGGTGCACAATAACAAGATAGATTGAAAGGCACTTTAAAAGGCAGAAGAGTTGTCTCCTCAAAAATAGAGTCTACATTAGTAATTTGAATGGAGTAAACCTTAACTCAGTAAAGAAACTTCATCTGCTGATGTGGCAAGATTCAAATGAGGAGAAACAGAAGCAAAAAAAATCCATTCATAACTGGAACGTGGTCTACATAAAGCACAAATCTAGAAAAACATGGAAGTTTTCAAAATTGATGGAATGCATAACGAAAGAGCCTAAGCATTCGGGAGCTGAGATGGACTGCTCTTGGCCATTTTGAATCAGACAATCATCTGATGTATTATGTTGGGAATGAGAAACTGAAGAGATGATATTAAAGGATTGTTATTTATCATGAAAAAACAGTTAATTTTTTTATGGTTATTGGAAATTTTTCCATTTTTTCATTAAATGATATTTCACCAGCAAGACCATATAAAAATTTTCAATAATAATAATAACATACGTCTAAAAATATTATCTTAACACTGCCCCTAGGAGAAGGACTAAAAAACAAAGCTTTGTGGTGGGAAGGACATTTACATTTTACCATACTGCTTCCTAATATTTAAATATTAGTACCTATGAAGATTATGCTTGAAAATTGTATGTATAAATATTTTCAACTAAACTTTATTTTATATCCATAAGTAATAATGTTTGTTATAATATATATTTGTTTTACATTATTAATGAGAATTGCTCATTTCCCACAGCTCCCCAACCTCTGTTCATGTCTATTAGATTTCTGACATAATTGATTTTTCCAGAATGTACTCTATAAGTATACTGTGGCTTAATTTACACTGTGAGTTAACTTACACTGTAAGTGTAACTTAAGCAACACGTAGCTTAACCTACCTTCTGAACTCTCACCATGCTTTTCTCAGGAATGTAAATCATAATTTGAAAAACACAGTTAATTTAATTTCTACATGATAGTTTCCTGATTCAAGTGCATCTTTCTGAAAGGTATAACTGAACCTTTATTGAATTCCAGGTTTAATTGAAATGGATATGGTTTTGGTTATTCATAGGCTAATCTTCATTTATGGGAGAAAATGAAAGTATTTTTGGTCCTTGTAGAATCCAGTTTAGGAACTTAGTTAGCACCATACTGTTAAACAAAAGAGATAAAAAGTCTTTTGAACATTTCAAACAATTATTTCATCAATTAATATCTGTCAGTGTTAAACGGAGCACCTTCTAAAATGCATACTTGAATTTCATGGACTGATGGATTTCTTGGAAGTGCAGCCTATGTATGCAGTTTACAATTTTAATAGTCAACTTCTTTGCAGGGTTAAAGATATTTAAAAAAACAAGGGGAGCTCTGGTGGCCTTGTGGTAAGGAGCTGCAACTACAATCCCAGAGGCGCATGGTTCGAATCCACCAGATGCTCTGCCGGGGAAGGAGGAACAATCTCCTCCTGTACCAGTCAGATCTGATTTGACGGTACACGCACACAAAAATAATAAAATAAAAATAAAAAATTTAAAAAAAGATATTTAAAAAAACAAAACAAAACAAAACACCGCACAATATAAAAAGAAAAACATTTTCTTCCGGTTCTAACATAAGGGAGGACATTGTGTCTAGCCCTACATCAAAACCTCTCTGTCTTATTATTCACAGTAATTTATAGGGGGAAAAAATGAAAATTAAAATGGAAAGTCTTTATGCCTTGCATAGACTTTAAAACCTTTGCACAATTTCATTCAAACTGGGAGGTTTTTTTTTTACTCAATAAACTTGCAATAAATTCACATATCTGTTTGTCAAATGGGGAACTTATAATGTGCCTCGAAAATGGCTCTTTTCTAAGTAAATATTATGCAGAGAAAAATTTGCTTTCCATTTAATCTTGTACAGTATTTAAGATTCTCCATTGAAAAGATACCTAAGTTTCCTTCTTAATAGATTGCCAAGTCTGAGTTTCTCAGAGCCATGGCCTATAAAAGAAGTAGGTTGGATATTACACAGCTATTTTCTATCAGCACTGTAGCAATATTAACTGTCTTTAGGATTAGTTACTTTTATATACGAAATCTTCTATTAAAGTTACTTAATTGGTGACTCTGGAAAGAAGAAGTTTATGTGCCAAGTTCTGCAAAATAAATTTAGTCCTCTGATTTAGGACATACAACTTTCAACATTAAGTGAAGCTGAGAATTGATAGCAAGAATAATTTTGAAGGCTCAGGAAACACTCTTCGGTTAAGTAATTCAAGAATATTTAATCTTTACAAAAATATTACATTCTTTATAACTATAGCTCACTATAGAAAAATTAAAAAGCACAAAAAAATCAGAAACCATCCAAAGCCATTTTTTAAAAAAATTAGCAGCTGTTAACATTATTATGATCTGAATTTTTTTTTAGGTTTATATACAAACATACCTCTCCATCTCTTGTCTTTCTGAGTATATAACAAAATAATGGAAAAACTTTCCTCCAATAACTAGAACTAGAGGTATTTCTATTGTATCAAGGATATTTTATTCCATATTTTCAAATAGCAGCTTATTTTAAGTATGTATTATTGGCATTTAATCACATGAGAAAATATGACATGTGATTAAGGCTGCCTTACAGAATGCATAAATTGAAAAATTTAGTATTATTGTTATTATGTGCTTTGAATCTCTTGTTAACTCAAGATGACCCTATGAGCAACAGCTATGAATACAGCTCTATCTCCAGCCAACCTTATTGTCTCTGACACAACTACTCCCATTACCCCAGTCACTGGGTCAATCCTTCTCATCCAGGGTCTTCTTCTCTTACACTGTCCCTCCACCCTTCCATGCATGATGTCCCTCTCTAAGAACTGGTCCCTCCTGGCAACATGCCCAAAGTATGTCAGATGAAGTTTCAAAATCCTTGCCTCCAAGGAGCATCCTGGTTTCTCTCTCTCTGGAGTGGATCTGTTTGTTTTCCTAGCAGTCCTTGGTATATTCAATACTCTTCTCCAGCACCACAGCTCAAAAGCATCAATTCTCCTTCTATCATCCTTAGTCACGGTCCAATTCTCTGATGTATATCATGTAATTGCAACTACCATGGCTTGGATCAGGTGCACTTTACTCTCTAGACTGACATAATTGTTCTTCAGTACTCTGGAGAAGTCCTTGACAACAGATTTTTCCCAATGCAATTCATCTTTTGATTTCCTGGCTACTGGTACCAAAAGCCAAGCAAACTGAAGCCATTAACAATCTCCAGATTATATAATTAGATACTAATTATAAATACATTTCTAAATATTAAAGTAATTTAGAAAAGTTGAATAAGAAAGTCAAAGATCAATTTAAACTGCATGAGAAATAGTCACAGTTTTGATGTGCAATATTACAATATTTCTACTATGTGGATGTGGAGAAAGTATGATTATTTGTATTTAATATAAATAAAATCTATTTTTATTCAAAAGCTTTCTAATGTGCCATTTTTGTAATACAACTTCATAATTTAAAAGTGGAAATAAACTTTATGTTTAATGTATTTACTGGGAAATATATTGAAAATATTAATATATCTTCATTACATTTTCTTCTTGTGCATTACAAAATTTGAATGTGAAACTTCTTCCTGAAAAAAGAGGAAAATTTTATGTGTCCCTCCAGCCATCTTCAGTAATGTCAGTATCACAAAGACATGCTGGCTTTCCTAAGCCCTGGTCAGTAGGATGACTTCTTGGATCTCCTTAGATTTGGTGGTGAAATTTCAAGAAAAACCAAATACTGGGCTTTGTTCAGTGCTTTCACAGTCATTAAAGGTCTAAAAATTTTTTTCTGGTTAAAAAAATGTCCAGGATATGAAAAGCTCTCTATATAAGTCCGATGAAAGATTTTGACAGATGGTATTTGACACCTGAGTGACAGCTTTGAAAATTCCATAATCTTTTTTAAGATGACAATTTTTAATTTGATCGTATAGTCACATGTGCAAAGGCTGTCTTCTTTATAAACAATAACTTCATTTCAAAGTTGCATCCAAATGTAATTAAATGGAAGATATATTTGGCAAAAAATAAGAATCTATATTTAAATGTTAAATATTTCAAATGGTGAAACATTCTTCTAGGTCGTGTAACCCTGGTATGTCCTCTTGCTGTACACAGGTAACTCGTGGTTGCTGTGAAGCCAAACACTGTGACACTGATGAGTCAAATGCAAGAGTGGTTACCCATGGTAGACAGTGTTTGGTGAAAGTCCCCGATGAAGAAAAGCTTGGAAGCAGGAGTGGCATCCACTTCCATAATAGCTTGCCTCTGGGAACTATATGAACCTGGATAAAGGACGAAACTTATACAGGATGTGTCCAGGACTTTCGTTCATAGGGTCGCTATGAGTCACCTGCGACTCAACGGCACTTAACAACAACAACAACTAATGACTATATCTCAATTTAGATAGTATTCAATGAACAAGTACCATTTAACATACCATGAGATTTCCATATTGACAGGTAGTAACAGCTTTGTTCCAACTGATACCCTTGTTTGATAACTACCAAAAACCTTTGACAACAATTATAGAACACAGCATGATATCAGTAATTTAGATAAAGCATACATCTTGTAATGAAGGACTTTCACAAATAGAGTGTATAAGAACTTTGTTTATGTTACAAAAACATTACAATAATACCAGTTTCACTTAAGAACAACTTATTGTAAATGCTTTCATTTTTTACGAACTATATTACAAATATCTTTAGGTTGCTTGATGTTATACTTTTAGAAAATAATTTTTTTTTTGCTTTTTTTAGAGTTTTGGCCTGTTTTGTTTTTATCTAGCTCCTTATTCAATAGGGAATTACCAAAAATTCAAGCCAGATTCAGGAGAGAAGTGGAGTGAAAGATACCATTACTTGTGCCACATGAATCTTGACTTCAGAACAAGAGCTAAAAGAATATCAGAGGAGTTTGTGTGTGTTTTATTGACTACAGAAAGATATTCAACTGTATGGATGGCAGGAAATTATATGTAACATTTTGAAGAATGAAAATTCTAGAACACTAAATTGAGTGCATGAGAAACTGTAGATAGAATCAACAGACAATTCATCAAACAAAGTAAGGGGATACTGTATGATTAAAAATCAAGAAATATATGTGTCAGGGATGTATCTTTTGACCATACTTGTTATTTCTGTATGCTGAGTAAATCATTCGACTTTCTTCTATATGAAAAAGAACACAGTATCAGAATTGGAAAATTATAACCACGTGCAATGTGGAATTGACATTGAAGCATTTACTGTTGAAGAGCAAACAATTTTTTAAAAAGTCATCACAACTACAATAACAACATTGTGATAAAGGAGGGAGGAGTATGGTGGTGGTCAAAGGAAATCCGTTATTTTCTTCAAATTCTCAATCAATGTCCATCGGAGAAGCAGTAAAGAAATCAAACTACGTATTACCTTAGGCAAACCTGCTGCAAAAAGATCTCTACAGCGGTGAAAGCTGTGTCTTTCACTTTGAGAACTAAGGTATGCCTGATCCAAGCTACGGTGCTTTCAAAAACAACACAAGCATGCAGAAACCTTAACAATGGATAAGGAATCTGAACACAGATTGACGCCTTTGAATATCATATAGGAAAAGAATATTGAATATGCCATGGACTTCCAGAAGAACTAACAATTCTGTATTAAAAGAGGAACCGACTACTCTTTAGAAATGAAGGCAAATGCTAACCAAATACTTTAAAAAATCTGCTTATTCTAAAAGCAAGTATAACATTATAGAGAACCACAGGATAGGGCAAGTTTTAGGCTGATTGTTCACATGGTCGCTATGAGTCATACTTGACTCAATGACACCTAACAGTAGCAATATGTAGTATAAAAGAGCTTCGATTGGCTGTGACTCACAGGACCCTATGAACAAAAGGCTGAACCTTGCTCTACCCTGCACCATCCTCATGCTGCCTGTCATACTCAAACCCATTGTTATAATCACTGCCAATCCATCTTGTTGAGGGGCTTCCTCTCTTACGGTGAACCTCAACTTTTCGAGCATGCTGTCTCTATCCAAGGACTGGTTATTCCTAAATATACGCACAAAGTTTCACTCTTCTTGCCTCAAAGGAACACTCCAGTGCTTCCTTCAGTATGGATTTGTATGTACAAGAACAAAATAGAACGAAAATGAAATTAATTATATAAATAAATTTAAGTAGATGTTTCTGTCAACTTATTCATCTCCAACTGTTAGATGTATGTTGTTGTTGTTGTTAAGTGTTGTCAAGTAGTAGACAACTCATAGCGACCCTATAAACAAAAGATCTGAACACTTGTATAACTTTTATCATTTCTCCAAGTTCATAGAGTTTCCAGAGGCAAGTTATTTCAGAAGTGGATGCCACTCCTGCTTCCAAGCATGCTTTAATTGAAGAGCTCCACCAAACACTGCCCACCATGGGTAACCATTACCACATTTGACACATCAGTGTCACAATGTTTAGCATCACAGCAAACATGAGTTACCTCTGTATAGGAAGCAATTTAAAAGATCATGGCTAGGGTCAGGCACAGTATCGCTTGCTCTATAGAACTCTGGAGAGGTAACTGACAGCAAATTTCCCCAAGGCAACATGTCCTTTGATTTTTTTGACTGCTGATACCATATATGCATCGTATCTCCATACCTTTTCAATCTATATGCAGAGTAGATTATATGGGAGGATTATATGGGAGACTATATGAGGAGCAATGTGGCATCAGGGTTGGAGGAGGACTTATCCACAATATGCGTTACAACTTTGCTTGCTAAATCTGAGGAGGACCTGAGTTGTCTGGTGCAGAAGGTCAAGAACTGCAGCCTTGAATATGGATTGAAGTACAACACCAAGAAAATAAAGAAGCTGGGCCAATTGGCAGCATCATGATAGACAGTGAAAAGACAGAGATTGTTAACAATTTCAGCTTGCTTGGTTCCACGATCAACACTTGTGGCACCAGAAATAGGGAAATTAAAAGACAAATTGCATTGGGAATCTGCTTTCAGGGACCTCTCCAGAGTACTGAAGAGCACTGATGCCAGTCTAGATTCTAAGATGTGCCTGGTCCAAGCTATGGTCTTTGAATTACTCGCTATGCATCAGAGAGTAGGAAAATGACTAAAGATGATGGGGGAAGACTCGGTGCCTTTGAGTTGTGGTGTTGGGAAAGAATATTGAACATATCATGGACTGATAAGAGAACAAACAGGTCTGCCCTGGAGAGGGTGAAACTATGCTACTCCTTGGAGGCAGATATCTTGAAGCTCCATCTCACATACTTTGGGCATGTTGCCAGGTGGGATTAGTCATTGGGAAAGGACATCGTGCTTGGAATGGTGGAGGGACAGAACAGGAGAGGAAGACCCTGGAGTAAACAAACTGCATCAATAACCAGGGTAGTGGGGGTAGATGTGTCAGAGACAGTGAAATTGGCTCAGAATAGGGCAGAGTTCAGAGCTATGAGACACAGATGACTCAATAGGTGTTCATTGTGGATTTGGTTTGTGTTTTACACACATATACACACACTTTGTGTTATCTGAGGGTAAGACAATGGATAAAATTGGGTTTCTATTCAACCATTTTGATTTATGATGTCAAATATAGTCCTTATATTGCAATAGCATTCTTCTTACTTAATTTCTGGGATTCTCATGTCTTGTGTTTCTCCTTATTTCTTGCCCATTCTTCCTTCTGCACTTTCTCCCTGGGCAAATGCTGCCCTTTGATCTATACTGTTGATCACTCTAAAGAGTAGGTGACTACTGGTGTTACTGGTCACCTTATAGACCTGTCTTGTTTGGCTGAAACTTGAGTCACATGGGACGATTTAATCCAGGTCAAGGGTGACTACATGTCATAATCGCAGAGAATGCACCAGTCAGTCAGGTCAGCAAGTCTGGCCATTTTTATAATTTTTAGTTTTGTCCAACTTGTGTCTCTTACTCTGTCCAGGATCCTCTATTTGGATCCATTTTAGAGCCATCAGCTGGAGGAGCAGGACACCAACTAGATCTTCTGGTCTCAGTGCAGTGAAGGTTGAGAATAGCATGATCCATTAGTACTTTGTACTGATTTAGACTAATTGTGTCTATGTGTCTTAGATTTTTTTCACTCTTCTTTGCTCTGAATAGGGATTGCATCTGATGCACTCTGATGTGGTCATTCTTAGAAAAAACACAGGACCAGTAACTCATTCCTCCAGGCTATTTGATTATGATTAAGAAGTTTGCATTATTTATTATTTATTTCTACTATACGCATGCCGTATTGAGAAGAATATTGAATATACATACCATGGACTGCTAGGAGAACAAACAAGTTAATCCTGCAAAAGGTGAAGCCAGGCTGCTCCTTGGAGATAAAGATTCTGAAGCTCCATTTGACATACTTTGGACATGTTGCAAGGAGGGACCAGTCCTTGGAGAGGGGCATCATGCTTGGGAGGATGGAGGGACAGCAGTGGTGAGGAAGACTAAATGAGATGGATTGATTCAGTCACTTGGTAACAGGGATAGGTGTGTCAGAGACAATAAGATTGGCACAGGATAGAGCAGGGTTTAGAGCTGTTGTACACAGGGTCTCCATGAGTCGCAGATGACTTGACTGCACACAACAACAACAACATATGCAAGCAAGCATATACAGGCATGCTTGTAGAAAAGTCTGCCAAGCCTGTATTTTCTCATAGGACTCATTTATTTTCTTTTTGGCAAGGGATTTGTTTTAACAAATAGATTGTTGGCTTAATTTACTACAGGATATGAATAAAAGAAGTAGCATTCACGCATTTCTCAATTATCAACATAGTTAGCTTCCAAACGCCAAGTTATTATGCAAGTTAACATTATGTGGAAGTAGGAACCGTTCTCTGTCCTCAGCAATCCTGTCCCATTAGACATTGACCACCGATGAGGTACCCTGGTCACATGTCAGGATGCTCATGGCTTAGCGGTTCCCCACTTCCCCCTCATTCCTTCTCCCCAACTTGCAGAGTCCTCAGGAGTTGCTGGGGGTAAGGTAAGGTGAGGGAGGTGGGAAAGTAGTCAAGTATTACCTGATGCCCACCCTGGGCAAAGACTCCCCTTGTCCTCGCAGTCCCGCTAACAACCCTAAGTGGGAGCCCTGATCATATTTTTCTGCCCAGCCCCACAGTTTCCTTCCCTCTTTTCCCTTTCCACCTCCCCTGCTGTCCTCTCCTGCACCTTGAGTCCATATCCAGCCTTCCTCCTGCTCACAATCGCATGCCATTCCATCATCATGAGCTCTGTAGTCAAAGATATTGCAGAATGACAGATGGAATCCCTCAGGCATTCTGCCATCCATCATGCAGCCCAGTCATTGCCAGGGTCTCCAGTATATCATTTAAGGTGGCCTGGGGGAAGTACCCTACGTCTTGCTGCAGTTTTATGTGGTTCTTGGACCAGGCTAGGTACTGCCTGAGAATTTTTTCAAAGTAGTAAGAAATGCAAAATATAGCTGACAAGATAGTTGGTAAATGAGTCATCGATAAGGTGTATTCATATCTACACAAGAGCTGGTGGGAAAGACCAAACACACACTTGTAGCATATTACCCTTTGGCAGATTCTCCCACAAAGCTGAAGCTGGGTGACAGAGACCCCCTGAAGTCTATTATATCCTGCTTCCTTTTTATCTAAGGCAGAATTAAACCACCTGATGGTCCCACAGGTGCTGCCTTCATGTGGCGATTTTATAAACACGGCATATGGAGTCCTTCCGGGACTCCCCTGAGCAGTTGGATCCCATGAACAGTATTACAAGATTCTGGTCAGTTTCTGAAAGGAAATCACTCTCATCACAACCACATATAAAAATTCAAGTTACATTTTCCCCTCTTCAGGCTTCCAGAAGGGTTTTGTTTACTTGTTAGCAATTTCATTGCATTAGAGTCTTAGTCACAGTCTCTTTGACACTCGCGTAGCACTGGATCCTATCATGCTGTTATCGCGGCTACTGTTGCTGCTGTCAAACTTCCTCAACTCCAGCGATTCTTAACCTGGGAGCTCATGAAAATCACCTGCTGTACACAGAAGCCAGAGCTTTCTCAGGCCCCAAATCTAGACATTCTGTATTTGAATTGCTTTCATGGAGGTTTAATTTCTGAACCCAAATATAATATAATAGTGCTTACAATTCAATTACAGGAATGAAAATGACTGAACAGAGAAACTAAATAAATAAGAAATAAAACAGATAATGGCCTTTTACAATCCTGCATCTAGTCACACAGTGTCACGTTTATGAACATATAAGCAATTTACTAATATACTTGTGCATTTTTCTTTGTTCTATCCCTGTTTCTATTTATACTCTTCCTTCTCCACCTTCTTCTTCCTTTCATATAATTGTCAACATGAGATCCAGCTTTGACTCCTCCTGCAAAACTTCCTTACATTTATAAGAAGCTGAGATCCTGCTCTGCTGACCTATGTCACACTGTACAGAAAGCTATTGTAAGTCTCTGGTCACTGTGCTTATAATCATCCTTCTAAACTGTGTTGGAGACCACATGGTGTGTTTAATTACTAGTTTGCTATTTTTTTCTGTTATTTTTCTTGAATTCTTTTTTTAAAATTTTATTAATTTTAATGAACATTTACAGAGGTTTTGGATTTCCATTCATTCATTGTTGCACTTTTCTCCTTGCCCAGCC
>NW_006399764.1:1028364-1033550 GCF_000299155.1 Elephantulus edwardii | reverse complement strand
TTGTTCCCAACAGTTTGTTATTGTCAACAAAGCAGCAATAAACATAGGTGTATGTATCTGCTTGGGTGGCAGTTCTGTTTCTTTAGGGTATATTCCCGTAATGGAATTGCTGGCTCAAATGGTATTTTTTCTTGAGTTTTGAGACCCTAACTGGATTATCCAGCTTTGTAGCCCCCTCTCTGGATTATCCAACTTTGTATCCCCACATTTAAAAAAAAAATTATTTTCTTGTGTGTGTGTGTGTGTGTGTGTGTGTTTGTACCGTCAAATCAGATCTGATTGGTATAGGAGGAGATTGTTCCTCCTTCTTCATCAGAGCATCTGGTAGATTTGAACAGCACACCTCTGGGATTACAGAGCAGCTTCTTGCCACTAGGCCACTAGAGCTCCCTTGTAACCCCACATCTAATATGGTTGAATGAGTTCAATAAGAAAGAAATGAAAGACTGCTCTTTCTTTTGTTTTTTTGTTTGTTTGGGGTTTTTTTTTAGCTACTACCTAGTTTAGCACTTTTTCTTTTGAGGCTTCTCCGAATTAGAAGTGTACTGGGTACACTAATTATTTTTTATAAAAGATGAGAAGAAATATATCCTATTATGGTCTTAAACTCAAATTCTTTCAATTCATTAATTTGAAATGCTTTAACATTCACCCAACAAGTGCTAGGTCTGACTCAATCAGAGAGGAGAAACAAAGGTCACATTTACTTGAGTCAAGAAGCGTTAACATTTATAGTCCACAAAAACACTGTTTTCACAAAGCAAGCACTCATTTATAAGAAATTTACACAAGATTAAATTTACACAGCCTTTCCCTCTGGCTCAGAGGATGAAATTTGTCATCACACTTAAAATGTTTAAATGAAAAGATAGTAGCTGTATGTGAGAGATAAAGTGTTTCCTTCCTCATGTGACTGTGAGAATGCCAGATTGCTGGCCCATTACTTTGGCAGATGTCTCTTGGAATGAACCGTTGAGCAGGCTGGCATGGTTTGACAGCACTTTGACAGGACACCATCTCATACAGTCAGTCCCTGAGTAAATTGGCTGCAGAATCTCCCTTAACGAATTCCAAGTCAGAACGATTGGAGGCAATCACGTCAGTTTAGATTATTCTCCTCTAACCTCCAAAGACAACATGGGTTCTCTGTCAAGCTTTCTGTAAACAGACTGCACAACGATTAGCCTCAAGGTTTAAAAAGTGATGATGAAGGAGGTGAACTCACTTTTTCTAAATAAGAAAAACACCCAACACTGTTTCATAAACATTTCCTGTGGAGGCATCAAATGACTTAACTCCAAATTTGACCAGGTGTTAATACATAGTGAACTTGAGCAATGTATTTGACTTTCGTAAACCTAAGTTTCTCCATCTAAAAAGACAGAGATGGTAACAAAAGGTATTTTTAGGGCTGTAATATGGATTAAATGAAGCCGACTTGACGTTCACAGAATACTTTCTGATCCACAATTCAGGCTTAATAAAGTTAACTGTCAGTGTTCCAAAGATTCCTTTGCCTTGTAGCAAAGCTCTATAAGAGAATAATTTATATATAATCCCTTAAGCATTTAGTGACAAAGCAATAATACCTCTATATCTCAAGAACCTCAGGCAATCCTAAGGCAACACTGAAATTCTTTCCATCTCATCATTCCAGTTTTACTTTATATGTATTTACAACAAAATTTCAGCTTGCTCAGATCCACAATCAACACACTTGGAAACAGCAGTCAGAAAATCAAAAAATTAATTTCTCTGGAGAAAATTGCTGTCAGGAACCCCTCCAATGTGCTAAAGAGCAACGATGTCAGTCTGGAAACTAAGGTGCACCTAATTCAGGCCATGATCTTTGTAATTATCTGCTTGGCATCAGAGAGTTGGATAATGACTAAATTTGATTGAAGAGTTGATGTCTTTGAGCTGTGGTGCTAGAAAAAAGGAGTGAACATACCACAGACTGCCAAGAGAACAAACAGGTGTAACCTGGAGAGGGTGAAACCAGGCTGCTCCTCGGAGGCAAGGATTCCAAGGCTCCATCTCACGCACTTTGGGCATGTAGCAAAAAGAGACCAGTCGCTGGAGAAGAACATAGTGCTAGAGAGAGTGGAGAGACAGAAAGCACAGGAACAGGAGAGAAAGACCCTGGATTAACACAGTAATTGGGGTGAGTGTGTCAGAGACAGCGAGACTGGTTCAGGATAGGGCAAGGTTCAGAGCTATTGTGCATAGGGATACTTGATTGCACATAACAACAACACCACAACAATTATTAGTCTCTCTTTTTTAACAGAAGTAAAATGTTTTAATTATGTAAAGTCATAAGGCACAAATAAAGCTGTGTTCAAAGACAACAATAATCTTACAATCTACCTATAAACATAGGTAACACGCCTTTTTTCTTCTTAATTTATGTATGCATAATATATATGCAAATAAAATGTAATAAAGATGTTGTTGTCTCTATTTTTACATTTATTTAATATTACTTTGTAAAGATTGTTGTTGTTGTTATGTGCCATCAAGTTGCTTGCAACTCATAGCGACCCTGTGTACAACAACCCTAAACTCTGCTCTGTCCCGTGCCAATCACACCGTCTCTTTTAAATGGCTTTCCAAAACCCTGGCTACGGCAGAATTTACTTAATTAATTTCCTATTGTTTGGCATTTAAGTTCTTTCTACTTTTAGCCTATTTTGAATTATCTTCTACTAAGCATACCTTCACACACATTTTTATAAAAGAAATGGCACAAATGGGTCCTAGAGAATACGAGCATTTTCATAAATAAAGACAAATTTATCTCTATACTTTCTTGATAGTTCATAGTTTGATTCATAGTGTGTATTGCGGTTGTTGTGGTTGTTATTGAGAGCCCATGGGTTGACAACCACTCATAGCAACTCTATGAACAAAAGCTCTGAACCTTCCTCTATTCTGCACCATCCTCCCAATCTCTGTCATGTTCAATCACACTGTAATCATTGTGTCAGTTCATCTTGTTGAGGGCCTTCCTTTAGTTCAATGACCCGCTACCTTTTTCAGAATAGTGAATATCCCATGGATTGCCAAAAGAACAAACAAATTTGTGTTGGAGAGGGTGTGGTCACAGTACTCCTTGGAGGCAACGTCATAAAGCTTCATCTCACATTATACAGATATATTGATTGTTAGGATCGGCTAATTCATGGAGAGACACATCATGCTTGGAAAGGTAGAAGATCAAGGAAAGACAGGAAGACACCAAATGGATTGGTACAGTCATTGCAGCAATGGGCTCGAGAATGTCAGATATTATAAAAATGGCGCAGGTTCAGATCTGTTCTTCAAAGGATTGCCACAGGTTGCACTTCGCTCAATAGCACATAACAACAACAACTAATTTTCCCAGCCTTCTGTCTTTTTTCAAGGACTGGTGCTTCCTGGTAAAATGTCAAAAGTATGTGAGATGTGTCTTCATCCTTGACTCTAAGGAGCACTCTGGTTGTATTTCCTCCAAGCCAGACATGTTTGTTCTTCAGGCAGTCCATGGTATGATCAATACTCTTCCCCAACACCAAAATTAAAATCACTGATCCTTCTTCTGTTATTCTTTGCCCAACTTTCAGATTCATAGGAAGTGAAGTAAAATGCCATGGCTTGGAACAGACCTACCTTGGTCCTGAAAATTACATCCTAGCTCTTTAGCACTTTAAAGAAGTCCTTGCCAGAAGATTTTTTTTCCAGTGCAACACATATTTTGATATCTATCTTGGCTGTAGCTCCAATAGGCGTTGACTGTGGATCCAGGTAAAATGCAATCTCTGACAACTTCAGTCTTTTTTCCACTCTGGTGACATAATTCTCAGGGAGACATGCTGCCATCCATAGGCAGTGCCTCTCTTAAGTTTCCATCTTCCAGAATTCCACAGGGAAAGGAGAGAAACTCCTCTTCTGAGAGTTAAAAGTTGAGAAAGCCTACTAGAAGGTGTGCTATCAGTTCTTTCTGATTTTATAGAAATTAGTTTGAAATTTTGAGTTTTTATCATGATGTTGCCTATTTTTGGTCCAGTGGTGATGATTTTTTCCTTTCTTGATGTTGCAATGCAACCCATGTTAAATGTTGTAATCTCTGATCTTTCGTAATGTAAAAGGAGTAAAGATCATTTGTGGACAGTGGTATCTTGCCTCTGCTAATTCCACAAGGAGGAAACGCATGCCCCCCACTAACATCCATAACACAAAACCAATTCTCATGAGGTCAGATGTGTTCCCCATACTCCTGCACCTCTTTCTACCAACACAACACCAAACCTAATGCTCTAAGTTTGAAATTCATTGCACTAGCTCACAGAGCACACTGAATCAGACTCACAGTTTTGTTATTTACTGAGAAATTGAAAATCTGTAACTCAGATTGGCAACAGAATACAACTCAGTCATTTCAGCTTCCGAAAGGTACTCACTGGCATCTGTCTGAAGCCTCTTAGCTTTAAGCAAGTATTACAAAGCTCCTAATTTTGCCAATTATGGATCTCTCCTTACCATACCCCTATTCCTCCAAGAAACTTGGGCAAAAACTCCTAGCTCTGGCTCTGTGAGGTATCAGGACCAAGGTCAGCTCTGTCTTATGTCTTTCTCTGGTCCTCTGCTGCTGCTCCTGCTGCTGCTGAAGCTTCTGCTGTTTGATTAGGCCTCAGCCTGAAGAGTGCAGGAATCTTTGACTCTGAAGGATTTTCACTCTCCATTCTCTGCTTCTCCTTGCAAGGTTAAGAGTCTCAAATTCTGTTGCCACCTGCCCAACTTAATGGAAATATTAGCCAATCCTCTTGTGGATAGACTAAAATACTCTATTTGTATAGGACACCTATCTACACGGCAAAGCCAATGGCTAGGAAAGCCATCTTGAACAATAGACTCTTGACACCACAAGCAGTGAATACATCAAGTCTTCTTTGCTTTCTTTTATACTTATTTATTTACAAAGTTCATACACATTATTTTTCACACCGGGTCTTTCCCATTTCCTTCGCTGCATAATACAGGTTGTTGACAAATCTTCCTCAAATCCTGGTGCCACATTCTTCTTCCCAAATGATTTATTCAGCATAAAGTTTTAATGTTGTTGTTGAGGATGATGATGATGATTGTCATCTAGTTGAGCACGACTCATAGTGTCCCTATGAACAAAAGACCTGAAGCTTTTCTAA
>NW_006399764.1:1022513-1027504 GCF_000299155.1 Elephantulus edwardii | reverse complement strand
CCACTAGGCCACCAGAGTTTTAGAAGTCCTTTATTTCAGAAGTGGATTGACAGTCCTCCTTCTCAGTCTGTCTTAGTCGGGAAGCTCCTCTGAAAACTGCCCACTGTAGGTGACCCTGGAGGGATTTGAAATGCTCCTGGCATACCTCTTAGCATTATAGCCAACTCTGTATAGCAAAATGACACAGCGGTAGGGTTGTGCATAGGATATCTCATTTTTTTCCCCATTTTTGCTGGCACATGTAAACATTTTTTTTGCCTTCCTGAAAAATAGAAGAGCAAATTTTATTTGCTATTTTAATTTATAGTCATTCAAATCTATTACCAAGGCAATACTTCACTCAGGTGTTTATTGACTTAAAATAATTGTGTCACTTTTATTTCCAATAAAGTGTTCATTTGTTCACTCATTTATTTAAAATTTTTGAGTGTGTGTTATTCATCAATTGTTTGTCGTTTTGCTGTTGTAGTTTCTTATTTTTTTTTTGTCAAGTTCTATATTAAAGTGTCTTATCTCTGCACACTCTGTGCTGTGTTGGTGTTGGTGTTGGTGTTGTGTGCTATCACTTTGGTTCTGAGTGCTAACAATACTATATTCAACAGAACCCTCACTGACCCTGCATGATATTCACAAACCTATTTCTGTAGTCACTGTGTCAAGCCATTTCTTTAAGGGTCTTTTGCTTCTTTGTGGCCCCTCTACTTTCCAAGCATGAAGTCTTTCTCCAGGGACTGGCCCCTCTTAATAACATGCGCAAGATATGTGAAACAGAACCTTTAAAGGCATAATTAAAAAGCACACAAAACTGACAATAGACAAATGGTTGATATTCTGTTAGCAGTTTCTGGGTTAAGAATGTCTGACATAATGACAGCTCCTTCTTGTCCTTGGTTGTTGTTGCTATGAGCTGTTGAGTCAAGTACAACCCATAGCAACCCAGTGAAAAACAGATCTGAGCCCTGTCCTACCCTAAGCCATCCTCATTATCTGACATATGTACGCCCATTGTTCCAGTCTGTGTCGATCCATCGTATTCGAGCCTATGTCAGTTCATCTCATTGAGAGGTTCCCCCCTCCTTCACTGACTTTCCACCTTTCCTAGTATGATGTCCTTTTCCAAGTGAATTTGCCCTCACTTTGAAACCACTGTGCCATCCACAACTGCAGGGGGAAAATATCTTCATCATCACCATCACCTCTCCTTGTACACATACAGCTTTTAACTCCTTGAAAAGACCTCTTTTTTTTTCTTTTCTTAAACTAAAGTAAAACTAATTAAGAATTTATGAACTTGTTCTGACTTACATACAAATTATAAAGACATATATCCAGATCTTATTCATAACCTGGAGATCACATTATTGGAAATTTTCACAAAAGCAGAACATAGTTCTACTTTTATACACATTGAACCACTATGAATCGGTCTCAACATGAACTGATCATTAGAATCATCTCGTTGACTCCAAGTTAGAACCACCTGTTAGCAGACTCTCCAGCAAGTTGTCAGAGTCTGTACATTGCACTGCAGGAGGTTACCTATCTTCCTTCCATGGAGCAGATAATGAATTCAAACTGTTGGCCCTTGGGTTGTCAATTGCTTGCGTTGGGTTGCACAACTTCTTATCCACTAGGCCACAAAGACTCTCATTGGATTTGTTGTTGTGTGTCCTTGAGTCACTTATGACTCATGGTGACCTATGAGTACAACAGCCCTGAAACCTGCTCTAACCTGTGCCAATTTTACTGTCTTGGACACACCTACCCTCATTATCCCAGTCACTGTATCAATCCATCTCACCGAAGGTCTCCCTCTCTTTCTCCATCCTTCCATCCTTCCAAGCATGATGTCACTCTCCAAGGACCAGTCCCTACTTGCAACATGCCCAAAGGATGTCAGAAGAATTCTCAGAATCCTTGCTTCCAAGGAACAGCCTGGCTTTACCCTCTCTAGGATGAACCTGTTTGTTCTCCTGGCAGTCCATGGTATATTCAATACTCTGCTCCAGGACCACAGCTCAAAAGCATCAATTCTCTTTCTATCATCTCTACTCATTGCCCAGCTCTCTGATGCATAGCAAGCAATTGTGAAGACTATGGCCTGGATCAGGCACACCTTAGTCTCCAGACTGACGTTGTTGCTCTTCAATACTTTGGAGAGGTCCCTGATAGCTGATTTTCTCAGTGCAATTCATCTCTTGATTTCCTGGCTTTTGGTGCCAAAAATGTTGATTGTGGAGCCAAGCAAGCTAAAGCTGTTAACAATCTCAGTCTCTTCACTATCTACCACAATGCTGCCAGTCAGCCCAGTGGTGAGCATCTTCTTTTTTTGCCCCCTAAAAGCTTCAATCCATATTGAAGGCAGCATCCTTGATCTTCTACAGCAAGTACTTCAGATCCTCCTCAGTTTCAACAAGCAGGGTTATAACTGCATAACACCAGTTGTTGATGACTCTTCTTCCAATCCTGATGCCCAGCTTCCCGGATGATCTGTTCTTCATATAGATTGAAAATGTATGGAAACAGAATGCATCCCTGGTGTACACCCTTCTCAATTTTGAACCATGCAGTGTCTCTTTGATCTGTTCTGATGATTGCGTCCTGGTCTAAATATAGGTTTCACATAAGTACAATCAAATGTTTTGGGATTCTCATTGGATAGTAGGAAGAAAAAAAAACCCTAAAAATTTTCTTGAGGCATTTAAGAATGAAAACACAGAATTCCAAAATCTCTGGGACAAAGGAGTTCTTAGAGGTCAATTTGTAGGTTTTGCTTATTATTCTTTCCTAATTGAGGGGGATGTTGGGTTAAAGTGTTGATTTTTCTTTTTTCTTTTTTTTATGTGCATGCTCATTATTACAAATTGACTAAAAGAAAGGAAATGATAAAGACAAGAACATAGATAAATAATTAATATACTAAAATATCATGATATAATACTATGGAAAATAGAAAAATAACAGAAAGAGTGAATAAGAATAGAAGTTTGTTCTTTAAAGGATCAATAAAAATTGACAAGACCCCACCAAATCGAAAAGAAAAAAACAAAGTACAAATAATATGAATAAGAAAGAAAATGGGTTATGTCACAACAAATCTATCTGAAATAAAAAGAGACAAGTATCAAAAGCTACACTTAAACTAATTTGGAAACCTTAAAAAAAAACAGACTTTTTTTTAAGCAGCTTGCCTACTTAAACTAACACAGATGAAGATAGAAAAATCTGAACACACTTCTGGTTTTACTGGTGAATTCTGACTAACATTCAAAAAAAGAATTGAAACTAATTCTCCTCAAACTATTACAGAATATATTGTTGTTGCTGTTGTTGTTGTTGACCATAGAGTCAGAACTGATACATAGCTGACCCTCTAGCAAGTTTTCAGAAGCAGTTAATCACATGGGAGGAGATTGCCCACCCTTCTCCCGAATGCAGAATATAGGAAAAGATGTAATGCTCCAAGAAGTTGTTCTATAATAGAAGCAAGCATAACGTTGATACCAAGACAGACGAACACATCACTGAAAAAGAAAATAGTATATCATCTCTCTCGAGAACATAGATACAAATTATTTTCAACAAAATTCTAGTTAATAGAATAATGCATGTTGTCGTTGTTATGTGCAGTCTAGTCACTTGCGACTCATAGTGACCCCATGTACAAGAGCCTTAAACCCTGCTGTATCCTGTGCCAACCTCACCATCTCTCACACACCCACTCCCACTATCCCAATCACTGAATCGATCCAACTCATCAAGGGTCTTCCTCTCCTGTGCTGTTCCTCCATTCTCCCAAACTATGATATCCCTCTCCAAGGACTGGTCCCTCCTTGCAACATGCCCAAAGTATGTCAGACGAAGCTTCAGAATCCTTACCTCCAAGAAGCAACCCAGTTTCACCTTCTCCAGGACAAACCTGTTTGTTCTCCTAGCAGTCTATATCATACAAAAAAAATTTTATTATGTTAAAATTGGATTCATAACAGGTATGCAGGAATAGTTCAACATCAGAAAATCAATCAATGTAAGCAACCTCATCAATAAAAGCAAAGGAAAACAATGGGAACATCTTTTAAGATAATGGAACTAATATCTTTAAATTAAAAACCAAAATCCCAAATCCACTGTCACCAAATTGATTTTGATCTCATTGTTGCTAGACACCATTAAGTCAACTATGATTCATAATGACCTTACAAATAACAGATCTGAATCCAAATCTTACCTTCTCCTATGCCATACACATCATCTCCGACATGTTCATGGCTATTATTACAATCACTGTGTTGATTCGTCTTATTAAGTATGTTCTTTGCTTTCATCAACCCCCCACCTTCCCAAGCATGCTGTCTTTTTCAAAGAATTGGACATCTCCTAAAAACATTCTTAATATGAGATGTAGCTTCACCACCTTGGCCTTTAATGAACACTCTGCTTGCACTTTCTCCAACTCATAGTAACCCTATAAAATAAATTAGAACTGCCTTGTGGGGTTTTGAAGGCTATAAATCTTCATGCAAGCTTACTACATCTTTGTACAGTGTGGAGACTGGTGGGTTCAAACTTCTGACCTTTGATTAGTGGCTAAACACTATAACTGCTGGACCACCATAACTTCTATTTTCTAATCACCAACAGAAGCAGCATCTACTTCCTAAATAACATGCCTCTGGAAACTCTATGAACTTTGATAAATATCGATAGGTGTAGAGGGGCTTCAGGTCTTTTGTTTATAGGACCGTTATGACTCATGCTTGACTCTAAGGCAATCAACAGCAACAACATAAAAATAAATTAAAAAGTGAAAAATTGATGTTATATATCTAAAATAAACAACATATGAAAGAAGAAGAAATGAAAACAAGCAAAACTTTGTGAATTCAATTTAAATAGGTAGGTTGTTATGCTGTTATGTGCCGTCGAGTCGTTTCCGACTCATAGCGACCCTATGCACAACAGCCCTAAACCCTGCTCTATCCTGCGCCAAC
>NW_006399764.1:1018317-1019573 GCF_000299155.1 Elephantulus edwardii | reverse complement strand
AAAAAAAAGAATTATGATGGTTGTCTTCTTGTCTGTAACCCTATTTAAAGTCTATTTATAGCCAGCTATTACGGTTCGTTAACTTTCTATGTTTACTCTACCACAATATGCGTGTTCCATAAGAAAACACATTTGTTGTCCCACAGTTCTGAAGCTGGGATTCTGAGTCATCTATTGGTTCTGTCTTCCCTAGAGCTTCCAACAGGTTCACACTAGTTCAATGCTCTGCTAGGAATACCATCTCACCCAGTAGTGGTGGCCAAGTTGAGCAGAGAAGCAAGCAAAAAATATTGAAGACTAACTACATGGAGAAGAGGGAATTCTCATACACTGTTGGTGGAATTGTAAAATAGTACAACCACTTTATAAGGCAGTTTGGCATTTTTTTCAGAAAGTTGAACATAGAAACTCTGTATGACCCAGCTATTCCACTACAAGGAATACACTCCAAGGAAATTAGAGAAGAAACACAAACACAGATTTGTACATCAATGTTCATGGCAGCATTATTCACCATTGCAAGATAACAGAAACAGCCTGAAAGTCCAACCACGACTGAATGGATTGAGAAATTGTGGTATATTCACACAGTGGAATATTATTCAGTACTCAGGAGTAACAATTTCAAAAAATACTACATAACTTGGGAGAGACTGGAGAGCATTATGCTGGGTTAACTATCTCAGTCTCAAAAGGACAAATATTGCATAAGACCATCACCATTAAAAAAAATGATAACTAGTAAAAGAAGTATGGAAACCCAAGGTGGAGAAAGGGTGGAGCAGAGGGATGAGGATGGGTTGGGGTGAAATCACAGGGTTATGCAATTTTGTGGGTAGAGGGAGGGGGTAAAGGAAATGGGAAAGATTGGGCAGGGAGCTGAAAAGACAGGGGAAGATGGGCACAGTAATGGTGATAAATTTTATAAAACAAATGTATGAGAATACAATGTGAATGAAGAATAGAGTGAAACACAATGTGATTCTTGTGTATACATAAGATCTTGTGAAAATGTAGATTTTGATTCAATATCCCTTGAGTTGAAATGGAATTTCTCAGCATAGGATTAAGCTAAATAAAACTGGTTCAAAATCCTCATTAAACTTGCACCCCCATGTTTATTGCAGCTTTGTTCACAATAGCAAGGAGTTGGAAACAACCTAAGTGCCCATCAGAATGGCTAGAGAAGCTGTGGTATATTCGCACAATGGAATACTATGCTGCATTAAAAAACAAGGAACTCATGCAATATTATT
>NW_006399764.1:1014346-1017667 GCF_000299155.1 Elephantulus edwardii | reverse complement strand
ACAAGAACAAACTTGGAGGAGGGTAGAGAGAATAGTGCAACAATGAATGAATGGAAACCCAAAATCTCTGTAAATGTTTATGAAAATTAATAAAATATAGAAAAAAAAATAAAAGCATTACAACCTTTAAAAAAAATCCTCATTAAACTGCCTTAGTAGTATATTGCGACTCTCTTACTTTTTGCCTGTATATTCATGGTACAGAGTCAATAAATTTTCTAAATTATAATGAGATGACTAGGGTGGGAGTAGATAATGCAAGTCCATTTAAATTCCATATTATAATATGTAAATTAGTTATTAGAACCTGGTAGCTTTATTGAAGCTTGATCTTACTGAAGGACCATTATGAAACATGATTTGTAATCATCTTTTTTTTTTCTGCTACTGCTATACAAAATGCTCATTATTGTAATTTAGATAATCATTAGTTATAGCATATAGTAGAAAACATTGTGGTAGACAGGGACTGTGGAAAGAATTCTGGGATTTGATCACTGGTCCATGAGAGGTCTACATAAGAGTATTGAGAAAACTTATTTAGAAGATAATTAAGAAAATATATGAGTTCAAGCATCTAGAGGATGAAATATATAATGAGTTTTGTTTGCATGAAAGGAGAGGTCAAGTTGAAAAGTAACAGGTGATAATTGATGAGACCTTCTATTATGTCCATCCACATTACATATAACTCCGACTTGTCCCTTAATAATATGTAAATTCATCTCACTTTGAAATTCTTGAATCAACTTCAATTCACAACAGATTTTCCATCACCTTTACCTTCCGGCACACAGGCAGCGCTTAAATCATGGGAAACTCTCCGTTTTGGGGGATGTTGGGTTGTTTTGGGGTGGTTTTTTCCCCCCCAGTGAATTAAATTAAAGCTCAGTAAAAACCATACATACTTGTTCTGATTTGCCTATAAATTTGACATGAAGATGCATTTGCTCATAGCCTAGAGATTGCCTGTAGAGGAAATAAAGAAAACATTTATGATCAGGGAAAAAAATCGCCAAAGTATAATGGTAGGGAGCTCAGATGGCTTAGTGATAGGAAGCTGCACTGCAATGCTGAAGACGCACAGTTCAAATCCACCCGCTGCTCCACAGGAAAAGGTTGAGAAAACTCCTGTGTGATTAAACTACCTCTGAAAACTCACCCGAGGGTGAACTGTGGAAAGGCTCTGACTCGATGGTACACAACAACCACAACATAATGGTACTAGGTGGATGAAATGGTCACAATTCAATTAGCTACAACTAATAACATTATACATAAACTCTGATACAATCATATGATGGAAATTGTAAAGCCATAGAGTGATATTTTGGAAGCAGGAGTGGCATCCACTTGCTAAACATCATGTCTCTGGAAACTCTATGAGCTTTTATTGATGTCAATAGTTATAGAAAGTCTTCAGGCCTTTTGTTCATAGGGTCGTAGTGAATTGTGTTAAACTCAACGGCAATCAGCAACAACAGAGTGATATTTATCGAGACTTAAGGAAGTCTAAATACTAAAGGAAAGAAATTGCAATTAATTGTGCAAATATTTTTATAATAATTCTTGGAATAAGTACATATTTTTAAATTATAAAAAATTAATTGCTGTATTTAATTATTTTATTTGGAAGTTGGGATTCAGAATAAAATTTTTCTTGGGCATTTTTATTAGACATGTTGCATACCTTATTTGCTATAATGTATAATGCAGAATGTGTTTCAAGTACTTCATCTAACTGAGTAAAAAATACCCTATACTGTGGAATTCAATTGAACAAAATTTCCAGAGCATCAGTTAAAGTTCTTTTGGTGTGAAGCATAATTCAACTCCGAAAATAATCAGTTTACAAGGAAAATTTAATTCAGGATATTCGGGTCATGCAAACTGAGCATCCATCATGAACATCCATAGGATACAAATAAAGATGTCTCAGATTATTTATGTAAATATTCAATTCTAAGAAAAATAAAACTATATGATGTATTTCCTAAATAGAAAATATTGATTCACTCAATACTTGAGACTAAACATGATTTATAGAATTGTTGTTGTTGTTGTTAGGTGCCATCAAGTTGAGTATGATTCATAATGACAGCAGAGCAATGGAACAGCAGATCTGAACTCTGTCCTATCCTGTGGGGTCCTCATCATCCCTGACACACTTGAGCCCCTTACTGCCATCACTGCCTCAAACTGTCTGCTTGAAGGTCTTGCTCTCTTTTGTTCATCCTCCATCGTTTCAAGCATGATCTCCCTTTCCAGGGAATAGCTTCTCCTATCAATACGCCCAAAATATGTGAGATGAAGCTTTGCCACCTTTGCCTCTAAGAAGCATTCTGGCTGCACTTTTCCAAGACATATCTGTTTGTTTTTACGTGCAAGCCATGGGATATTCAGTATTCCTCTCCAACACCACAACTCAAAGACATCAATTCTTCTTCTGCTACATTGTTCACCGTGCAATTCTCAGATGCATAATAAGTGATTGAAACATTGGAGAAACTCAGTATCAGCAGTAAAACAAAACCAGGCTGAGTGCTGGCTGACTGTGGAACAGAGCATCAGTTCATCTTGTGCAAGTTCAAACTGAAGCTTAAGAAAATTAAAACAAGTCCACAAGATCCAAAATACAACTTTGAGTCTATCTCAGATGAGTTTAAAAATAATCTCCAGATTAGATTTTAGACACTAAACACTAATGATTGAAGACCAGATGAATTGTGAGATGGCATTAAAGATATTATCCGTGAAGTGAGCAAAAGGTCTTCAAAGGCAGAGGAGGGGAAAAAAGGATAAATTGGATGTCAGAAGATACTCTGAAAATTGCACAAGAGGGTCAAGAAGACAAACAAAGGGAAGAAAAGCTGAATAAAAGTAAATGAATACAAAATTTAAAAGGGCAACTCAAGAAGACCAAATAAAGAATTATAACGGAATATGAAAAGAGCTGACGTTAGAGAATAAAAAAAGGAAGGCTTGGCATTTCTCAACTTGGAAGAACTGAAAAGCAAAGTCAAGCCTTGAGTTGCAATACTGAGAGAATCATGGAATATGTCTTGTATTTTATTTTCAAGAAAAATCAAATACCAGAAAATTTTAAAAAATTACCACATGGAAAATCACAAAACTAATGGTAGTATATTAATTGCACTTAGATGACACCGTTGGCCTATCCTTTATCTTTCTGAGTACTGTTATAACCCAATTAATTAATTAAGTCTGTGACCAGGTGATCAAATGGAAGACGTAAAATAGTCTTAAGTTAATAAAGTTGGACTTCTTGTGAAAACTTGTGTTTAAAAATGCATTAAAGAC
>NW_006399764.1:1013103-1014038 GCF_000299155.1 Elephantulus edwardii | reverse complement strand
GTGGTGGTGGTGGTGTACCCTTGAGCCAGAACCAACCCATAGCTGACCGGCTAGCAGGTTTTTAGATGCAATTAGTCACATGGGAGAAGACTGCCATATTTCTCCCATGGAGCAGCTGGTGGATTTGAACCACATGCCTTTGCAATAAATTTAATAAATACAACTTAGTAAAAATAGTTTTTATACTCTAGCTGCTTTTCACAGTGGTGGAATAGTAGTGAAACATGCTGATCTTATGGTTCTAGGGCAGGGAGGGAAGCTGAGGCTACCACCTTCTGGTGTGAAGATATTCCAGACTTCTGTCTCTTGGAATTGGGACATGCACTATGGAAGTGTTCCTGCAAACATCCATACATTCTCTGCTTTCAAGCATGGTCCTAAACTATGCCTTTATTGTACTGGTTGTATAGAATATCTCTAGAACGAATTCTCTAATGTGTAAAAATTTGACCCCCTGCCTAGGAATGGGGCATGAATTGACAAGAGAGTAATTGCCTACACTCGCTAAGTAAGAAAGAGGTTCTAACTGCTTCCTGTATTGTGTTCAACCAATTCCCCTATTTACCCCTTGACCACTTAATATCTTGTATCTCCAAATAATTTTCTCACTTGTCATCAGTATTACTATCTACAGATCATTTATGCTCACTTCCCCTGCTTTCATAAATCAGTTAACATCCCTCTATTCCCTCAAAGAAAATTATTTGCTGTTATTTTCCTTTACATTTGTTCAAGTGTGATTAAAACTCCTTTCCACCTTTAGTAGGTTTCTCATTTAGGCATTGTTGTTGTTGTTGTTATGTGCTGTAAACTCGTAGCAACACTATGTACAATAGCCGTAAACCCTGCTCTATCCTGTGTCAATCGCACTGCCTCTGACACACCCATCCCGATTACCCCAGTCACTGCATCAATCCACCTCATAGAGGGTCTTC
>NW_006399764.1:1003649-1004596 GCF_000299155.1 Elephantulus edwardii | reverse complement strand
TCTGTTTCAGTGCAGTGTATACATTATTGAACCAATCTTTCTCAGTTTCTCCCCAACCCCAAGGTCAGTCCTGTTTTACAACAGTGGCACCATGCAGTATTTGCCCCTTTGTGACTGAGATACCTCACTCAGTATAATGTCCTCCAGGGTCACCCATTTTGAATAATATTGCATTAGTTCCTTGTTTTTCAATGCAGCATAGTATTCCATTGGGTGGATATACCTCAGCTTCTCTATCCATTCGTTTGTTGATGGGCCCTTAGGCTGCTTCCAACTCTTTGCTATTGTAAACAAAGCTGCAATAAACATGGGTATGCATAATCAGTTGCTTTAAAAAAAATTTTTTTTGGCTTCCTTCCTCCATTCCCAAGATTCCCAAGTGCTTCCCTGGTATTGGTTATAGGACTCACTTGCCTTGCTCTGGTGACATAGTCTATAGTGAGTTGAATTGCTAATCCATAAAATGTACTTTATTTTGTTTAGGAGTGCTAATGGCTTGTGGTAAGAAGCTACACTGCAGTTCCAAATGTACATGGTTCAAATCCCCAGGATAAGAAAGCGCAATCTCCTCCTGAGTGATTTACTGTCTCTGAAAACCGGTGGGAGGGTCAACTGTGTGTTGGTTCTGACCACACAAAGAGCAATAAACCTAGAATCTAAGGATATCAGGAGCCTTGATCCTGGAATTCGGTATTTAAGATATGTAGTGAAAAAGTAATTTGCAGAAAGAGAAGAATTTAATGAAACAACATATGAGCAAGAGCCAGAAGTCCAGGCTGGGTTTAGAAGGGGTCATGGTACTAGGGATATTGTAGCTAATGCTAGATGGATCTTAGCTGAAAGCAGGGAATACCGAAAGAATGTCTAACTGTGTTTCATTGATTATTCAAAGGCATTTGACTCTGTGGCCTATAACAAGCTGTGGCTGACTCAGAAGAATGGGAATC
>NW_006399764.1:990920-1003549 GCF_000299155.1 Elephantulus edwardii | reverse complement strand
CAGAGGCGGTGCAGTTGGCGCAGGATAGAGCAGGGTTTAGAGCTGTTGTGCATAGGGTCGCTATGAGTCGGAAACGACTCGATGTCACATAACAACAACAACAACAACAACAACACCATGCTTAACTAAATAAATTAGACAACATTTAGTAAGAGTTCATTTAAAATGTCCTCAAATTCTTTGATTCCTAGTATTAAACTTTATTTTTCAAAGTAAGATAACACAATTAAGACAATGATTACATCAACCTGACCAATTATGTGAGCAGGTCCAATGAAGCATGAATAAATGAAAGATAAGTCCTATATCTGATGCATCACTTCTGATCTGATGAGATAAAGATAGACCTCTGGTGACTTAGTGTGTAAAGAGTTGTACTGCCAACCTCAAGTCAGACAGTTCAAAACCACCAGCTGCTTCATGGAAGAAAAATTGACAATCATCTCCCATGCAATTTATAGCCTCTGATGACCTGGGAGAGGGTCAGTTGTGAGCCTATTCTGACTCAATGGCACCATGACAACAACATAGTATAATTAAAATATTCTAACTGATAAAACCAGAGAGAAATAATTGCTGAAAGGAATGGGTTATGGTTATAAATAAGACTGCTAAGCTTTGCATATCCATTCTGACTGAAGAATATTTTAGTTCTTAACTTGAGTTATTCTAATTGAGACTTCAATGGATTGGGTTTTGTTTTGCTTTCTTTTTCAATAAGAGCCTTGGCAGGGGCTCAGCACAGGTAATCTATGGTCTGAGAGGATGAGGCATTTGTATTACACCTATAATCTACATTCATTTCAAGAGGTAGAAGCCTCTGACTATGCACAGAGCCAAAGGTGTGGGGAAAGGGAGGTGAGCTTATGTACAATGTTCTTGTAGTGGCAAAAAAAAAAAAGTAAATTAGTGAAGGTGTAGATGAGGCCATTACTGCTGCATTTTGATCATTTAAGAAGCCATCTGCACACACCACCAGAAGTAACCCAAAACTGAATGAAAGAACTTCATGTTTTCTTAAGCATTCTGTGCAGCCATTCCATTAACTTCTAAGTAGAGTCGTTTTATGACTTAAATGTGATAGATTGAACAAAACATTTCCGTTTTTAGTCACCAAAATGGGAGTATCTGAAAATTATTATCCTAGAATGATAACCAGTGAAGGTCATGGGTGACAGTGAGGGAAACAGGAAGCAGAGTGATGAGTGTCCCAGTTTTGCAGAGTATTTACCTCTGAGATAAACCTTGGCTTTCCTTTTCAAGGATATTCTGGTGTAGGCAAAGGTAATGCTATTATTCTCCGTGGAAGTACACAATGATAGAACAGTGGGAACACTTAAAAGGTGCCCTTTACCATTTTCATATAAAGGGAAGGCTGAAAGGCCCTATTCATTAATTTATGATGTCATTATAAAGTGCCTTGGAAACCAAGGTTCATGAATGTAAATTGCAGGGGAAGCAATTGACATAATTAATGAAGGAGAAAATGTTCTTTAAAAAATGTTTCTACAGCCAGAGCTTAGATATAGTGTTCTTTGCAAAGTGTGAATATTAGAGTTAATATTTGGATTAGAGATATTTCCTCTCTTGTGCAGCCATAAGGCAAAATGAGTGTTAGAGTCTCTGACCATCTTCACTAATTCAGAAGAGTACTAATGTACATCAGAGGTCTTGATCAGTTGTGAACTTGGACAGTCACTTTTATATGTACATAATATTCAGATACTCCACAATGTTGTTAAAATTAATTCACATACAGAACTGACAATTTAAAACAGGATGATAAACATAAAATCACCAACTTATTTTGCTAGGTCCTTTACCTTCAATCTAATTTTATAGTGTACACTGATTATAACAAAAACAATGAAAAGTAAATATATCATATTCCCTCTTTGAGCTCAGATAGCTTCTTCTGTAGGGAGTTGGTCCACTAACCCAAACTCTCTGCCTCTCAAGTGGCCTGAACCCACCAGAGACTCTGTAGGAGACGATGGAAAGACTCCTGCCTTGGGCTTTACACCCTCAGAAACCTCAGGAAGAGTCAGTTATGAATCTATTCAACCTTGACGGTAATGAGATTTTTTTTTGTTTTTAAATATCACTTTATACAAAGGTTTGATTCCATTATATAGCAACAACTAGAAAAATATTACAATTGATTTGTTTTATCTTAAATAATACTGACAATTATAGTGTTCAAAAGATGTTTTCAAAGAAGGCTCAAAAATGAAGCTAATTTAGATTTTGTACTATGTTTATAAATTTATATATAGCAATATTTTAGCTGTGTGGAACAGCACTGGAATAAAACTAAATATAAGATAGAATTACAAACTATTAGACAAAGACTATTCTTACATTTCTTAGGACCAAGCAATTGAGAATATTTTATTCATCTTCACTTGAACAATCATCAAAGCTAAAATAGCAGATTATTTTCACAATGATTCACTAATCACCAATTTTAAAGTAATAATAAAATTATGTTCATGATTTTTTTACCTATTACCTCATTTCTTCTAAATTTTCTTTGATCTATGTAAGAATAACAAATGTGATTCGATCTATTTTCCAATAGAATAGAACAATAATGAAGGAAAACAGTGAAAACAAAAGTTTACACATCAATACCAATGTTTACATCTTAGGGCACACTTATAAAAACATATGTTAATGATAAAATATATTTTCCTTGATTGCTTTATTTTTTACTTTGGGAATATGTCTCAAAAGTGCTTTTGTTTTTCTTTCAGGGCACCCTTATTATTAGTTCCTGGAGTGAAGATTTACCCTAGCAGAGTTTTCCTTTATTTTAGCACTTACCTGTGGTAGAGCCTTGTGGTGGGTTCAAGTTTTGACTCTACCCGGTATGAATCTAAATGTATTGTCCTAATGGCTTTCAAGGCAACTCTAGTGGCAAGAAACTGTACTGCAATCCCAAAGGCATGTAGCCCGAACGCACCAGTTGCTCCTCCGGAGAAAGATGAGTAATCTCTTCCTATGTGATTTACTGCCTCTGAAAACCCGCTAGAGGGTCAACTATGCGTTGGTTCCAGTTCGACAGTACAGAACAACAACAATGACTTTCAAATAAAAAAACTCAAAGCTATTAAGTCAGAACTGACTCAGCCAACCCCCCAGCCAGTTTTCAGAGGCTGATAATTACACACTGGAGGAGATGATCCATCTTTCTCTTGTGAAGCAGCAAGTGGATTTGAACCTCAGCTTTTGAGTTGACAGCATGTGTTCCTACCCACTAGGCCACCAGTGTTCTCTTAATTACTTTAGGGAACTATATTTATTAGATCAGGGAACTGGTTTGAGGCTGTGAACACTAATGAACAAAGACCAGATTAGCTATGGGAGGATAGTAAAAAATCATTACAAAGACAGGGAGGAAGAAAAGACAGAATCAGAAGAGACACTGAATATTGATTGTACTAGAGCACCAAGAAGCCAAAGCAAATGAAAGAAATTAGGAAGTTCTGGCACTGAACAGAAAATTTCAAAGGGCAGCACAAGAAGACAAAGTATTAGAATGAAATGTGTAAAAATCTGAAGTCAGAAAATCAAAAGGTATAAACTTACTTTGCATATCTTAAGCTGAAGAAACTGAAGAACAAATTCAAGTCTCGAGTTGCAATACTGAAGGATGCTGCGGGCAGAGTACTGAATGATCCAGGAAGCACCTCTATGAGATGGGAGGACACATAGACACTGTACCACAAAGAACTGGCTGACATGGAAGAAATTCATGAAACAACATATGACCAAGAAGCAGTGATAATGAAGGATGAAGTTCAAGCTGCTCTGAAGGAATGGGCAAAAAAGAAAGCCCCAAGAACGAGGGCATACTAATTTGCATATTTCAGAGAGAAAAGATGCAGTCTTGGACATGCTCACCAGGTGGTGCAAAGAAATCTGGAGGACAGCTACCTGGCCAACTGACTGGAAAAGATCCATATTTATTCCCATTCCCCAAAAAGTGACCTGATAGAGTGTGAAAATTATCAAACACTATCATTAATATAACACACAAGCAAAATCTTGCTGAAGATTATCCAAAATCGACTGGAACAGTACATCAACTGAGAACTGCCAGAGTGCTAGCTGGGTTTAGAAGAGGCAGTGGCATTGGGGACAGCATAGCCAAAGTCAGATGAATCTTGGCTAAAAACAGAAAGTACCAGAGGAATGTATATCTGTGTTTCATTGATTATGCAAAGGCATTTGACTGTGTGGATCACAGCAAATTGTGGCTAACCTTAGAAGAATGGGAATCCCAGGACACCTGATTGTGCTCATGTGAAATCTATACTTGGACCAGGAAGCAGGGATCAGAATAGAGCAAGAAAACATTGCATGGTTTAAAATCGGGAAAGGAGTGCATCAGGGATGCTTCCTATCTACATACCTTCCAATTTGTATGTGGAACAGATCATTCAGGGGTCTGGATTTTATAAGGAGGAATGTGTCACCAGGTTTGGAGGAAGACTGATCAACAACCTGTGTTATGCAGAGGACAAAACTTTGCTTGCTAAAACTCAAGAGGACCTAAAGCATTTGCTGCAAAAGGTCAAGAAATTCAGTCTCCCTTACGGATTGGAGCTGAACATCAAGAAAACAAAGATTCTTCCATTGTGAAGAGAGTGAGATTGTTCACAATTTCAGCTAGTTTGGCTCCACAATCAACATTCTTACTTAGCACTAGCAGTTACGAAATCAAAAGATGAATTGTATTGGGAAAATCTGCCGTCAGGGCTCTCTCCAGAGTACTGAAGAGCAACAATGTCATTCTAAAGATTAAGGTGTGCCTGATATTTGCAATGACTTGCTGCACATCAGGGAGTTGGACAGTGACTAATGATGTCAGAAGAAGAATCCTTTAAGTTGTGGTGTTGAAGAATGTTGAGCATACCATGAACTGCCAAAAGAACAAACTGGTCTGTCGTGGAGAATGTGAGACCAAGTTGCACATTGGAGGGAAGGATTTTGACACTCCATCTCACATACTGTGGGCATGTCACCAGGAGGGACTAGACCTTAGAGAAGGACATCACTCTTGGAAGACTGGAGGGACAACTCAGGAGAGAAATACCCTGAATGAGATGGATTGGCACAGTAACTGGAGTAATCCCAGCAGATGTGCTCAAAGCAGTGAGATTGGCTCAGGATAGGACAGACTTCAGAGCTATGAGTCCTAGTTGACTGATGGCACATAACAATAACAACAATCGGGCATAACAAATGGGCCCTCAGCAGGATAACAATTCAAAAGCAGTAAAACTTTTTTTTTAACCCACAAATCGATATACCTAGGAAAGCTATCATTCATTTGGTGACTTATCCTGTGATCTTCTCTAAGCAGTTGGTAAAGGAAGTAGGATGTCAAGAAGATACATCTTTCATCCCAGGAAAAACGCTTCTTCTGCCTTTACAAATAAATTCAGATCATTTCTGCAGCCATTTAGGTAGCTACATCCTCAATTTAAAAACAAACAAAAACAGAAAATCAATCACAACAAGAGCAGACACTTAAAGAAGGGTGTACAGTGAACAATGTTTTAAAACAAAGCTTTACCTTATTTTTTTTAATCTTAATATTCTTCACTAAATAACATTAAGGCAAGTGAAATCTGTGTCAATGTGGGGGCTCTCACACAGGGACAGTTAGGATAAATATCACCCTACATAAAAACCAATTTAAAGATGTATTAGATTATCTCCACACAAACCCACACACAAGAGGAGAATAATTTATACTCTTCAGACTTAGTTCTCATATATGTCATAGTAGTGAGATTAATGGAAAACAAATCCCCAAAGCCAAAGCCAGAACAAATCTGAGCTACAACAGCATTATGGTCTTTGTTACTTCAGAGTTTTAGACCAGTTTTCATGAACCTACTCGTTGGTTCAGCAGAGAATGTAAAAGATGATGTTTAGGATGTTATAGGGAAGCATTGAGCCTAAAACATATCTGGATTATTTTTTTCAACTATCTCCGCTTTACCTGTATCTGTTGTTGTTGTTGCTGCTATGTGCCATCAAGTCACCTGTGGCTCATGGTGACTCTACACACAAATTCTACACAGAAAGGCAAAATTTCTATATGAGGATTTCTGGTAACTTGTCTAAAGACATCTAATGAAAAACACCTGTATCTCCAAGGCCCTAGGCATTTGTTGTGGCTTCTTTTCTTATCTCGATAAGTATTCACAGTTTTTTACTTAATAGTCTAGTCTTTGGCTTTTAAAGAATCCCCTATTAGTTTACATTTCAGTCCTCACAGACTTCGCTCTTGGCGCTGCCTGTGATGTTCCTACCTTGTTAACCCATGGGTGAGTGGTAAGCGCTTGCCTCTCTTCCAGTTATTCAGCTCACACCTGGGGATCCATTAGCTGTGCAAGAACTCAAGGGCTTGTCTGTACTTGACCTTCAATCTGTTTGGTCTGGGACGTCCTACCGCACTTCAGCCGACTTAATTGGCTCAGTGGTGACTTACATTATCTCGCTGCTCATTTGCCTTTTTCTTCTGATTCTTGTCTTGGCTTCCTGGCCTGTTTAGTTTTTTGTTTCTTCTCTATGGACCACTCTTTGATGAAAACTGTTCCAAAGGGAGCTGTGGGGACTCTTAATCTGCGGTAAAATTAATTGGAATTTGAAGAGCACTCCCTAAAGAAACACCTTCCTAGATATAAAAAGCTAGTTAGTTCTCCCGCCACAAAAAATGTCCACATCTTTGAAACACAATCTACTTAAATATGCAGAGACAGTCTTCATTCTGTGCTCTGGTTCAGCTCTACCACCAAATCCCGTGGCTGAATCCTTCCATGAAAAGACAAAGACTGTCAAATTGGGTTAAAAAAAAAAAGAAACACTAAGTCAAACAATGCACTATCCACAAGAAACTTACATCAAATGAGGGATAAAGAACAGTTGAAAAATCAATGTGAAATATTGGCAAATGCAAATGTGAAAAAAGACAAAAAATATTTAACATTTCACCTGAAAAATTTAGATATAATATTAAAAGCAATCAACAGTACAAAAAGCCACATTTCTAAATTATAATAGGCACAATTTGTGCTTAACTACTATTATAAGGAGGTAGGGGAAAGCAAGCATGTAAATCACTAGGATTTCAGAGGTTACTGGGAGATTGGGGGATGAAGGAAAAGGAAAGATTCAATAGGGACTTGAGAGGATGGAGCTTAGAGCATTAGTAATTAATGATATAAAGTACAATGTTTATGAATGATTGTATAAAACACAAAGTACATGAATGAAACACAATGTAAAGATTGTCTAAAGCACAATGAAACACAATGTAAAAGATAGTATACAAACCAAAAATAGTATGAGGGGGAGGAAAACACACATCTGTTTTCTTTTTGGTTTTGTTTTTCCTGTTACCACTTTTATCATGTCAGGTTTTTGCATAATCTTATAGCAGGGATTAGCAACCTTTCAGAAAGGATTTTATTTTTGTGACACATAGAGTTTTAATTGGTCTCTATGAAAAGAGAAACCTAACTCAAACTGGAAAACATTCTCTAGTTGCTTCCTTCTCTTTTGCATTTTCTCTCCGTATCCAAATGTTTCACTTAGAGAGGCATGTGAGTTAAGATATTTTCCTTTAAAAATAAGAACTTCTGAGAAGATTAAATTTTTGCCCTTTAGTTTTCTGATCTCAGGAGAGAGTCTTCCAATTATGGGTAGCCATTTAAGAAAGAAAAAAATAAGGGGAACATTTCAAACCACTGTATGGTTGTGGGTTGTTGTTTGCTGATGAATTGCAACACACCCACAGCTGACTCTCCAGTGGGATTTCAGAGGCCATAAATCTCATAGAGGAGACTGTCCGTCATTCTTCCACAGAGAATCTGGTAGATTCAAACTACCTGTCTTTGGGACTGCAGCACACAACTTGTTACCACTAGGCCACCAGAGCTTCTCTGGTTGTATGTAGTCTTCAGGACTTATTTCTGGGCTGGGAAAATGTGTCCCGACCTGATCAGAAAGTTAGGAGGGAACCAATGTAATGTAATGTTGATAAGTATTCAGTTAAAGGACTTCTTATGGAAAGTTTAGGAGAGCCCTGGTGATGCAGCCAGAGGGAGTTTCGGTGTAAAACCAAATACCATGACTCTCCGGCAATTTGTTTGTTTTTTGGTTGATTGGTTTTGTTACAAATCACAATAGATTATAAGTATATAGATACATTTCATTATTTTAACAATAAAATTTATTACATCTTCTCTAGCCTCACTTGCCCTCCTTTTCCTACACCCATCCATCTGCTAATCTCTTCTCCCCTTTCCTCTCTTCGAATCCCTGTCAACCCTCCATGATTGTTAGTATGATTCTGTAGGACATTCTGCTAAGAGAAATAATTCAAGTCACCAAAGGACAAATACTGTACAAGGCCATTGTTAAAAACTAGAATGGTCAGAAGAAGCGAGCAGGAAATGAACAGAGAATGAATGTCTTACTGGAATAGGTGAAGGTCAGTATGAAATGACTGGACCATCAGGCATTGATTGTGCGTATTACAATTAACAATCTGGAACAGGAGATACGTAATTGATTGACTTGGGAGGAAACAAAGCTGAAGAAAAGGTCACACTTTGGTAAGGTCTTTGTATTTAACAGTTGAATCAAAAGAAACTTTGTAACAGTTCTGCATTAACTACATTTCAATGAAAGCAAATCAGGTGACTGATAATTAAATCAATGCAGATTGCACTGAAATTCCTATCAGTAGATACTCAGTGCCTTCTATGAGAGAGTAGGTTTTCCTTCATTTACAATTTCATCTGCTATCACCTGATTTGTAGACAGTGAGTTCAAGGTTCCACTTAACGACTCAAGAGTCAGTGAAAAACATTTCCAACTAAATTAATAAAAACAAACATACCCTTCCCATGATTTGTTTTCAGATTACCAGAGTACCATTGAAAGATTATGAAGAAGTTAACTTTTAACCCTTCTCAGGTAGAAGCCATAAAACCTCACAGGACTTTTGCCCTCTTTTAGAAAAACAAGGCCATAAAACGGGCTCACCCACATCTGCGAGTACAGATAAGAGAAATTCCAGGAATTGTTTTTCTGAACTTTACTCCCCACTCCCCCACCCCTTGCCGACCCGACCCCGCTTGCCGCGCTCACCAACTTGCTTTTAAATGTACCAATCAGATAGTTTTCCTCGCTTACTCGCGTGCACCAAATTATTACCAATCAGAACTGCCTACCTCAGTGTATATTCAAATACACCAATCAGCAACCCTCCCTGTGTGTTAGCCCATGTTTGCGCGGGTTATTGCCTTTATAAGCTGTATGTACCCTTAGCTCGGGGCTCAACTCCTCTGCCTCTGCGTAGGTCAAGAGTTGTGCCCCAGCGTGCTGGAAAGATTAAAACCTCATGCTGTTTGCATCTGCTGTCTGAGATCTCTCCAAAGTTTTATAGAGCAATGAAGTCAATCTAGACACTAAGGTGCACCTAATTTAAGCCCTGGTTTTCACAATTATTTGCTATGCGTCAGAGAGCTGGACAATGATCAAAGATGACAAAAAAAAAAAAAATCAATGCCTCTCTCTGAGTTGTGGTACTAGAAAAGCGTATTGAACATACCATGAATCACCAAGAAAATAAACAGGTCAGTCTTGGAGAGAGTGAAACCAGGCTGCTCCTTGAAGCAAGGATTCTGAAGCTCTGTCTCACATACTTTGGGCACATTGCTATGAGGGACCAGTCCTTGGAAAAACGTATGATGCTTGGAAAGTGGAGGGACAGCACAAAAGCAGAAGACCCTGGATGAGATGCATTAACACAGTCACTGAGGTAATGGGGTAGATGTGTTGGAGATAGTGAGAGTGGCTCAGGATAGGACAGGGTTCAGAGCTATTGTATAGAGGGTCATTATGAGTTGCAGGTGACTGGCTGGCACATAATTACAGCAATCAACTCATGGTCACTATCCATGGTTCTATAGATACGTAAAGACGCAATGAGAGAAACAGGGAAGAAACGAGCGTAGTACATACACCAAAGACAGGTATAGAAGCAAGCTTTCCACACAGTGAAAGGCAGATACCTGATATTTCTGTGCATATGTACCTCCAAATACAGGTAAATAATTTCTGAAACAACCATGAATTAGAGGGCTCAGGTGGCCTAGTGATAAGAAGCTGCACTGCAGTCCTGAGGCACATGGTTAAAATCCACCGCCTGGTACTGGAGAAAAGGATGGGAATCTCGACTCATGCGATTTACTGCCTCCGAAAACCCACCTAGTGTCAGTTATGAGTCAGTTCAAACTCGATGGTACACAAAAACAATATGAATTACTTAAATCATTGCTTCTTAAGAAAATTAGTAGTTATTCTTAATACAAAAAAATGAAGCCAAACACACTTGTAACATTATATGTACTAAATACGAACATGCTTTTTTTTTTGGTCTGACCTAAAACTTGTTGTTTAAATTGATGAGGACACTAAAGTCATGAAATGAAAATATATTTCTTTTTTAAAACTCAGTAAAATAAGAAAACTTTCCACATTAGTAAATAGCATCATTTTATGCTGTGAATTTACTATTGCCTCTAGAAGGCCCTTGATAGTAAATTAATTACGTTTTGGTTCCATTATGGTGTCAGCTAATTTGGAAATCCATTATTTATTTGGCACTAATTTAGCCTAGGAAATTAATTAGAAAGGGCTTGGGAAAATAGATGATTCAATATAGAAATCCACATCATGACAAAAAAGACAAGATTAAAAATATTATTTAGAGACGCCAACTGTTAACAATAGATGAGGACACTGTCAGGAGAGCATTCCTTCTTCCTGAAGACAGCACACTCCGGAAGGAGAATTTGGAAACCAAATTTAGAAATTGCCTCTAAGAAAAGAAATTCCTGTTGAACAAGAGTTGCTTGCAAAAAGAAGAGGAGCCTCATGAAGAAGAAGCAAACTTAACTTAGTGCTTTTGCATCCTTGGTTAAACTCTGATACTCAATCAGAGTGTAATAAGAAAATTGGGAATAAATGATTAAAAGAAGACCTACAATAAAGGAAGGCTATTAAAACAACAAGAACAACAACAAAAAGATGTCCGCTATTGTGTACACATTAGCAGAGCTGTTAGGATTCTGTCCTTGTCCATGACAGTGCCCATTCCATTGTGTGAATATACCACAATTTTTCAATCCATTCAGCTATGGCTGGACATTTGGGCTGTTTCCATGTTCTTGCAATAGTGAATAATGCTGCTATGAACATTGGTGTTCACATCTCCGTTTGTGTCTTAACACTCTGGAAGGCAGTTTGGCATTTACTCAAAAAGCTGAACACAGAAATCCTGTATGGCCCAGCTGTAATGCATGTCTAGGGAAATGAGAAAGATCTTGCATGTGGAAAGGTATGCTCAACTCTGCTTAGTTACTAGAGGATAGAAGTTTAACCAATGCTTTTTGTTCATGGAGACTGGGATATTTCAGGTGCTCTATTCAGGATATTTTCCAAGTGCTGAGACAAAGATGTTTCAGACTTTATATTAGAGAAAATGTCTTATGTAAATTCAGATTAAATGAAATGCTGAGGAAGTGTAAGTGACAATTATAACAACAAAGAAAAGGATGAAAAAGGATCGTCTCATTTCCCCCTCTCTTTTTGTTTCAAAACAGTCAGTTCCCCAATAGTTACTAAATTATCTTTAGACTAAAGTTAAGATACTTCACAATATGGCTTCAGAAATAACTTTCACTCTATATAAAAATCATTGAATCAGAGCTATGTGTAAATATCAAATCAAAAGGTCATGTTAAATTAAAAGGTCAAATTAAAATATTAAGTTAAAAGGTTATCAAAATAAACCACTCATCCAATACTTGAGTTCCCTCTAATAGCCCTACCACATAAGCAATTTGATACATTTTAATACCTTCAATGGTGGTAAATGTTTTTCCCCAAACAGCGATTTGATATGACTACTGGATCAAGTGGCAAGAAGCTGCACTGTAATCCTGAAGGCATGCAGTTCAAGGCCAATGGCTGCTCCAAGGGAGAATGACAGGCAATCTCCTCCCATGTGATTAATTACCTCTGAAAACCCGCTGGAGGATCAGCTATGGGTTGGTTCCTGCTTGACAATCCACAACAAAAGCACTGGATAATTACTTATTGTCTCTGAGTATTTCTCTCTAACTGTTAGCTCACTCCTGTGTCCACTACGCAGCTGTATGGCACGGTGGGCTTACATGTGGTCCTTGAAGTTACTGCTCTGTTAGACTTATTCTACAAATTTTTGCTCTACAACTGTGGGTGAGTTTCACAATGCTTGTATGATCCAGTTCATTGCCATTGAGTCAGAACCAATGCATAGCTGACCCTCCACTGGCTGTAAATCATAGGCGAGGAGCCTGACAATCTCTCTCCCACAGACCAGCCATTGGATTCAATCCACCAGAGATGAGGCCTTTGGGTCAGTAGTGTAACTCCCTACAAACTATGTCTACTACCACAGCTCCCTGATTAGATCTTCTTATCTCCTGGGATTGTTGTGCATAAATGTTCAGTCAGTAGCTATTAGCCGTAATTATTTCCACTTTACACACACCCTT
>NW_006399764.1:963412-989147 GCF_000299155.1 Elephantulus edwardii | reverse complement strand
CTCTGGAGACTAAGGTGCATCTGATACAGGCCATGGTCTTTGCAATCACTTGTTATGCATCAGAGAGTTGGACAATGAGTAGGGAGGATAGAAGGAGAATTGATGCCTTTGAGCTGTGTATTGAGTGTACCATGGACTACTAAGAAAGCAAACAGATTCAGCCTGGAAAGGGTTAAACCGGGCTGCTCCTTGGAGGCAAGGATTCTGAGGCTCCGTCTAACATACTTCGGACATATTGTAAGGAGGGACCAGTCCTTGGAGAGGGACATCATGCTTGAGAGAGTGGAGAGATGGCGCAGGAGAGAAAGGCCCTCTATGAGGTGGATTGATCCAGTGACTGGGGAAATTGGGGTGGGAGTGTCAGAGACAGTGTGATTGGCACAGGACAGAGCAGAGTTTAAGGCTGTTGTACACAGGGTTGCTATGAGTCATAGGCAACTCGATGGCACATAACAACAATGTAATAAAATATCCATGGACTTGAACAAGCCCATTTCTCCCCCTAATGCAGTGTGGTTGGCAGCAGCAGCATGGTTTTCATGTACTATACTGCATGAGAGATAATATGGCTAAGGTTGCCGGAGTCTCTTCATCAGCTAGCTAATGATTCACACTTTTAATTTAATTGTAAGAAAGAGAATTCTTTTCAGATCAGGCTCCAGGGGAGGGAAATGCAAAACTGAAGGATGTCCCTTGATGAGCCATTCCACTAAGCCTTTCCTTTGCTTGTTTCCCAGCAGCAAAGAGAGATCTTTATTGCTTGTCCTACAAAAGCTTTTGTAATTTAAATTTTTCCACCTATACCTTGAATACAAGGACAAATGTGTTGATAATAACTCCTTTGCAGATTCTTTATGACAATTCATTCAGTGAGGATCAAATGAATAAATGCATGGAAGTCACTAATAATACAATCTGACATGTAAACAGTGTTTCATAAGCGTTAGATGTAAGGTGTTATGTAATGTTATTGCTCTACTGACTTTAGTATCCAGTCTCTATTAGAAGTAAAAGAACACAGAGAATAAAAGCGTGAAAGCAGGAGAAATTGTATGGTAAGCTCTGTTGTTGCATGCTCTCAGGTCAGAACCAACTCGTACCTGACCCTCCGGGTGGTTTTCAGAGGCAGTGAATTGTAAGGGAGGAGAGTCCCACTCTTCTCTAGGGAAGCTGCAAGCGAATTCAGATCACATGCCTTTGTGATTACAGGGCAGCTTCTTCCTTGTAGATCATAAAGGCTCCCTTATTACGCTCTGCTGTGGTTGTAGTGGACCGTCCAGTTGGAGCGAACTCATAGCTGAACCTTCAGCAGTTTTCAGAGGCAGTTTTAATTGTTCCCACAGAGCAACTTGAGGATTTGAACTGTGAGCCTTGAGGATTGCAGCGCAGCTCCTTACCCCTATTTTATTACATGGCCAATAAAGAGTTAAAGAATTCTTTTGGCCCATTCCAGAAGTTTCCAGGGGCAAAACTAGAGGCAGCTTCTACATTCCTTGAAGTACAAAACTTTTTCTCTCAGTTGTAGGTAGCAGAGGGATCATGGTAAACATCAAGGAATTGACCCTTGTGGGTGTAGGTAGAACTCTCTTTCTTCTATGCTCATGTCTTGAAAGGGTAGTAGCATCTCTGATAGACCAAAGTAAGCAAGGATAAGTACACTGAGTGATGAGAAAAGAAAATGTTATTAAATAATGGTGGAACATTGGCTGAGGGAAGGTCACATCTCAGTTAGATTAATGTGTCCTGATATTTGAACAACTGCACACACTATGGAGCGCAGTAATTATGGAGCAGGGTAATTTTTCTTCCGACTAACTATCCTTCTCTTATGTAAATGTCCTCCACTACAATGATTTTGTTCTTTTTTTTAACTTTAAGAACATAAATCACTTATTAATTTCCTTTTGCTTAGTCTTTAAAAAATATATTAATTTTGAGTGGTTTTTTGTTATATAATCTTTTAAAGCAAAACAATGGTGCTTTTCTCTTTCCTTTAGGCTTAAATGAGAAAAGTTCTGTTTAGGTTGAACGTGTTCTAACAGTTCTTGATAGGTGTAGTTTGTATTTCTTCTCCCTTTTTACTAATTAGAAAAGTAATTGCGGTTTTATAGATTAGTAAGTAGTTTAAATACAGATCCTATTATCATATGTTGAGTGTCTAGCAGTTATGTGGTTTGGCCATATTATTATGTGGATAGGATGTCAGCTTCTGGTAATTAATGTCCAACTGCATGAGATGAGAAGGAGATTTTAATCAGAATCAATCTCTCTTCATTCTCTTCCTGGCATCAGGACATAAAAAAGCAGAGAGGAGGTTTGGGAGGGGATGGGGACCTGTGGGCTTCAGGAGCAGCATGGACTCCTTAGCCTTGTTCCCCCTATAATTGACTGCACACTTGTGTGTGTGATGGGCCACTATCTGTCAGCTTCAATTAGACTTTCTCGCATTCATGGGAATTTCCTTCCCTGACAGTATGAAGAAATACAGGTGCTGGTGGAGCAAATGGTGAGTTGAAGTATCTTTGTCTGCCTAAGGATGTATTTTCTGGAAGAGAAGCCATTGACTACCTGTCCTTTGATCAGCAGGAGACATGTCTTTGAGACAGAGATTTCTAGTGGACTTGGGAATATGTCCTGCTGGTGGCCTCATGTGTTGCAATCTGTGTTGTAATCCTGAAGAAACACAGTTTGACTCCTCAGCTGCTCTCTGGGAGGAGGATGGACAGTCTGCCCCGTGTTATTTATTGCCTCTACAAACCCACTAGAGGGTTAGCTATGGGTCAGTTCTCACTCGACAGTACTCAACAACAACAACAACCTGCAACTCACAACTTTACTACAAATAAGCTAGGGAGAAACTTCCTGGGTAAGGATTTGCCTTGCCAACCCAAAGGCAGATGGTTCAAATCCACCAGTTGCTCTGGGAGAAAGAGATGGGAAATCTCCTCTTGTGTAATTTACAAATTCTAAAAACCACTTGAGGATGAGCTATGGAGTTGGTTCTGGCTCGCAGGCAGTTAATTAGTTAGTAACACATAGTTGTGAGGAGAAAGATGGAAAGATTCCTCCCATTAATTGGATTTCTAGCATTGGTTATGAGATTGAAGGTCATCATGATTCAGAATCGACTCTGTGGCAGAGAGAATGATACATAATTAAGGAGCTCTGGTGGCACAGTGGTTAAGCCCTAAAAAGTCAAGGGTTGAAGCACCAGCTGCTCCACGGAAGATGTTCTTGTTGTTATGTGCAGTCGAGTCGCCTGTGACTCATAGCGCCCCTAGGTACAACACCCCTAAACCCTGCTCTATCTTGTGCCAATCTCATTGTCTCCAACACAACTACTCCCATTACCCCAGTCACTGAATCAATCCATCTCCCTCCCAAACATGACATCCCTCTCCAAGGACCTTAAAACATGTCCAAAGTATGTCAGATGAAGCTCCAAATCCTTGCCTTCAAGGAGCAGTCGGGTTTAACCCTCTCAAGGCAGAACCTGCTCATTCTCTTAGCAGTCCACGGTATATTCAATACTCTTCTCCAACACCACAGCTCAAAGGGACCAATTCTGCTATAATCTCTAGTCATTGTCCAGCTTTCTGATGCATAGCAAGTGATTGCAAAAACTATTGTCCATATCAGGGGACTTTAATCTCCAGGCTGACATTGTTGCTCTTCAGTACTTTTAGAGAGTTCTCTGACAGCAGATTTTCCCAATGCAATTTATCTTTTAATCTCCTGGCTGCTGGCACCAAGAGTGTTGATTGTGGAGCCAAGAAAATTAAAGCTGTTAATAATCTCAATTTCCTTACCATCTATCATGATGCTGCCAATTGGCCGAGTGATTACAATCTTTGTTTTCTTGATATTGAGTGTCAATCTATATTGAAGGCTTCAGTCCTTGACCCTCTGCAGAAGAGCTTCAGGTTCTCCTCAGTTTCAGCAAGCTGGGTTGTGTCATCTGCATAACACAGGTTGTTGATGAGTTTTTCTCCAGTTCTGATGCCACATTTCTCCCCATAGAGCCCAGCCTCCCAGACAATCTGTTCTGCATTTAGATTGAAATGGTATGGAAATAGGACGCATCCCTGGTATACCACCTTCCCAATTCTGAACCATGCCGTGTTTCTTTGCTCTATTCTGGTCACTGCCTCTTGGACCAAGTACAGGTTTCGCATTAGCACAATAACGTGTTCTGGGATTCCCATTCTTCTCAGAGTTAGCAACAGTTGATAGTGATCCACACAGTCAAATGCCTTTGCATTGTCAATGAAACACAGATAGACATTCCTCTGGTATTCCCTACTTTCAGCCAACATCCATCTAACATTAGCTATAATACCCCTAGTACCATGACCCCTTCTAAACCCTGCCTTACACTCTGGCAGTTCTCTGTTGATGTGCTGTTCTAGTCATTTATAGATGTGACAATCAGATTTTGTAAACATCAAAGCCCTGAAAACTTTGTGGGTGTTCTACCCTGCCCTGTGTGCTTGGGTTGGTATGAGCTGGAATTTCACAAAGTAAATCTGTTCATTTAAGAACATAGCTGATTGTAATAGTTGTCAATGTGAAGATTTCGGATTTCAAGCAAAAATTAGAATCTTTTGAAATTTATATTGTCTGACTATGAGCTTTACAACTAATATTAAAAAAACTTTCCCAATAAAATAGATGGTGATGTTAATACTTATAACTTTTTAATATCATATAAAAAGAACTTGTATTGGCATTTGGATGATCTGCATAAACTCACTGAAATAGCCCTTAACGAAGGACCAATGTGTAATGTCACAAAATCCTTTGAAAGTACAAAATAGGGCAATAGATTTTAACGCAAGACAATGGGAAAAATATCATAGATAAAGCTGTAAAATTCATGTTACAAATAAACCTTAAGAAATGATCACTTACAGAAGCTAGGTTGTTAGGTGCCATCAAGTTGAGTATGACTCACAGAGATCCTATGAACAACAAATCTGAACCCTGTCCTGTCCTACGTGAACCTCCCAATGTCTGATAAACTCGAGTCCATTGCTGCAGTCACTGTGTCAATCCACCTAATTGAAGCTCTTCCTCTCTTGACACCCCTCCACATTTCCAAGCATGATGTCCCTCTCCAAGGAATAGCCTCTCCCAGCAGCATGAAGTTTGGTATAGTACAAAAAAAAACACTATCCAAAATGATATGAAAAGGCAATTAGAATATTCCTCTCTTTGCAGCATGAGGGTGGATTTTAATTTATCTTTAATGAAAACAATGTATCACAAGACTTAATGCAGACACAGAGATGACAACTCAGCTGTCTTCTATTAAGTCAGATATTAAGGAGATTTGCAAATATATTTAAAAATGCCATTATTCTTGCTAAAAGTTTTCTTTTAGAAAACATAATTATTTTTCATAAAAATTGCTATTTAGGCTAATATGTGATAAGTTAATTTTTTTAAGTAAGCAAATAAATTACTATTATAAAGCAATGCTGTTTATTTATGTGGTTCACCAGACACTCACACCAGAAGCAAGCATTTTCCTCGGCTTATTGCTACGTGCTGTCAAGTTGGAACTGACACATAGCTGACTGTCCAGCAGGTTTTCCTAGGCTGTAAATCCCAGGGGAGGAGACCATCTTTCTCCCATGGGACAATCTGTAAATTCAAATGCCTGCCCGTGGGTTGGCAGTGCAACTCCTTATTCACTATGCACCAGAGCTCCCTTCTCTCCTTTTAAGTTCATAGAACTTAATTTGTATAGCACCACTGACTACTGTTTAGTGTGACTTCTTTTGTCTGCTGTGATGGTTAATTTTATGGGCCTGCTTGGTTAGGTTATGGTGCACAGCTGTTTGTTTAAACACTAATATAAATGATTCTCTGAACGTGTTTACATGTAATTAACATTTATAATCAGCTGGCTTTAAGAAAAGCAAATTACTTTCTGTACAGTGGGTGGGCCTCATCCAATAAGTTGAAAGTCATAAGTAGAAGCTTCCCCGGACTTTAGAAAAATCAAGTCCCAGGACTATAATAGAGATATTCGTTTGGAGTTTCCAGGCTGTCAGAGATCTGCAGATTTCAGACTCAAGGCTAGTGGAGCTCCAAGAATTCTGATTTAAGAAATGACAAGAATCAGTTCCTTAAATTTTTCCTATTTATAACAACTTGTTGGTTCTATGTTTCTGAAGAACCTGGAATAATACGCTTACTTATTAAATTTCCTAGTAGAAGCTGTTGATGATTTCATCTTGCTCAGATCCATAATCAGCATCCGTGGCATCGGCAGTCAGAAAATCAAATGACAAGTTGCGTTAGGAAAATTTGCCGCCAAAGACTTATCTAGAGTGCTAAGTAGTAATGATGTCAGTCTAGAGACTAGCTTGTGCCTCAGCCAGGCCATGGCTCTTCTCAAATGCTCTCTGTGCATCTGGAAGCTGGACATTGGCTAAGGATTGCAGAAGAATAATCAATGACTTTGAGTTGAGATGTTGGAGAAGAGTATTGAACAAACAGGTCTGTTTCGGAAAGAGTGAAACCAGATTATTCCTTGGAGGCAAGAATGTTGAAACTCCATCTCACGTACTTTGGGCATGTTTTCAGGAGTCTAGTCCTTGGAGAAAGACATCACATTTTGAAGGATGGAAGGTCAGTGGAGGAGAAGAAGTTCCTGGATGAGAAATATTGACATAGTGGCTGTGACAATGGGCTCAGGTGTGTCAGAGATGGTGAGGTTGTCTCAGAATAAGGCAAAGTTCAGAGCCAAGGTTCCCAGGATCTATGTGAGTCATAGTTGACTTAACAGCAAGTAAAAACAACAACTAGAATGTGAGCTTCATGAGCCCCAAACCTATTTGATTTATCTTTATACCCCAATCTGTCAGAACTCTAGCACTAAATAAACACATGTTAAATGAGCACATGAAAATAACATGTTTCTTCACTGTATTTCATCACCACACTGATTCAGGAGGGCAGGCCCATCACAGTTTGTCTTTTTCCATCACATTTTTCTCTTTTGGGAAAAATAACAAATCCTGAGTAACTCTAGTATCAGAAATAATTTCTTAAATTAATCAGAGGACATAGGATCAAGACAAGAATGTCTGGGAACCTAGCCAATATCTCAAAAATGTGTAAGTTAGCTACTGTTGACTGTATATGAGAGGGAAACTCAGAAGAGAGAAAATGTGAAAAGACAGTCTCACCTGCTTCACCTTCATCCATATCGTTTTGCCTTCCATACACATATTCTGAATGTGGGTTGACGTGAGTGAGGAGTCACTGAGCATGATTAAATAGAAATATTTGGGCCATCAATGAACGTTGAAGGACATTTCCAAAGTGGTCATGTGTCATCTTTCAGAAGAAATTTTATTTCTCCATCTTTTATTTAAAACGTCTTCTCGTGTCTTCGATTTATCTAAAACATTGAGTTCTAATGGTTGTCTCCAGTCACATGCAAACAATTGAGCAGATGTTAGTATCACAGTGACTATTGGAAGGTGGCCCATCATTTCTTGGAACTTTTTCCTGGACTCCAGTTGTTGTACTTCTTTTCCAATAGGAAAAGAAAAGGAGCTTTTTCAATCTCTTCATTCTTGATATATGTGTTTGCTGCAATGTTTTCTCATGGTAAGAGAAAAGTTAAGATTTTCATATCACTTGCCATGATAATAAAAAGAACTGGTGTACATTGCAGAGTTTAACAGCATGGGGAAAAGAGGGGTGGACAAAATTAAGTCCATGGTATGGTCAGGTTCACAAGTAATGGAGCATGAGAAAAATGGAGTTATGACACTGAAAAATTAACTAGATGTCTTTTCATTTTATGATAAAGGATCCAGCTTTCATATTGTGGCATTTGGGGATATGTGATAATATCCTGAGGTGTAAAATAATAAGTGTGATATCTGAATTTTAAATTGCTCATACTTTCAATGGTAAAGAGGAAATTAATTCAGAGGTATGCTTCAATAACAGCTTAGATAACATAAAGCCTTTGATAATTCATTTAAAATATGCTGTTGTTAGGTGTTGCAAGTTGAACAACTCCTAACAACGCTGTAAACAACAGGCTGAATCCTGTGCACTGTCCTACACCATTCTTAGCACCTTCATCAAATCTCTCTTTCATGGTGCAGATTTTAATGTATAAGCATTTACAAATATCTTTGGCACTTTCATTCTCTTTGAATTGGATTTTCAACTCATTTCTGCAGGTTTCATGCCCTTAGAGAAAAAAAAGGTATATTCTTTTCCTCTGGAATATCTCTTCACATTAAAAGGGTACTTATGAAATTGTTAAAACCGAAGTACAATTAGCTACACCTGAATCATTCTCCCAGCTTACTCAGTGCTGTAACGCACGCTCTGCTCAGCACACTTAGATGCCAGCCTAGAGGTTGGCATAGAAGGAGTCCACCCAGAGGCATCCTGGGAGAAAGGTGATGATCTCCACCTGACACTCAGCTGCAGCAAGCCAGACAAAGCTCAGTAACAATCTGGCACACATGGGTCGCCATGAGTTGGGATTGACTATAACCAGTGCTTACTGCAAATGTAGAAAAATCGAAGGTTAAAATAAGAATAGAAGTGGAATACTAGCACTAAGAAAGACTAAAGGGTCATGAATTTCCTGAGGCCTGAGGTGGTTGTTGAATTAAAACTTCTACTTTCCTTTTCTCTGTTTCTTTGCACATAGCAGCAAGTTTGATCCCTTCACTCTCCCCTCCTTAAAACCACCAGACATTCTTTCAGAGTATTTAGGGCAGGTGACAAATATCACCATGACCCAGAGCCTTACTTCAATCCTACCTCTCCCACTTCTGTAACTCATTAATTCATTAATGACCTCTTAAAAAGAAGTTAACTTCATAATCACTTTGTTATCTTCATCTTACACATGAGGAAAGAAAGAAATTAAGTTAATTCCGTTAAACAAGCTGGCTGAGTGGCAAGAAGCTGTGCCAAAATCCCAAAGTTCGAATCCACCAGCCGCTCCATGGGAAAAGGATGAGAAATTTCCTCCCGTGCAATTGACTGCATCTGAAAACCTGCTAGAGGCTCTGCTATGGATCTGTTCCAATTCGGAGGTACACAACAACACAGTTACACTAGAAGGCCATGGCAGGGTGGTTCATCGGAGTTGCTCTGCGAATGCAAAGGTGGCACCTCTTTGGTAGGAAGAACTCATGAGCAGCTCCACCAGAGAATTATGGACAATCGCCTCCCATGCTTTTACAGCCTTAGAAACCTGCTGGAGGGTCAGCATGAACTGATTCCAGTACAACCGACGTGAGATGTTTGGCTAAATGTGTATCTGACCAACTCCAAAGACTTGTGCTATGTTTACACTATCTATAATGCCATTAAGTCTTCACACAACTCAGTTTTTACCTTATCTTTTATGACTGCATTCCTATTTGTTCTCCAAGTCTCAATTTAAATGCAATTTAGTCAGGGAAGAAATATCCAAATTCCAGTGAAATACTATCAACCACATTGATGAATAGGAAGAATTGAGAAACATTTTTTTGCTAATTCTTCTGAATTTCCCTGAATCTTTGAAGACAGTAGGAGAGTCTTTATTTCAAGTGCTCTTTCCATCAAATGGCACTGTCTCTAATGGTAGGAGAGATTATTCCTTGAAGAGGGGCTTTATGCTTGAGAAGTTGGAGGAACAATGGTAAGAATTCCTCAGGCAGGTGGACTGACAGTGAGTGCAGCAATGGGCTCGAGGATGTTGGAGATTGTGAGGATGGCCCAGGATAGGACAGCATTCCTAGCTGTTGTTCATAGAGTTACTATGAGTCATTTTTGACTCAACGGCACCTAACAACAACCACAACAACCAAGGACTATCTAACTATCTTTTGCTTTTAAAACCCACAAGAGTCATGTCTCTCTAAACACAAAGATCTCTTTTTTTCTCAAGTCCTTGCAGAAATCTCATTTCTATTACCCCAGTATGGCTGGAGATGGAGGTTGTTTCCAGAGGCAAGTTGATTCAGTGTAGCACTCAGGAGCAACAATTTCAAAAATACTACACAATTTGGGAGAGACTCGAGAGCATTATGCTGAATAAATGAACTCAGTCTCCTAAGGATAAATACTGTATAAAATCCCTTTTGTAAGAATAGAAGTAAAACTTGTAAGAATATGTATGGGGATCCAAAGAGAAGGAGGGGTGGGAGTACAGGAGTGAGGATGAGTAGGGGCAAAATCACTGGGTGACACAATTAGGTGGGTGGAGAGAGGGAGTAAAAGAAGTAGGAAAGATCTGACTGGGACCAAAAAAGACAGGGTAATGGTGAACATAGTCCAATGATGATTAATGATATAAAACATAAGGAATGGGAATGATTATATGAAACACAATGCAAATAAAGAATTTTTTAAAAAGAAAATTGATGCCTTTGAGCTGTGGTGCTGGAGAAGAGTACTGAGAATACCATGGACTGCTAGGAAAACAAACTGATTCATCCTGGAAAGGGTTAAACTGGGTGGCTCCTTGGAGGCAAGGATTCTGAGGCTCCGTCTAACATACTTTGGACATGTTGTGAGGAGAGACCGGTCCTTGGAGAGGGACATCATGCTTGGGAGCGTGGAGGGACAGCGCAGGAGGGGAAGGCCCTCTATGAGGTGGATTGATTCAGTGACTGGGATGGGAGTGTCAAAGACAGTGCAATTGGCACAGGACAGAGCAGAGTTTAGGGCTGTTGTACACAGGGTCATATGAGTTGCAAGTGACTCGACGGCACATAACAACAACAACATGTGTCACAATTAATCAGCCATGGTATCTTCAATTGTTTCCTATGAATGTGAATGTTGGACAATGAATAAGGAAGATTGAAGAATTGATGACTTTGAATAGCTATGTTTGTAAAGAATATTTCACGCACAGGGGACTGTCAAAAAAAAAGTCTGTCTTAGAAGTACAATCAAGTGATCCTTAAAGGCGAGGGTAGTAAAACTTCATCTCACAGACTTTTGCCATGTTTTCAGAAGGGACCAGTCCTTGGGAAAAGACAACCTGCTTGGAAAAGTAGAGGATCAGCATAAAAAGAGGAAGACTTTGAGCACGATGGATTGACAGTCTTTGCAACAGTGGACTCAAGCACAGCAGAGGGTCTGAGGCTGGAGCAGAATCTGGGAGCCTTTTATTCTGTTGAGCACTTTGAGAAGAGACTGGCCTAAGTCACTTAACAACAAAAACAATGTAAGTGTACAATTTGAGGAAACTAAAATCAGGTTGACATAAAGAATGATTAGCCCAGTAAACAGAAAGCACTGTATTAGGAATCTAATGTATTGCAATTTTATACATATAAATGTAGTAAATAGTATACAGTTTGAATCCAACAACTGCTCTAAAAGCTAGAGAAAAATGTGCAATCAACTCCTTTGTGAGCAATTTACAGCCTCTGAAAATCTGCTGAAGGGTCAGCTATGGGTCTGTTCTCTGTTCTCACTTGATGTAACACAGCACCATAGGTAGGTAGGAGATAGATAGATAGATAGATAGATAGATAGATAGATAGATAGATAGATAGATAGATAATAGATAAACAGGTATGTACATACATAGATACATACATACATACATACATAGATATAGACAGAAAGAGACAGACAGAAGCATTCATTTGAGAACCCCACAGACACCTCAGAAATGGCAAATCTTATTTGAAACTTGTCTCATCCTTCCACATTTGCTTCTGCTTCTGAAATAACTAGCTCTTTTTTGGCTACATTATGTATTTAGTCAACAAGCTATAAAAATTAGAGTTGTCCTTTTTCTCCCCAAATCCAGTCATCAAGACCCATCTAGTTTACTTTGGAAAACCACCCAAATTCTTCCTTGTTCCACACAAACCCTATCTCAGTTGATCTGGTACAGACTAGGTCATTCATAGCTAGAAGAGTTTTTCTCTAGCCATTTGGATATCCTTTTTGAAAATTCTCCTCACAAATAAGAGAGATTTTCTTAAGCTACTACTGCATGGTGTTTTGTTGTTGTTTTCTTTTGTTGTTCCTTTCCTTTTGGTTACTGAGCATCTTTGGGAAGTCACAGAATCTTTTGGTTTTTATCTCTGAATGCCCACCCAGATAATGGATGGCAGCACTATGAACCCAGCTAAGGACTTAATTTTTATAAAGATAAAAATACATTCATTCACTTTGACATTTCTTGGCTCCATTCCCTCCCAGTGTGTCTTCCTCTTGGTCGATTACAACCTATTTAATAGTAATGCTTTCCCGAAAAGAAAAGCATTTAGAGATCTTAAGAAAGTTGGGATATTCTTGCACTTCCAATATTTGCCTTCAGTTTGGTTCTTTTTCAAGTGCTCCCATTTTGATACCTTGACTTCTCAGGGGCTCTTGATACTGTGGAACATGTTACACCAGGATTCTGCTTAAAATTCTTTCATAGTTTCCCACAATTGCAATGGTGTTCATATAAAAGGCAAAGGCCGTATTCCTCAACATGACATACAAGGTCCACTTTGGTGTAACTTCTGCCTTCCTCCAGACTTGTTCCCTAGCACACCACACTTTGCAGCTTTAACAATAGCAAATGCCTTTTCCACCACTCCAACACCATGCTATTTCTCACATATGAATTTGCTCATACCATCTCTTTTTCATGCCTGGAAGTGATGCCTACTCATCTTTTAACTTTCCAATGATACTATCTGCCATGAACCTACAAGCCTGTGTTGAGATTCTGTACCGTGAGTTCCCATATTATCCAAACTATTATCTGTCATTGAACTTACTATCATTTCTCATGTGGATTCTCAATGATCCATTTATTTGACTCTATCAACTATTGCTTCATGAATGGACTTATGGCAGGGTACATGTGATAGGATGATTTATGTTCTAATACCTTGATCAAAGCTTGGTCCACAGTAGCATTAAAAATGCTTATATTTGAAATGCACAATTTTTAAACATTGAATTTCAGGGATCACCTTGTACTAAATTTACATGCTCGCTTGCTAATATGATAAGTGTCCATCCCAAACAGGAACCAAAAACTCCAGGAACGAATCCAGTGGAGCTCTCTCATTTGAGTACTCATCAGTAAATGCCAGAGAACTGCCCTGGTTGCTTTTCCTTGTAGAAATGACTTTCTGACATGAAATGATCAATACTTCAGCCTGAAGTTTCATGTAGTCCAGAAGCAAGTGATTCATGCTCCTTGTTATTCTATTAATAGACAGGGAAAAGCAATAAAAATTTTAAGAAGTCATAATACATTCACATCATAACTTTCTCTCATTACCCACATGTCAGTGGATCATTACCTCTGATACATATTGATTCAAGTTGACATTGTTGGGGTTCACATTAATTATCAATAATATTCTTTGGATAAAATAACATTCTATCTTAGTGCATCCACCTGTGGAACAATATTGGACTCTGCTAACATTGTCCATTTAGTCCCAGTGACTGGACACTTACTCTGTCTGAGGTACTGAGTAGGGGGAAAAAAAGAAACTTTTTCCAAAACTAATATTTTTTCCGCATTCTAAACTCTTTGCAATTACTCTATCACTAAACTTTCACAGCAAATATACGAGGCACTTTGTGTTACAATCCAAAGGCAGAGGAGGAAATTGAGACTCTACATGGTTAATATCTCACCCAAAATCACACAGCCAGTACATGACAAAATAGATACTGAGATTCTCATAAGATATCAAATCTCCATTCTCTGGAATACAGAGCTCCCTGTCACAGAGCATCACTTTGTGCAATTCCCTTGGGATCTTACTGAGGTTGGTTCTGAACAGCATTATATGCAAGGACACTGTCTATCTCCAGACACCTCCCTGTGTCTCTAAAGTCATTCCTCTTCCTTGTATCTTACAAGCTGTCCCTAAGTCTCTCCTACCCACTAGTCTCTATGCAGAGTGTCCCTGTGTAACTTCATCGTAAAAGATGCAGGACACCAGAATTTACATGCTGCTTTGTACTCATGTGTGAGCTGTCTGTCAAGATCGCTTTCCCTAACCTTCACCACTGTTGTTGGAATGATGTTTGGATAAGCGTACTTCTATTCATTTCATCCTATAATTTGTGCCAAACACGGAAAAGGGCGTTCAAACCACCTGCCTTTATAGAGTTTCCATTCTGTTCGAAGCAGCTTTACTCTTAATCCTCAATCAATTGGCTCCTGAGCTGTTACAGCCCCATGAGTCCTAAAAGAAGACTGAACATGAAAATTTGGTTCCTCAGATCACTATCTAGAGTTTTCCACTGGCCTGGACATAGGAGGTTGTACCAGTAACCCTCAATATTCTCATGTTCTGGGCCCTTTGTGTTGATCACAGAGATTTTCACAGTGTGAAAACTCAGGGAAGACATTTTGCCTTGAACTCAATTAGAAACATTCATTGCTGATCCTCTGTTCTAAGCCAAATGTTGATCCTGTTAGTGTTGTTATTAAGTGTTGAGTTGACTACAACCAATTGTTGTTTTATGTATCATGGAGTTGGAACCATTCCATAGTTGATCATCCAGAAGTTTTTCAGAGGCAGTTAATCATACAGAGGAAATTACCCAGCCTTCCAAAGTGCAGCTGGTGGATTTGAAGCACGTGCCTTCAAGATTACAGTAGTTTCTTATCACTGGGCCACCAGAGCTCATTATAACCTAGATTCTTGAACTTTTTGAATCCTCGGGCTCTCTAAATACAATTTTATTTGGTTGCCTCCAGAAATGCTAAATAAAAAAGACTCTTCTAAGCCTTTGTTTTTTCTGAATGTTTTATGGTGGCGTTGGTTGTCATTAAATTTCAGTGAGTCAGAGCTGAGTCCCAGCACGCTGATGTGTGATCGTACAAAACGCTGCTCTGCCCTGTGCCGTCTTCACAAAAGGAGGTATGATTAACCTCTTGTTGCAGTCACTGGGTCTGTCAACTATGTTGAAAGCTGCTTTATTTATTTTTAACTTCTACTTTACTAGTATGATGATCTTCTCCAGGAATGTATCCCTCCTGATAACATGCTTAAAGTATGTGAGATCAAGACTCACCATCTTCACTTTTAAGGGGTCTTCTGGCTTTGTGTGTTAAACAGGTTTGTCCTGGAGAAGGTGAAGCTGGAATGCTCCATGGAGTCAAGGATTCTGAAGCTTCTTCTGACATACTTTGGGCATGTTGCAAGGTGAGACTGGTCCTTGGAGAGGGACATCATGTTTGGGAGAGTGGAGGGACGGTGCAGGAGAGGAAGACCCTCGAAGAGATGGACTGATTCTGTGATTGGAGTGATGGGAATGAGTGTGTTTGAGATGGTGAGGTTGGCATAGGATAGAACAGCATTCAGGGCTCTTGTACCTAGGGTCGTTATGACTTGGTGGCACAGAACAACAACAGCAAGACAGATTTGCTTGTTTTGGGAGAACATGGGATATTTAATAGTGTTTACTAACATCAGAGTTCAATGCATCAGTTGTTTGCTTTTCCTTATTCATTGTCCAGCTTTTTCATGCATATGAGGTAACTGAAAGTTCATGTCTTGGGGCTGGAGACAAGGTCTTCCGTTTGAGTGTCGACACTACTGGCAACTATTTCTTTGGCATCCTCACTTTCTGATTTCCGTCACTACGTTCTCCTAGTTTCAATTCTCCATCTATGACTATATGTTTTTAAAATCTCCTCTAACTTCCCTCCTCTAACTCCTTGTAAAATACTGATAGCTGTATAGATAAATTCTTAGCAACATTATGCATTGTTTGTCATGTTATTGCCATGTCAGATATGTTTTCTCGTATAATTTCCATAAGACCCTCATATTCTCTCATTGCCATCAAGTCAGAACTAACTCAAAGCTGACACTCAAGCAGATTCTCAGAAGCTGTGACTCATCTGGGTGAATAATGCCCATCTTTCTCCCAAAGCGCAACATTAGATGGAAGTTTCCAGAAAGGGGCCACCATTGAGTTAGTAGACCTCCCTAGGGACTGCGCCACAAGATACTCATAAGGAAAAGAATATTTCTATTCTACAGTTTTAAAAGGAAATGGGATGTAAGAAGATCAAGCAACTTACTCGAGATAACACAATATTACCTGGCATCCAAGTCTGATAGTATTACCTAAGGTAAGATTAATATCCATGTCTTCTTATATTTTGGTCACAAATATCTATATCTACTTATATTTTGGTCGCAAATGCTGCTGAATGGTCCCTAGGGTGTGTCTTTATACCAAATCTCTTTACATTCTGCCTGATACTTTCAGGAAATCTCAAGATCTCCAATGGGTCACACAGTTGCGTCTACTCCAGGCTCACAGGATGGAGGCGTTGTCTGTGTTACTCACATCTCTTTGAAATCAGATGATTTATTCACTGTACAGATTAGTAAATGGAGACAGAGATGTCAGTAATTTTCCCAGAAGTTTACAAGTAATGTAATGATTAATGCTACGTGTCTACTTGTCTAGGGCTGTAATTGCTGTGTTTTGGCATCACCTCCCATTTTACTATCTGGTGTGAGCAGTCAGTCAGTCACTCAGAATGGGAGTTCTTCATAGATTTAGCCCACATTCATGATATAAGCGAATGTCCTAGCAAAATTTGCTTTTTTCAATCTTGTATCAACCACATCATTCTCTGACACCCAGGTCTTGGAATATAAGCGGATTTTGGCTTGCTATTTGACATAGAGATTTTTGGTTCATCAGACCCTGCAACAGTATTTTTGGGCCAAAACCGAGGCCGGGGGGAGAAGGAAGTTGTTTCATTCTTTGGTGCTTTGTGGTGATGTCTCACATTCTTTAGTTCTCTGATCCATCTGTTGAGGAGTGTGGTCCATAGCACGGCAAACTAGGAATTACGACACATCAACAAGAATGAATGGCCTCACTCACCCAACATGACCAAAAGCTAACCCCAGTGGAAGATTTCTAGCCTTCCCTCTTTTCTCAAGACTTTTCTATAAAAATTCACCTGAACACATCTTGGGCGCTACTTCCTTGGCCTTCCTTTCCAGACTAAGTAGCTTACCCAGGAGCTCCCTTAATAAAGCTACTTTTTAAGCTTTCTTGCTCTCTGGTCCCTTTCTTGAGTTTGTGACTTTGCACCTGACCTTACACATGTTGTTATTATTGTTGTTGTTTTTGTTGTTGATTGCCTTCGAGTCAAGCATGACTCACAGCAATCCTATGAACAAAAGGCCTGAAGCCCCTCTACAACTATTGACAATTATCAGTTTGTAGAGTTTCCAGAGGCACGTTGTTTAAGAAGTGAATGCCAGTAAATTTTCCATTTCTTTCTGCCACTTAATCCATTAATTTGGAACTTGCCTCTACAATAGAGTCATTTCCTTAAAATAACTTCTCTTTCCTTCTAAATCCTTCTCTCGCTCTCTCTCACTCGCTTGCTCTCTCTCTCTCACTCTCTCGCTCTCGCTCTGAATCCACCAGTGACTCCACAGGGGAAAGATGAACAATCTCCTCTCATGCAGTTTATAACTTCTGAAGACCAGTTGAAAGGTTGGTTGTTAAGATGTTCCATTTCAATACTAATGAGACAGATACCCCCTTCACTACTCTTAGGCCACTAGAGAACCAGCCTGGCAGTTACAATGGGGTAAAAACAGAAATGAAACATAACAAACATCTAAAGACCAAAGTGCATAGATCTACTTATTGAACAAGATATATGCAAACATGTATATTTAAAGTGTAATGAGTTACATAATGTGATGTCCCTGAAACCAGATTCTCTGGATTTAAAGTTTAACTCTGCTCTTTCATTTACGTCACTGCTTGTTTTTATTTCAAATAATATTATCTTTCCTTCTTCTATGCACATAGTTCAGAATTTAGAAAAACCACAAAGTAAACATAGTGAAAATTTTCCCTGCTTATGAACAACCAATGCCACTACTTTCCAGGTCTTCTCCAATAAATATTCCTGGTTCTTACATAAACATCTGAACTCACAAATATCTTCTCAGTGACCAAGACTATTGCTCTCTTTTAAAGGCAAAGATCAATGTTCTTTTCACAAATCTGAGTGAGCTGTGCTCTTCCTAGCTTCACCCTCCTGTTCTGACAAGTACACACTTGAAGCACTATAGCTTTTCAAGGACACTCTCTAGGCTTTGCCTCCTAAACTCTTCTGTATCTACTTGCTCCACTTTGATATCTTCAATTTTCTTCAAGTATAACACCTTTGGATTCATTCTATTTTACAATTTGAGACTTGGATCTTGATTTGTACTCGTGCCTGAGTCATTGTCTTTTCTCTATCTCTTGACTGTTCCGGAGCTCATACTCAGACCTGACTCACCCTCACACCTGGCTCAGCTGTGACTCCTAGACCTTCACTCACAGCAGTTTTCTACACCTTAATTTTGCCTTCAGAGTCAAGGCCAGGCAACCTCAGAATAGCATCACATGTTCACTCTTGTTTCTTCTTTTTAGAAAACAAATTTTAACAGAATGCCACAGCTGGACCTACAGCCAGGAGAAGATAACGTAGATGAATGGGATCTTCTAAGACTCAAATCCAACAGGGTAAAAAGGGAGGCCACTGACTGGGAAAAAGTATTCGGTAATAACATATCAGATAAGGGACTTATATCCAGAATTTATGAAATACTTGAGCACCACAATAAGATAAAGGTAAAGAATCCAATAGAAAAATGGGCACAGGATATGAACAGGCACTTCACCGAAGACGACATTTAGATGGCTAACAAGCCATGAAGAAATGCTCAAAATCCCTAGCCCTAAGAGAGATGCAAATTAAAACAACTATGAGATATCATCTCACCCCAGTCAAAATAGCAAAATTTAACAGAACAGCAAGCAACAAATGCTGGCGAGGTTGTGGAGAAACTGGAACCCTTATTCACTGTTGGCGGGAGTGTAAAATGGTGCAACCCCTGTGGAAAGCAGTACGGTGCTTTCTCAAAAAGTTGCAAATAGAGATACCATTTGACCCAGCAATTCCACTACTGGGAATATACCCTGAAGAGACCATAGCTGATATCCAAGCAGATATATGCACACCCATGTTTATTGCAGCTTTGTTCACAATAGCAAGGAGTTGGAAACAACCTAAGTGCCCATCAACAAACGAATGGCTAGAGAAGCTGTGGTATATTCGCACAATGGAATACTATGCTGCATTAAAAACCAAGGAACTCATGCAATATTACTCAAAATAGTTGACTCTGGAGAACATTATGCTGAGTGAAATGTCCCAGTCACAAAGGGACAAATATTGCATGGTGCCACTGTTGTAGAATGGGACTGTCCTTGGGGTTGGGGAGAGACTGAGTAAGCTGGGTTCAATAATGTATGCTGCTCTGAAACAGAGAAGGGAGAAAACTGTTTAAGAGATATGTGATTAGGTATTTCGGTCATGACAGGAGTCTAGAGCGATGGCTACATGGTAGAGTGGACCTGGCGGAGGGTTTGTAAAATAATGAAAGAATCTTTTCTTTTACTTTTCCAAGAGGGTAATGTCTGGAGGGGGGGGGCCTTGGGAGAGGACAAATCTACAACAATGAATGAATGGAAATCCAAAGCCTCTGTAAATTTTCACTGAAATTAATAACAAATTTAAATTTAAAAAAAAGAATTAAGTTAGAGTAAGGATGGCAATGGAACCACCTTACCTCTGTAACTTGATTTGTGCCACTATTAGAACCTCTACTCAGAATATTATTGCTTTTCAATTTTTGACTCATGCACTTTTAACTTGTTAGTTAAATTTGTATCATCTAGGCTGCAACACTTCCATTCAAGGATATGAACATGTATGGCTAAGCACAATTGATAACAGTGCATCTAATTCCAAAATCAATCTCCATAATAGTCTATGTGTTTCCTACTGCCAAGGGGGCCCTTTGGAGTAGTGAGAGAAGACATTCACCCTGAAACCCACAGCGTCCCTTTTCAGCAGGAAGTAGCTAAGAGAATACACCATCCCCTTTTCCTTATGAATCAGGGTGGTCTCTCTCAGGGAGGAGTGATAGGGAATGGCAAGGGACACACTGACAAAGGAGATTAATCAGAACTGGCTTTGACAAGCACTGTGGCAATTGGACAATTAAAACAGACATGGGGGGGAGAAGAACGAACTGGGGATGAGGGTGGAGAAAACAGTGCAACAATGAATAAATGAAAACCCAAAATCTCTGTAAATGTTCATTAAAACTAATAAAATTTAATAAAAAAGAAATAGAAATATCTTCTTTTATTTTAAAAGGTGGTGTTATTGTTGTTATGTACCATCAAGTCACCCTATGTACAACAGCTCTCAACCTTGCCCTGTCCTAAGCCAGTCTCACTTCATCAGACACAGCTACCTTCATTACCCCAAACTATTGTGTCAATCCATTTCATCTTGGGTTTTTCTCTCATGTGCTATTCCTCCACCCTTCCAAAAATGATGTCTTTCTCCAAGGACTGCTCCTTCTTGACCACATGTCCAAAGTATGAGAGATGGAACTTCAAAATCCTTGCCTATAAGGAACAGCCTGGTTTCACCCTCTCAAAGACAAACTTGTTTGTTCTCTTAGCAATCCATGGTTGCCATCAATCATGTTCATGTTCAACATTCTTCTCCAGTGCTACAACTCAATGGCATTGATTCTTCTTCTATCATCCTTAGTCATTGCCCAGTTCTGTGATACATAGCAAGTAATTGTAAAAACTATGGCCTGAATTAGCCTCTAGATTGGTAACATTTCTCTTTAGCATTTGGAGAGGTCCCTGACTGCAGATTTTCCCAAAGCAATTCATCTTTTGATTTCCTGATTGCTGGTCCCAAGATTGTTGATTGTAGAGTCAAGTAAACTGAAATTATTAACAACCTAAGTCTCTTCAAATTTAAGGCATAAGCAATAGGGGAGGCTTTCTCTTTCTATTGGCTTGAGGAAAATACCTTATCTCCTTTCAACACTTGCAGGTCTGGTATCCCTTAGAAATCACCATGTTAATTGGCATTTGTCTTTTCCTGGGTCTAGGAAGTTCTCAGCACAAAAGACCTGGGTCCAAATTATATGGTTCCCTTCCAACTCTTCACTCTTGGTGGTAAGAGGCTCCTCTGATCACCGCTTGTTTAGGGACCTCTCAAACGTACTCAGGAGCAACAGTGTCTCTCTGGAGACTAAGGTGCGCCTGATACAGGTCATGGTATTTGCAATCGCTTGTTATGCATCAGAGAGTTGGACAATGACTAGGGAGGACAGAAGGAGAGTGGATGCTTTTGAGCTGTGGTGCTGGAGAAGGGTACTGAATGTACCATGGACTGCCAGGAAAACAAACAGATCCATCTTGGAGAGGATTAAACCAAGCTGCTCCTTGGAGGCAAGGATTCTGGGGCTTCGTCTGACATACTTTGGACATGTTGCCAGGAGGGACGGGTCCTTGGAGAGGGACATCATGCTTGGGAGGGTGGAGGGACAGCGCAGGAGGGGAAGACCCTCTATGAGATGGATTGATTCGGTGACTGGGGTAATCGGGATGGGTGTGTCAGAGGCGGTGCGGTTGGCGCAGGATAGAGCAGGGTTTAGAGCTGTTGTGCATAGGGTCGCTATGAGTCGGAAACGACTCGATGGCTCATAACAACAATAACATATATTAAAAAATAGTTATTTAAAAAAGTATTTTGAGTACCCCAGACTGGGGTAATCTGGATGGATGTGTCAGAGGCAGTGCGATTGACACAGGATAGAACAGGGTTTAGGGCTGTTGTACATAGGGTTGCTATGAGTCGCAAGTGACTCGATGGCACATAACAACAACAACAATTTTGAGTACTAATGTACTCAAAACATAACTTAATTCTCTGGACTATATCCTGACTTATTAACACAACTATCTCTAGTCTTTCCTGATTGACATCATAGAGGTTAGAATTTATAATACTAAGAATAATTACATCAGATCACATATTAGAAGATAACTACATAATAGTGAGAAGCATAGCCTAGGCCATTTGACACATAAGTAACATATAACTGACCTCTATACCCTTGTTCCATCTTGTTTCCTTTTATTTTCTTGCTAGCATGCTAATTCATTCATGCTCCTTTTGCAGGCATAGAGCTAGTAAAGCACAGAAAACAATAGCCATGCCATAGCTCCTTCCTTCTGTGAAAAGAAGCCTCAATCTCCTTATCCAAAATTGGTTAGCACACCCATGTGACCTCTACAAGAAACAGAAGCTTCTTCAGGCCCATAAACAGTCTGCCATGTCAGGAACATTCAGTTATATCTTAGATTATTTTCCTACCAGCATTTAGAAGGAAAGATACCCCAGAGACCACGTTAATCAAGGTAGCTGATAAAAAGTATAATAAATGTACAATACAATAAAATGTACAAGACTGCTAAAAATCTGGTTTTGAAAGAAGCAAATTCTGTTGTGTCCTTTTCAGTTAAACTTTTTCTATTGGTTCAGCCCAAAGAGTATGTGAGCATATCAGATATTTCATTAGATGGAGCCACAAGCTAATGGAATTGAAGGCCTTTGAAATAACATGATAAAACATGGCTTTCTAGACAATTAATGCATCTCAAGTATGCAATTGCAAAGCTAAACCAAATGTGTCCTCCTCATGCAGCAAATTAAACTATGAAGCATTTTTGTAATATATTCACATATTATTGTTCTCACTCTCATTCCCTCCAGAAAAATTAGAATTCATTTTCATAAGCTAGCCACTAAAATGTCCTCTCTTTTATTTCTTGATCAGGATGGAAGAGTGGGTCTTTTGAATTTTCCATTTCTTACTGGCACAGAGCATAGATATGCCTTGAAAGTATAATGTTCAATCATTAAACTATATGATGCAATTAGGAAATGGCTTTTCATTTTTATTTGTAGGGCCACAGGATCAGTACCTTGTGTTTATGGGTCTTAAAATTTTAAGGTTTATTAACAAGCTAAAAATGAACCAATTAACCTCCTTATTACCAGATGCACATAATGTCTAGACTAAATGATTTTGAAGGAAGTCTGTGTCATCTACGGCATAAATTCTATACTATAAATTTTGTATGTAAGTGACTTAGATCTCTAAGAAAAGTACTAATGAGAACTCTTGAAAATATATGGCTTTTGATTTCTTTCAAGAGCAACTTGTTTATTGAACTCTACATATTTAGTATTTCTGATGAAGTCATCCTGGAGTGCTCTTGACTTTTATGTCTCCAGGTACGAAGAACTTGACATATAAAAGTAATTTCTCACAGTCTGATGAGTGTAAATATATGACTAAAGTTTCGGTGATGTGGATTAGGACTGTTGACTGAAATTCTTGATCCTTTCTATTACAAGTTGGATACCATCTAAAAATAAAAGCGTTTGGTCACTAGTCAAGAAAGGATGAAGCAAAAATAGGCCAGCTACGCTGCTACTCTTATTCTTCCTTTTCCATACAATCTTATTTTCATCTCCTTTTAAACTAATCTTCTAAAAAAGCAATAACCTTCAAATAAAAAGTGTGCTATAATTCTAAGTGATGAAGAAGTTGTGGGCAATGATTACATCTGCCCTTCTCACTATCAACTCTAAAAGAACACTTAGCTTGTGCTAAATGCATTTGCAAACACTTAAATGTTTATCATTTTCAAAGTCAAGTCCAAGATCAAAGTTAAATAGTTATGTCTTTAACACCAATCGAAATCAATAGAAAAACATTAAACTAAATTGAGTCATGAACCAACAGATCCATTTTGGTTCCAGTGATTTAAAAAATATCCAATATTAAGTGTGAGTACAGGTAACTCTCAGAAAAAAAAAACAGAAAGAAAATATAGTAAGATTATATAAGGTTATCATCATATGTTACTTTAATATTGTTCATCCTAAAATATTCACCCTTCATTAAGATCTGTTCATTGGTAAATAAATATTTTTTTATAATTTTAACAAATATTTTATATTCAATCAAAATATATAGTCTATATTAAATACCCGATAAATAATAAACAGGAATTTTATTTGCTACCAATATGATCATCCTTCCTTTATATCATGAACTAGAAAGGAGTGAACCATGATAATCCTCATCAGGAAATACTGACTGAATAGTCTCAATGTGCATGTCACCCTGGTAGACATCAGGGATGGAAAATATATGGAGCAGTCCTTGCACTATAAAGAAAGGGATCCGGGTGAGGCATCAGATAGCAAATGTCTAGATATCAGATATCCCTACTTCCTTGACAGCCTATGCCATCTCAAGAATAGAAATAAACAAATGCACACACACACACACAAAATATGTTTGCTGAGTACTTTGAGTACTTTCTGAGTTGCTCTGAAGACCCAACTGAGTTGCAAGCTTGAAATCTGCTGTAGTCAAGTATAAAAGGATTAGGTGATAAAAGGAAAGGCCAAATAAAAATACTTGTTGTTGTTATTGTGTACCTTTAAATTGGAACATAGCTGACTTGCCAGCTGATTTTTCAGAGGCATAAAATTTCACAGTAGATTGCCCATCTTTCTGTCATGGAGTTGGATGGATTCCAACTATAATCCTTTAAGTTGTAAGCACACCTTACCGCAAAACACCAGAGATAGGAGTTCATATGTACACACAATCTTCTCCTCCTGAATAGTTTATTCTACCTGAAAATATACTGGAGGATCAAGTATGGGTCAGTTTCAACTCAAAAGTACACAGGAACAACTATATATATATATATCCTTACTTACTATCTGGTTATCTGAATTTTTACGTTTATGACAACAGTAAAAAAAATCTACTATTTTGCAAATTAATGAGGTATGTTTGTCAGCAGCAAATCTCAAGGTGTGAGACTGTATATAGTAACACTGACTTATGATGGTTAAGGCTATGTGGCAACTTTGCTGGGCCATGACTCTTGGGGATTTGGCATTTGTGTAATGATGTAGTCATCCTCCATTTTTAACATGATGACATGCTGTTAGTCACAGTCAACTCAGTTCTTATGTCGTATGTGCAGAGGATAACTGTTTCATTGTATTTTCAAGACTGACCTTTTGGAAGTAGGCTGTTAGTTTGTCTTCCAAAGCACCTCTAGATGGATTCACATCATGAAAAGCTGTAAGAATACAATAATCCATGAGGAAAATATTGCAATTTTTTAAAGAATGCATAAAAAAGAGATATCTTTTTCTCTCTGTCCCTTTTGACTGATGTGTGATTTAAGCCAGGTTCCTCAACACAGCTGCTTTTTCTCATCTCTTAATGGCCTTGTCACACCTTTGCTTCCTGTTTCAGGGCACAGTGATGAAGAACAATCAAGGTGATTATTTGAGAATACCTGGTAACCTGATTTAAATTATGACATTATCTATGCAGATCATTTTATGCAGTGGAAGCCCCTTTGAATCTACTTCTTTACAAAAGTCATTCAATAAACATCCCAACAGAGGTTTAAAAATGCATACATATTGCAGTCCTAAGTATATACCCAAGAGAAATTAAAATATATATCTACACAAAAACTTCTACTGAAATGCTCATAACTGCATTATTTGTCACAGTCAAAAAATGAAAACAATTCAACTACTCATAAACTGGTGAACAGAATAACAAAGGATTGAGAATGTTGTTATTGTTGTTGTTGCTGTTGCTGTTGTTATTGAGCCAGGGAAACTGCCATCTTCCTCCTGTGGAACGGCTGGTGGATTCGAACAGTATGCCTTCGAGTTGGCAATCCTTTTTTTTATTTTCTCAGTGATTTTTTTTTATATTTTATTAATTTT
>NW_006399764.1:959051-960442 GCF_000299155.1 Elephantulus edwardii | reverse complement strand
TAAAAAAAAAATAATCCACCATGACCAAGTGGGATTCATAACAGGTATGCAAGGATGGTTCAACATAAGGAAAACAATCAATGTAATTCATCACATCAACGAGTTGGCAATCTTATCACTAGGTTATCAGAGTTCCTTTATAGTTCCATATATAGGTCCATGCTATGACGTGAACTAACCCCAAAAACACTGCTTAATGAAAGAAAACTAACCAAATTGTTGTTGTTGTTGTTGTTGTTATTTGCCATCGAGTCGCTGGTGACTCATAGCGACCCTATGTACAAGAGCCCTCAACACTGTTTTATCCTGTGCCAACCTTGACATCTCAAACACAATCATTCCCACCCCGACAATCACAGAATCGATCCAGCTCATCAAGGGTTTTCCTCTCCTGCGCCATCCCTCCACTCCCCCAAACATGATGTCCCTCTCCAAGGACCAGTCCCTCCTTGCAACATGCCCAAAGTATGTTAGACGAAGCTTCAGAATCCCTGACTCCTTGACTTTAAGGAGCATTCCAGCTTCACCTTCCCCAGGACAAACCTGTTTGCTCTCCTAGCAGTCCATGGCATGTATATTCAACACTCTTCTCCAGCACCACAGCTTAAGGCATCAATTCTCTCTATCATCGCTATCCACTGTCCAACTCTCTGATGCATAGCACGTAATTTTAAAGACTATAGCCTAGATCAGGTGCACCTTATTCTCCAGCCTGATGTCATTGCTCTTCAGTACTCTGGATAGGTCTCTGACAGCAGGCTTTCCCAATGCAATTTGTCTCCTGATTTCCTGGCTGCTGTTACCAAGAGTGTTGACTGTGGAACCAAGTAAACTAAAACTGTTAACTATCTCAATCTTTTCACCATCTATACTGATGCTGTCAATTGGCCCAGTGGTGAGAATCTTTGTTTTCTTGACATTGAGCTTCAATCCGTATTGGAGGCCTGCAGTCCTTGACTTTCTGCAGCAAGCGCTTCAGGTCCTCCTCAGTTTCAGCAAGCAGGGTTGTGTCACCCGCATAACGCAAGTTATTGATGATTTTTCCACCAATCCTGATGCCACATTCCTCCGTGTACAGCCCAGTGTACAGTATATTATTTAATTTATATGAAATATATAGATTAATCTGGAAAAAGAGTGTTGAATATTCCATAGACTGCCAAGAGAACAGATAGACAGCTCCTTGGAGGCAAGAATGATGACATTCTTTGAATGGTGGATGGTGGCATAATTTCACATACTTTGTTGTCAGGAGGGGTCAGTCTTTGGAGAACATCATGCTTAGAAAGGTCAGCACAACAGGATATGAACAGGCACTTCACCGAAGACGACATTCAGATGGCTAACAAACACATGAAGAAATGCTCAAAATCCCTAGCCCTAAGAGAGAT